>NW_006203440.1:112621-207208 GCF_000334495.1 Tupaia belangeri chinensis
AGGATTTTCAGGACTATAATAGAAGAAGTGAGAATAGATAAGTAGAGAGAGGGAAAATCATTATGGGGAATCAGGACAATAGTCATTATGTAAAAATTTAAGTATAATAATACATTAATATCCTATTTTATTAAAAAATTAAGGCAAGAGGACATATACATTATGATGGATATATGAAATGAACAATTTCTCAGAAATTTTGTTCCAGTGTCCTCTACTATTTTTACAAAAGACACTTCACACAATAAAAGCTTCAGTTAATGAATCCAAACCATCATTCACTAAAAATCTGCCTATATATTTGATGCTTACCTGGACTCCAGCCTTGGAAAAATGCTCTTTCTTTCACCATCCACAGCATTTTATCTTGTTCCAAATGGAAAATTACATCTGATTTGCAGAGCTGATACCCTGTTTGTAGAAACATATAAGCAACTCTCTAAAACATATAAACGGTCAAAAAGATATGAAAAAATGCTCAATATCCCTCATCATAAGGGAGATGCAGATCAAACCCACAATGAGATACCACCTAAGCCCAGTCAGAATGGTGAAGATTAAAAAAAGAAAAAATGGTTAAGTGCTGGTGGTGATGTGGTAAAAGGAGAATTCTCCTACATTGTTGGTGGGAATGCAAATTGGTCCAGCCACTATGGAGAACAATATGGAGGTTCCTTAAAGACTTTCAAATAGAACTACTATATGATCCAGCAATTTCGCTCCTGGGTATCTACCCAAAGGACAGGAGAATGCTCAGTTGGAAAAGCACTTGCACAATTATATTTATTCTGGCATTATTCAAGATTGCTAAGACATGGAACCAACCCAAATGTCCACAAAGAGATGAATGCATTGAAAAAGTGTGGCACATATACTCCATGGAATACTATACAGCCATAAAACAACAAGATCCTGGCATTTGATAGAAAGTGGACAAACATGGAAGATCTGTTGCTGAGTGAAGCAAGTCAGGCTTTGAAACAGAGACATTGTATGTCTCCATTTAACATATACCGAATGTCTACATTCTATGGTAGAGACTGAAAGACTGGAGGACATAAAAGCATTGGAAATTGTTATGGACACTGGGGACAGAGTGGAAGGAGAGTGGGAGAGGGGAAGAGTGTAGGAAGCTAAATTTGGAGAAAAAAATGGACAAGTAAAACATTTGTGGGAAACAGACATGGTTTGTTGCCTGTTGGGTGATGTAGTATATAGTAGTCTCAATTCATCTGTTGTGTGGCATATATGATGTTGGGTAAAATCTCTTTACAAACTAAGTTATTTATAACGATTGAATGTATAAATAGTAATAAATAATACTATTTTAAAAGTAAAGTAGGTACGTGGATTTTTAGTTTTGTAGTATTTATCTTTTTAAAAAATTATTACTTTATTATTATTATTATTATTTTTAATTTGACCAGAGAGAGATAGAAAGTAAGAAAGCAAGTCACTGGGTCCAGGATTCAAACTGCAGTTGGTCATGTGGGAGTCCAGCACCTTTAACCACCACACCACCTGCCAGCCTAGTTTTTAGTTTTGTATTATTAAATGTGAATTATAATGAAGTCCATGGAAAGAGATTGAGAATTAGAAATTTAGATGTCAGTCAAGTAATACATTATTTTTTGAAGAATTATGTATTTATGTGTTATTATTATCATTATTAAATTTTCTCTGGGACATACACACTCATCAGTGAGAGGCAGAGAGAGAGAGAGAAGGAAAATGAGAAAGCAAGTTGCCAAGTCCAGGACTTGAACTGCAGTCATACATGTGGGGAGTCAGCAGGTGGAACGATGGTTAAGTTGCTGGACTCCCACTAATACAAGCAATACGTTTAAAAGAGAAAATACTGAAGTTCCTTCACCAGATCTGAAAGCAAGAAATCCAGCATATGTTCCCCAGTGAGGTCTACAGGATGCTCATGTCTATATTTCAGTTTAAAGGCTGAAGGCAGAATTATCAGATGTCATTTCAAAATAAGAAGAAATCAAACATTCCTACTGTGGGCAACATATTATTTTTTTCCCCAAGGACATACATTTTTATTATAGAAAGCACAAAAAAAACTTTTAGTCACCCATCAATGACTTTTTCACTCGACTGTTTAAATGATCCACTATTCCTTTGTCTTTTTCTTAGTAATAACAGCATCAGAATTGCAAGACAATACATTCTTTTTTCTTATTTGTTTTTTCCTTATTTTTTACATTAAGTCACTGTATATCTTTTTTATTTTTTCTTTAAGAGGCTTTTGCTATAGGGCGCATGTGCTTGCCAGAAAGACAGAGCGAGACAGACAGAAAGCGAGAAATTACCCCCAGGGGGGATGGCCATGCCGCAATCCCTTCTCCTCCATTCTCCTCTTGGGATCTTGGACATGCACATGCTCCTGGCATGAGTTTAAGCCACCAGGTCCGGGACTCAAACTGCAGTCGGCTACATGGGAGTCCAGCGACATAGACATTACACCAACTGCTGGTCTCAAGTCACTGTATATCTTTACAACATTGAAAATGAATTTTCCCAGTATGAATACTGTTAGTCCAGTCAAAGTTATTACCATATACGTGGTCATCAACAGACAATTTTCCATTTTTTATCTGTTGAATGTTTTCCTCCTTTTTCCCCCTCTCCCTTGATTCCCTATCACACCCCAACCCATGTCCTGCCCTCTACCCAAATGGTCTCTTGTATGTACAGTTGCTGTCTTTGCTTTTTTTCCTTGAATAATTATTTTATTAACATTTATTTATTTATTTATTTTAATGTGACCATAAAGGGGGTGGGGGAGAGCAGGCAAGCCACCAGGTCCAGAGCTCAAACCGTGGTCAGCCATGTGGAAGTCCAGCGCCCTTAACCGCCATACCACCTGCCGATCCTGTCCCTGCTTTTATACCTTCCAATATTTCAGTTTCTGCTACAGAGTGCAGACATTTGGTATATATTAAGTGGGGACAAAAAAAACATCTCTTTCATGGTCTGGCTTGCTTCACACAGCTTTAAATTTTCCATATTTGTCCACTTTCTATCAAATGCAAAGATCCTTTTCTTTTTTATGGCTGAATAGTATCCCATAGTGTATATGTGCCACAGTTTTTCAATCTATTCATCTGTCCTTGGAAATTTGGGTTTGGGTTCTATGTTTTAGCAATTGTGAATAATGCTGCAATAAACATGGATGTACAAGTGTCATTCTAAATGAGTGTATTCCTATCCTTTGGGTAAATACCCAGGAATGGAAATGCTGGATCATATGGTAGCTCTATTTGTAGGTCTTTGTGGAATATCTAAATTGTTCTCCATAGTGGTTGTACTAATTTATTTCCCCACCAACAGTGTAGGAGAGTTCCCTTTCCACCAGTCTCACCAGCACTTATCATTCTTATTTTTTAAATCACCCCTTTTGATTGGGGTTAGCTGGTAGGTCATTGTGGTTTTGATTTGTATCTCCCTTCTGATAAGGTTTGTTGAGCATTTTTTCATATGCTTTTTGACTAATTATCTTCCTTGGAGAGTTGTCTGTCAGCTTATTTGCCCATCTTTTAATTGGATCAGTTTGTGTGTGTGTGTGTGTGTGTGTGTGTGTGTGTGGTAAGTTGCTTGAGTTCCCTGTATATTTGGTTATCAGTCCCTTATCTGAGGCATAGTTTACAAATATATTCTCGTGTATTGAGGGTTGTCTTTTCACTCTAATTCTAGTTTCTTTTGTCATATAGAAGCTTTTTAATCAAATGTTAAAAAGCTTGTCTATTTTGGAGATTATTGCCTTTGCTTTGGGGGTCTTATTTAAAAGGTCTTTGCCAACATGGACATCTCCAAGAGTTTCCTCTGTGTTTTCCACCAGTAGTTTATTGTTTAAAGTTTTCTGTTTAAATCTTTGATCCATTTTGAGTTGATTTTTGTTAATGGTGAGAGAAAGGAGTCCAGTTTCACTTTTCTGCAGGTGGATACCAGTTGTTCTAGCACCACTTGCTGAAGAGATCTTCTTTTCCCTACTGGATTGTCTGGTGCCCTTTGTCAAAAATTAGTTGACTATATGAGTTGGGGTTTATTTCTGGGGTCTCTATTCTGTTCTATTGGTCTATTTTGTGCCAGCATCATGCTGTTTCAATTATTACAGTTTTGTTTTGGGATCAGGGAATGAGAGGTCTTTTACTTTCCTCTTTTTGCACAGTATTGCTTTGGCAATATGTGGTCTTTATGATTCCAGTCAAACTCTATGATAGTTTTTTTCTAATTTTGTGAAGAATAGCTCTAGGAGCCTAGGAGACTCCGTGCAGTGCTGCCAATGCCTGGGTGGAGGAGCTGAGGTCAGCATCAAATTGGAAATATTGAAACTATTTCAGCAATGTAGACAATTAAGTGTGTTGTTGTGGGCGATGGTGCTGTTGGTAAAACATGTCTCCTGATATCCTACACAACAAACAAATTTCCATCTGAGTATGTACCAGCTGTTTTTGACAACTATGCAGTTAGTTATGATTGCTGGAGACTGTATACTCTTGGGCTTTTTGATACTGCAGGGCAAGAGGATTATGACAGATTACAACCACTGAGTTATCCACAAACAGATGTATTTCTAGTTTGCTTTTCAGTGATCTCTCCATCCTCATTTGAAAATGTGAAAAGAAAGTGGGTGCCTGAGATAACTCATCACTGTTCAAAGACTCCTTTCTTGCTTATTGGGACCCAAAATGATCTCAGCAATGACCCTTCTACTATTGGGAGATTTGGCAAGAACAAACAGAAGCCTATCACTCCAGAGACTGCTGAAAAGCTGGCCCATGACCTGAGGGCTGTCAAGTATGTGGAGTGTTCTGCACTCACACAGAAAGGCCTAAAGAATGTATTTGATGAAGCAATACTGGCTGCCGTGGAGCCTCCAGAACCCAAGAAGAGTCACAGGTGTATGCTGCTATGAGCATCTCTCCAGAGTCCTTTTGCACAGCTGGTGTCGGCATCATACTAAAAGCAATGTTTAAATCAAACTAAAGATTAAAAATTAAAATTAGTTTTTGCAATAATGACAAATGCCCTGCACCTACCCACATACACTCATGGGAGACAAGACCCATAGGTATGACACCCCCCCCTTCTGATACTAGTTAATTTTGCATAATTGTATATTGTCAGAAAAGTGATCAGTACTAGTTTTTGTTTTGTTTTGTTGTTTCGAAAATTTTGTTTTGTTTTGTTTAAAAGCAAAAATAAATGAAAAAAAAAGAATAGCTCTGGTAGTTTGATCAGGATTGTATTAAATATGTAGATTAATTTGGGTAGAATTGGTATTTTGAGAATATTAGTTTTCCAATCCAAGGAAAATAAGATGTCCTTCCACCTTTTTGTGTATTTTCCATTTCTTCCTTTAGCTTTTCATAGTTTTTTTTTGTTGAGGATTTTTTACTCCTTTGGCTAAGTTTATTCCTAGATATCTTATACCTTGGGTGGCTATTGTGAATGGGACAGCTTTCTTCAATTCCAGCTCAGTCCATTCATTGTTGGTGTATAGAAATGCTATACATCTTTGGGACCAGTGGATGGTGTAATGGTTACCTCACTGGACTCCCATATGGCCAACTGTGGTTTAAGTCCCAGACCTGGAGGCTTGAAACTCACACCAGGCACAATGTGCATGCATACCCCAAATCCCAAGAGAATGGAGAAGGGATTGTGGCATGGCCATCCTCCCTGAGTGGTAATTTCTTACTTTTTGTTTGTCTCTCTGTCAAGCACATGCACCCTATAGCAAAAATCTTGCAAAAAAAAAAAAAAGCTATACATTATTGTATGTTGACATGTATCCTGGCATTTTACTATATTCATTTATTACTTACAGAATTATTTTTGGGGATTCCTCTGGGCTTTCTCTATATATAATCATGTCACCTGCAAATAGAGATAATTTCACTATTTCTTATTTGAAAGACTTTTATTTTATTCTCTTGCCTGACTGCATTGGTTAAGACTTCCAGTACTATACTGAAAAGGAATGGAGAGAGTGGGCAGCCTTGGCTTGGTCCAGTTCTTAGTGGGAAACTTTGTAGCATTTCCCCATTCAGTATGATGTTAGCTATAATTTTTCATATATGGCTTTTACTGTGTTGAGAAATGTCCCTTCTATGCTAATTTTGCTGAGAGTCTTAATCATGAAGGGATGTTGTATTTTATCAAATGCTTTTTCTGCACTGATTGATGTGATCACATGGTTATTATTTCCTTCTGTTAATATGATGTATTACAATTATGATTTTGCATATGTTGAAGCATCCTTGCATCCCTGAGATAAAGCTTACCTGGTCATGGTGTATAATCCTTTTAATGTAATGTTGGATACAATTTGCTAGTATCTTGTTGGGAATTTTTGCATCTATGTTCATAAGAGATATTGGTCTGTATCTTTTTAAATTAGATCCTTGTCTGTTTTGGGGATCAGGGTGATGGAAGCTTCATAAAAAGAGTTTGAGAGGATTCCTTTCTTTTGGATCTTTGCAATTAGTTTGAGTAGAATGGAATAAGCTCCTCTTTAGAAGATGTGTAGAATTCAGAAGTGAATCCATTGGGACCTAGGCTTTTCTTTGTTGGGAGACTATTTATTACTGATTCAATCTCACTGGTTGTTATTTGTCTATTTAGCATTTCTATGTCTTCCTAATTCAATCTTTATAGATTATATGTATCCAGAAATTTGTCCATCTCAACCAGGTTTTCTTGTTTCTTGGCATACAGTCGCTCACATTATTCTCTAATAATCTTTTGTATCTCTGTTATGTCTGTTGTAATATTGCCCACTTCATTGCTGATTAGGTTTATCTGGTGCTGGGACCAGCAGATGGTGTAATAGTTATGTTGCTAGACTCCAACATGGCTGACTGTAGTTCAAGACCCAGACCCAGCAGCATGCAATACATTCCAGGCCCATGTGCATGTGTGCTCAAAATCCCACAAGGAGAATGGAGGAGAAAGGATTGCAGTGTGGTCATGCCCCCAGGGGATGATTTCTCACTTTCTGTTTCTCTGTATCTCTCTGTCTCTCTGGCAAGTGTATGCACCCTAAAGCAAAAATCTCTCTTAAAAAAATATTTATCTGGTTCCTTCCTCTCCTCTTAACTAGCCTAGCTAATGGTGTGTAAATTTTGTTTATCCTCTCAAAGAACCAAACTGTTGATTCCATTTATTTATTCTCTATCTAATTTATTTCAGCTCAAATTTTTATTATTTCTTTTCTCATGGTATTTGAGGGTTTTTTTGTAGTTGTTTTTCCAGTTCTCTTAAGTGTGTTAGGTGGTCTATTTGCCACCTTTTTTTTTTTTCTTGTGAGAAGTAATTGCTATGAATTTCCCCTTTATGACCGCTTTCACTGTGTCCCATAGGTTATAAGAGCTCATGTGGTCATTATTATTGGTTTCGAGCAATTTCTTTTCAGACTTAATTTCTTCAGTGGTTGTAAAATGATTTAGGAGTAAGTTTAGTCTCATTCACAGAGCAGCCAACAGGGAGGTCATCTACGGTGATCTGCTAAAGGATGCCCTTATCATCAATAATGAAAAGGCCTCAAAGGAGATGCTTCATTAGCCTTTAGGACCCCATAATCCTGAGCAATGGTGTGCTTGGGGTCTGATACCAGGGAAATGTTCATGGGTCCTAGTCCTCCTTGCTTCTTGGGTGTATTGATCCATGCTAGGTGACAGAAGTGAGAATCCACAGAAGCACCAATCACTTGGCAGTTGAGTTTCTTAAATTCTTCTGCCCTATCACTGAAAGCGATGATCTCTGTGGGGCACACAAAAGTGAAGTCAAGAGGATAAAAGAAAAACACAACACATTTTCCTTTGTAGTAGTCGGTTAGGCTGATATCTTTGAACTGACCATCTGGTCAAACAGCTGTGGCTTTGAAGTTAGGGGCAGGGTGCCCAATTTTGGCATTTCTTGAAGACATTTTGCTATCAGCAGCTTCGAGGTTCCAAAGAGAAATGCAACTAAGGTCAGCCAGGAAGAGGATCTCCCTTCTGTACTTCTTAAAGAGCTGGTTGAGTGCTGGTGAACTCTTTCAGTTTTTTTGTACCTGAGAATTATTTTATTTATTCTTCTCGTTTGAAAGATAATCTTGCCAGGTATAGTATTCTTGGTTGGAACTGTTTTTCTGTTGGTGTTTTGAATATGCCTTCCCATTCTTTTCTTGCCTGCACTGTTTTGGTAGAGAGGTCTGATGTTAGCCTAATAAGATAACCTTTGTAAGTAACTTGACATTTCTCTCTTGCTATTTTTAGAATCTTGTCTTTGTGTTTGATTTTGACCAATCTGGCTATCATGTGCCATGGAAAGGATCTTCTTATGTTAATTCTATTTGGGGCCCTTTGTATTTCTTGGGTCTGGATGTCTAAATGTTTCTCTAGATTTGGAAAAATTTTCTGCAAGTATTTAATGGAATAGATCTTCTACTCCCTTGTCTGAGGTGGTTCCCCCCACCTCAGTTCTTCTCCCTCACTGCTCTGTTTGTCCCTGCTCCACAGTGCAGACTCAAGAAGTTAATGGCACTGAAAGAGGCATGCAAGGGGCAGTCTGGGGTGTACCTGAGGCAGGCAAAAGGCAGCAGAGGTGTACCTGAGGCAGGCAAAAGGCAGCAGAGGTCTTCTTCTCCCTCACTACTGCTGCTCCCTGATGTAGACAAAGGTTAATGGCACTGAGAGGGGCATGGGAGGGGCCAGTCTAGAGTGTACCTGAAGTAAGCAGAAAGCAAGAGGTCTGAGGCAACCCCCTTGCCTCAGTTCTTCTCGTTGGCTGATGCTGGTCCCTGATGCAGAGGAAAGACTTGGGAAGTTTATGGCACCAAGAGGAACATACAAGGGGCCAGTCTGGGGTGTACCTGAAGCAAGCAGAAGGGAGCAGAGATCTGAGGCAGACTGCCTGCCTCAGTTCTTCTCTCACACTGTTGCTGGTATCTGCTCCACAGTGTACACTCCAGAGGTTAAGGGCCACATTGTTTCTTTATACTCTGTGTTTTAGACAATTCCCTTTAATTGATCTAGATTAAAAGAAATATCCAATGTCCTATATCCTGACCAGCTACAGGTGGACACTCAGAGTGAGTGACTTCAGGTGGAGCCTGCTCCAGCTAGGAACAGGGCACAAGAACAAGGTGCCATTTAGAACCCACTGAGGCGGAGGCATCCCCCAGGTGTGAGGTCCCAGCCCACCTTGATGCCCCCCCAGCCCTTCCTACCACAGCAGTGCTGCCAAAATATTATTTTTAAATAGAATAAAATAAAAATAATTTCCATGGCAATAATCAGAGTTCTGTTATTTTCTTTTTTTAATTCAAACTATTTTATTTACTTATTTAAATTTGACCAAAGAGGGACAGGGAGAGAAAGGGGGAAAGTGAGAAATCAAGCCCCAGATCTGGGACCCAAACCACAGTCGGCCATGTGGGAGTCCAGCGCCCCTAATCACCACGCCACCTGTCAGGCCCAAAGTTCTGTTATTTTCTTTTTTTAATTCAAACTATTTTATTTACTTATTTAAATTTGACCAAAGAGGGACAGGGAGAGAAAGGGGGAAAGTGAGAAATCAAGCCCCAGATCTGGGACCCAAACCACAGTCGGCCATGTGGGAGTCCAGCGCCCCTAATCACCACGCCACCTGTCAGGCCCAAAGTTCTGTTATTTTCTTTTTTTAATTCAAACTATTTTATTTACTTATTTAAATTTGACCAAAGAGGGACAGGGAGAGAAAGGGGGAAAGTGAGAAATCAAGCCCCAGATCTGGGACCCAAACCACAGTCGGCCATGTGGGAGTCCAGCGCCCCTAATCACCACGCCACCTGTCAGGCCCAAAGTTCTGTTATTTTCTTTTTTTAATTCAAACTATTTTATTTACTTATTTAAATTTGACCAAAGAGGGACAGGGAGAGAAAGGGGGAAAGTGAGAAATCAAGCCCCAGATCTGGGACCCAAACCACAGTCGGCCATGTGGGAGTCCAGCGCCCCTAATCACCACGCCACCTGTCAGGCCCAAAGTTCTGTTATTTTCACTACTCTGGTCTCAAGTCTTAGCATAGGACTAGAATAGAATAATTACATTTGATCCTTCATAGTGCTGGGTTCCACATGAGCAGATTCGACCAACCAGAGATTGAAAAAAAATTTTTTGTTTTAAAATGAGACAATAAAAAATACAAATTGAGGGACCAGCAGATGGTGTAATAGTTACGTTGCTGGACTTTCACATAGTCGACTGCAGTTCGAGTCTCAGACACGGTAGCTTAAACTCACACTGTGTGTGTGTGTGTGTATGTGTGTGTCCAAGATCCCAAGGAGAGAACGGAGGAGAGGGATTGTGGCATGGCCATTCCCCTAGGGGGCGATTTCTCATTTCCTGTCTCTCTGTGTGTCTCTGGCAAACACACGTACCCTATAACAAAAACCTCTCTCTTTTTTTTTATTAAGGAACTATTATTTAGCTTTCTTTATTTTTTATTAAATTTTAAATGTTATTTTAATTTGATCAGAGAGGGACAGAGAGAGAGAGAGAGAGAGAGAGAGAGAGAAAGCAAACTACCAGGTCTGGGACTCGAACCGTGGTCAGCCATGTGTGAGTCCAGAGCCCTTAACCACCACACCACCTGCCAGCCCCTGAAAAACCTCTCTTTAAAAAAAAAAAATTGAAAAATGTACCTACTAAATACGTAGCATTATCATAATAGATATTACAAGTAATATAAAATATAAAGATGATTTAAAACATACTATTTAATACATGTAGGTTATATTTAAATATTAAACCACTTTATTTTTTTAATTTACTTTTTTTAAAAAAGAGATTTTTCGCCATTTTGCCAGAGCCTGTGACCTAGTGGGAGTGGTATGGAGGGGCTGTTGTTGCCGACTCCTTCTCCCCGCAGTCCAGTCAGCAGGTTTAGGCCATCGGCCCTAGAGCCGAAACTTGTCTCTTGTTTAGTCCTGGGAGCATCTGGCCATCACGAGTGATGTAGAGGAGAACAACTTCGAGGGCAGAGAGTCTCGCTCTCAGTCAAAAATCTCCAACAGGAACTCCTGCTCATGTAAAATCGGAGAGCAGGTCAGGATCTCGTAGTCCATTAAGGGTTTCCAAACACTCTGAATCCCATTCTCGATCAAGGTCAAAATCCAGGTCAAGGTCAAGGAGGCATTCTCATAGATGCTACACTCGGTCTAGATCTCACTCACACAGGAGATGATCTCAAAGTAGGTCATATACACCAGAATACTGGCAGTGAAGGAACCCAAGTCATTCTCCAATATCTAACTGCAGAAGACATACAGGCAGCAGGGCAAATCCGGATCCCAATACCTGTCTTGGAGTATTTGGCCTCAATTTGTACACAACAGAGAGAGATCTTCGTTAATTATTTTCTTGCTATGGACCATTGAGTGGTGTTAATGTGGTTTATGATTACTAGACGATCACGAGGATTTGCTTTTGTGTATTTCAAGAGAATGATGACTCCAAGGAGGCTATGAAAAGGGCAAACGGAATGAAAATGGATGGTAGAAGAATTCTTGTGGATTATTCTATCACTATCACATACACGTACGCCAGGCATTTACATGGGCAGACCAACTCATAGTGGCGGAGGCAGTGGTGGTGGTGGTGGTGGTGGCTGTGGTAGTGGAGGTGGTGGCAGACGTCAAGATTCTTACTATGATCGAGGACATGATAGATATGAAGACTATGATTACCGGTACAGAAGAAGATTGCCTTCTCCTTATTATAGTCGTTACAGATCTCAATCAAGATCTCGTTCCTACAGCCCAAGACACTATTGATAATGGAATGGTTGCAGTTAAAGACTTTTTTTTCTTTTATTGTTTGTTTAATTCTTGATTTTCCCAAGCTTCTAATTTCTCCTACTCCTTAAAAAGAAACCTTAAAAATAACTGGTTATTTAGATTATATACTCTGTCAGTTATATTTCCCACCCCTTTTATTATACTCTTAAAAATGTAATTGTCATTTTGAGTAGTTACATCTTGAGTAGAAAAAAAAAAAAGGAGCCTCAGTGTTACATGTTATAGATGACTTTTTTTTCTTTTACAGATTAACTCTTAGTTAATCAATGGGAAAGAAGTTATCTTTTTGAGGTTTTTGTGTAGATAATGTATTAGACATTGTGTTAGAAATCTTGTTTAATTTGTTTTGGGAAAGATGGTAAAACATGAAGTAGTCACATCAGGGTTGGCGTGGCATGGAGAGGTCAAATAGTTAAGTACTGAAAGTTTGACACTAGATGAAAACAATGGACATTTTAAAGAACAGAATTTTCAAACTTGAAGAATGAAGTAAGTTTTTAGAGATGAAAAGATTGTGGGCTCCTGCAAAATATATTATATTTGAAATATATCTGTTAAACCTTAAAGTGTGATTTTTCTGTTAAACTTATTGAAGTTTTATGTGTTCCCTTAATCAGTGAAGAACAACCTTTATTTATTACCTAGAGCAATTAATTGTATAACTTGATATTAGAAATTTTGGTATTGGGGCAATGGTTAAGCAGGCTACTGTATAATATAGACTCCTTAGAAGGTGACATGTGGGCATAAAAGTAGTCTTTCAAATAAAAGTTAATTTCTTTGGGGAAAAAAAAAGAGATTATTTTTATATACAGCACATGTGCTCACCAGAGAGACAGAAAGCGAGAAATTACCTCTCAGGGGGTATGGCCATGCCACAATCCCTTCTCCTCCATTCTCCTCTTAGGATTTTGGGCACGCATGTACATGTGCCCGGTGTGAGTTTCAAGTCACAAGATCTGGAATTTGAACTGCAGTCAGCAAGGGGGAAGTCCAGCAACATAACCACATACCATCTGCTGGTCTCACACTTTTTTAAATAAAGGATTCCAGCATCATAGGATTTTTGGAATTCAAGGGGGTCCTGAAGCCAATCTTCAAGGATGGATGTATTTACAAAATATTTATTTTATTTATGATTTTAATAATATTTATTGAATTCCTAGTTCTGCGACAAGTTTTGGTGATTTAATACCAAAAGACATAAAACTGTGGCCAAGACCATCTTCTAGTGAGGTGACAAATTAGATGAAAGTAGTTAAAACAAAAAACTTATTTTTAAAATCAGGTTTAAGAAAAAAATCAGGTTAGAGATTAGAGTGGGATATAGGGAAACCCTTCTAGATGCTTGTTGATTAATAAATACATACACATACGCATATGTATACATAGCTTTTGACACACTCACCAAGAGATACCAGATGACTGATATTTTCCATCATCACATCTTTGTACAG
Organism: Tupaia belangeri chinensis; assembly: GCF_000334495.1. Classification (NCBI taxonomy): domain Eukaryota; kingdom Metazoa; phylum Chordata; class Mammalia; order Scandentia; family Tupaiidae; genus Tupaia; species Tupaia belangeri. Next base: position 125,916 of record NW_006203440.1, read on the forward strand.
AATTCTCCCAGATGTATCCAGTAGGGCCCATTCTTCCCGGGTGAAATGCACTATTACATCTTCAAAGGTCACTGATTCCTAGGACATCATGGACATTCCAGTTTAGACAGAACAATACTGCCAATGTCCAGAGTAGAAGGGTTGGGACAATACTGGAGTTGTCTGGGGAAGTGGGTGTGCAGAAAGATCAAAATATGCCTGGAGTTCTGATTTATTCATTTTCAGTGCTGAGCTGGCATGTGCCTGTCAGAAATCCTCAAAGAAACACATATACCCTAAATACATATATTATTATTCCCAAGGAATAGTTCATGTGGTATGGTGTAATACAACTTGGAAATCTTCCAGTAAACTGGTAATAATGAATTCCAGAGAGGTCATTATAGAATCTGCATTTAAAAATTTTTAACTAGGACTACCCTTGGGGTTCAGCAAAAAAATTAGATGCTGTGCAAAGGAAGTCAGGTCCCACATAGCAGACCAGAGTTTGTGTACTGGCTGTGTCATCTTGAAAAATATACAGAGGGTGCATGATTTCCCAGGGCCCTGACAAAATTCAGAGCCAGAAAAGGAAGGGTTTCTGTGGCATTACCAGGCCCATTTGGGTGAGGAGTAGGAGGCACAAGGACAGGCTTATTATGTGCCCTCAAGTTCTATTTCTCTTTATCAGGAGCACAGGTGCTCTCTGGCTTTAAAAACAAACAAACAAGGTGGTTGGTGGCATGGTGGTTAAGGCACTGGGCTCCTAGATTGCCGGGGTCTAGCCTCGGCGTGGGTGGGTTATTTTGACCATGGTTCGAGTCCTGGACCTGGTGGCTTGCTTTCTCACTTTCCCTCTCTATGTGTCTCTGGTCAAATAAAAAAATAATAATAAAAATAAATAAAATAAAATGATTTTTTAAAAAAAATTTATAACTAAAGCTCCCTTACTTAGGACTTTAATATACTTTATAGACTCACCAAAAAAAAAAAAAAAAGTAATGATTTGGCAATTTTAAACCATGATTACTATTAAATTAATCTTTTAGATGAACTTCAGATTCCTCTTCATTGAAATGGTCTAACAATCTGTTATGAGTATTGAAAGATCCAGGGGCCAGCAGTTAACATAATGGCTGGGTCGCTGAACTCCCATGTAGCTGACTGCGGTTCGAGTCCTGGATCTGGTGGCTTAAACTCAGACCAGGTGTATATGCATGCATGCCCAAGATCCCAAGAGGAGAGTGGAGAAGGGATTGTGGTGTGGCCATCCCCCCTGGGGGGTGATTTCTCGCTTTCTATCTCTCTGTCTCTCTCTGTCTTTCTGGCAAGCGCACATGCCCTATAGCAAAAACCTCTCCAAAAAAAAAAAAAATGAAAGATCCAGTGAATGTATAAGGTTCTTCTTATCTTACAAAAAATATATTACTTTATTATTCATAAAATGGGCGAAAAATCTTGAGGTAGTCTCCAGCATTCCTCAGAACTGAACAAGTTTCACACAGTATATAACTTAGTGTTCATAGTAAGGTTTATGGGCAGATAAGTTCACCAGCAAAAACAAGGGACCTCTCAGATTTCTATACATGTAGAGTACCAGTCTGACTACTCCTGAACTTTGACACCTCCTATTCTGAATTGTCTCTGGAAACTTCAAACACCAGTTATCATGGTCTTTCTTGTGTCACTAACTTATCTCTCTGTTCAAATATAAAATAAATCTCTTTATTGGCTTTTATTTTATTTTATTTTTATTATTCTTATTTTCTGGTTTTTTTTTCCAAACATTCAATTGCTATACATCATTCGGCTTGTAAAGAGAATTCACCCAACATGAAATACATATAAGACCAGTCCAGTTGAAAATACTATAGGACATTATCATCAATAAGTAATAATTTATTGACTTTTGACTATCAAGTTTTTCAAATATTCCTCTAGGACTTCAATCTTACTCTAGCCACTATACTTGATCTACTATATACCTTTAAATGCACAACCACAACTAAGTAAATACTTCGTATATATTGTTCACAATCATCACATGTGAATAAATGATTAATTCATAAGAGGAAGAGTAATTGGGGAAGGGAATAATGAGTATTTTGGTTATCTTTTTAGAAGTTTTTAAAAGTTCAAATATATTCTAGCAAATTTTAAGAAATTTAAAATTGAAGGGGCCAGAGCCGACAGGTGGCATAATGTTCGAAGTGCTGGACTCCCACATGGCTGACGAGGATTCAAGTCTTAAACCTGGTGGCTTGTTTTCTCACTCTCCCTTTCTGTCTGTCTGTCTCTCTCTGGTCAAAATTGAAGAATAATGATAATGAATACATTAAAACTAAATATATCTTTTAAAAAAATTGAAGGGGCTAACAGCTGATGTGGTGGTTAAGGCATTGGATTCCCACATGGCTGACCCCAGTTCTTGTCCTGGACCTAGTGGCTTGAAAATTATGCTGGCTGTATGTGTGTGTGTGTGTGTGTGTGTGTGTGCATGCATGCTCAAAATTTTGAGAGAAGGGATTGCTGCATGGCCATTCCCCTGAGGGGTGATTTCTCAATTTCTTTCTTTCTGGAAAACGCACGTTCCCTATGCAAAAACCTAAAAAAAAAAAAAAAAAAGTCTAAAATTGTAAGAAAGTGACTGATTCTTCATGCCTTCCTTGACCTAGTCCTCAACACTGCACTGACCTCAAGCAAGGACATTAGACACTTGACTGATTGGAGTCAACTGCTGAAATATCTGCCATCCTATTGGGCTGCAGAGTTCTACTCATCTCTATCGCCTGCTTTAACCACAATCCTAAGCCCATTACAATTAATAGCATGATTAATAGGTCAACTATTTTGCAGTGAGGCCGTGGACTAAATGAGAGAAAGACCAACAAAATCACATTTCTTCTGAAAATATACAACTATAATGGAGGCAAGAAAAACTTATGGTGATACTAGAAAAGATATTGCTTATTGATGAGTTTATGACCCATTTTAATGATGTCCTAGAAAAACTTAATTGGATCTCAGACTCCTGAAAACCTCCTAATAGCACTTAGAAAAGCCATGCAAATAGGGAAGACCTCCCATCTCACGGCAGCAGGAGTGCAATGTCTGTAGAAAAAGGCATTCCCTACTTACCAGTGAACGCATTGCCAAATTCTCAGCTCCCCACTGTTCCTCTAGGTCTTCACTCACAGATTGCCCAAGTAAGTGAAAAAACTGTAGATAAAAAAGAAGCCATGAGCTGGGTGTGGTGGCGCCCACTCTATGGCAAAAACCTATGGAGGCTGGAGGATTGCAGCTTCGAGTCTACCTCTCTCCCTCTGTCTCTCTCAACACACACGATTTTGGGGCTGGCAGGCAGCGTGGTGGCTAAGGGCTGGACTCCCACATGGCTGAGCACAGTTCAGGTCCCAGACCTGGTAGCTTGCTTTCTCACTTTCCCTCTTTCTTCTCTCTCTCACTCTGTCTCTCTCTGGTCAAAATTTTAAAAATAAATAAAGTTAAATAAAATTATTGGGGAAAAAAAAAGGAAGCCATGAGACTCCAATCTTTTGTAGTTTCCAGACCCACAGGTCATGAGGCTCCACCTGAAACAGTGATGTATGAAAATAGAGATTTAGGGCCGGTAGATGGCATGGTGGTTGAGTGTTGGACTAGATGTGGCTGACTACAGTTTGGGTCCCAGACCTGGCAGCTTGCTTTCTCACTCTCTCTCATTCTCTCCCACTCCATCCTTCTCTGATCAAATTAAAATAAATAAATAAAATAAAGGTCAATAAAATACTTTTTTCTTTAAAAAAAAAAAAGAGAGGTTTATTTAGCTCACAGTGTGGAGGTCCAGAAAACAGCCCTGGGGGTCATTTCTATCTGTGTCATGTCAGAGGAAAATGTGGCCTATCTTTCTTTTTCTTTTCTTTTCTTTCTTTCTTTCTTTCTTTCTTTCTTTCTTTCTTTCTTTCTTTCTTTCTTTCTTTCTTTCTTTCTTTCTTTCTTTTTTGAGAGGTTTTTGCTATAGGGCGCGTGTACTTGCCAGAAAGACAGAGAGAGACAGAGAGAGACAGATAGCGAGAAATCACCCCCCAAGGGGGATGGCCATGCCGCAATCCCTTCTCCTTTCTCCTCTTGGGATCTTGGACACAAACACATGTGCCCATCGTGAGTTTAAGCCACTGGGTCTGGGACTCGAACCACGGTCGACTACATGGGAGTTCAGCGACACAGTCCTTACACTAACTGATGGTCCCAAGTGTGGTCTATCTTTCATCTGTGTCACTCCTTATAAACCAGGCCCCTACACTAATGACCTTAATCTCCTCCCCAAAGCCCCACATTTTGACACCATAATTATCAATATATCAAGTTTCCGTCCTCTTAACTCAGTTATAATGACTCAACACATGAATTCTGGAGGGTGCCATTCAAGCTATAGTATTACACTTTTAAATCCCCCCCCCAAATTAATGTACTTCCACATACAAAATCATCCCAAAAGTTCCAAAAGTCTTAAACTCATTTCAGCACCACTCACTCAAAAGTCCAAAATCCAAAATCTCATCTGAGATTCCAGGCAAACTCCTTCCAGTTATTAATCTGTGAAATCAAAACAAATTACACATTCCCAAAATAAAAAAAGACAGGTAGGTGTACAGTAGTAGTTTCTGTCTCATAAGGAGATAGGAGTAATAGTCCCAACCTAGTCAGAAATCCAAATGGGCACTCCTTAGAACTTCCTGTGCCTCATCCTGTGTGCAATGAATGGCTATGACCCAAAACACAGGAAACTTGTTCCTCTGGCTCTTTTATCCTCAGTCCATGCTTTAGCTCTCTCTAGTTGGAGTCTTGATTCACATTTCTTTCAGGCTAGCATCGCATATGAGTAGCTCCACAGATCTAAGGTTCTAAAGGTGGCCCCACTCCTGTAGCTCCACTAAGCTTTGTCCTGATGGGGAGTCTCTGTAGTAAACTCAACCTCACATTTCCACATGGTTTTTCCCTAGTAGCAACTCTTTGTGATGGCTCCACCCCATGAAAACTTTCTACCTAGGCCTCTAGGATGTCCACAATGGCCTTTGAAATCTAGGGGACCTTCAGAGCTATCAAAATATGGGAGCCTACAGAATTACCCCAATGTGCATGCAACAGCATTAGCCAGTTGCTGAAACAGCAGGCAGATTAATCTCCCTCTGGGGCCAACGTATACTTTACCAGGATGCAGGGAATAGAGTCCCAAGGATGTAAGGCAACAAGTCCATCTCCACCCACTCCCCCGAATCATTGCTCTCCTAGGCCTCCAGGCTTGTAATGGGAAGGGTAATGCTGAAGATCTTTAAAATGCTCTTGGGGATCTCCTCCCATTTCCTTGATAATTATTACCTGGATCCCGTCTATCAGTGGTAAACTTTTTAGTAACCTGTCTCTCAGTCACTCTTAGTTTTTCCTGTCAAATACATTTTTTTTTTCATTCTTTGCCACATGACCAGGCTGCGAGTTTTCTAGAATTTTCCACTTTGCTCCTCTTTCATTATAATTTCTATCTTAAAGTAATTTGTTTTGGGGCCAGCATAAGGCATAGTGGTTAAGGTGCTGAACTCCCACATGGCCAACCTTGGTTCAAGTCCCGGACACAGCAACTTAAAACTCACACCAGGTGCATGCATGACCAAAATTCCGAGAGGAGAATAGAGGAGAGGGGACTGTGGCATGACCATCTCCCACTGGAATTGATTTCTCACTCTGTCTCTCTGGTGAGCGTAAATACCCTAAAGCAAAACTCTCTCAAAACAAACAAACAAACAAACAAACAACTCCCTCTTCCTCCGTACTGACTGTGAAGGTGGCAGCCATCTCCAACCTGGCATCAAGGCTGCCCTCGGACCCCTCATAAAGCCCAAGATCGTCAAAAAGAGGACCAAGAAGTTCATCTGGCACCAGTCAGACCAATATGCCAAAATTAAGCATAACTGGCCAAAATCCAGAGGTACTGGTTGCAGGGTACAGAGGAGATTCAAAGGCCAGATATTGATGCCCAATATCAGTTACAGAAACAAGAAAAAGAACATGCCGCCCAGTGACTTCTGTAAGTTCTTGGTCCACAGCATCAAGGAGCTGGAAGTGCTGTTGATTGTGCAATAAGTCTTACTGCGCTGAGATAATGTCCTCCAAGAACCACCTCAAGACCATCGTGGAAAGAGCACCCAGCTGGCCATCAGAGTCACCAACGCCAGGCTGCACAGTGAAGAAAATGAGTAGACAGCCCGTGGTTCATGTGAACATTTTATTTTTGTCTAAATAAAACCACAGCACCCCCTAAAGAAAAAAAGTTATCTATTTGTACCTTACTATACACAATTAGAAATAACCATGCAGCTCCTTCTGTAGTTTCCCCCCCAAATTTTCCTTTGATATCTCCTCTAATCTGTACTGTCCATATTTCTATCAGTATTCTGGTCACCACCATTTTAACAATCTCTGAAAAGTTTTAGTTCAATGGGAACCAGCAGTTAGCGTAATGGCTATGTCACTGGACTCCCACGTGGTCGACCACAGTTCACGTCCCGGACCCGGTGGCTTAAAACTCACGTCGGGTGCATGTGCGTGCATGCCCAAGATCCCGAGAGGAGAATGGAGGAGAAGGGACTGCGGCATGACCGTCCCCCCTGGGGGGTTATTTCTCGCTTTCTGTCTCTATGTCTCTCTCTGTCTGGCTGGCGAGCGCATGCGCCCAATAGTGAAAATCTCTCCAAAAAAAAAAGAGAAAAGTTTTAGTTCATTTGTAAACTGTTCTTTCAAGTCTCCACCATCTATAGGCTTTTCCTAGATTGCTCCTCCAAACTCTAATTTCTGTCCCTTATGCAGTTCCAAAGCTGCTTTCATATTTTCAGATATCATTATTAGCCAGGCTCCAGTTTTTGGTACCAATTTTCTGTTCTAATATGTTCTACTGCTAATAACAGAAAATACATACAACTGGGTGATACATAAAAATAAGAGGTTATTGGGCTCATTGTTTGGAGTTCTAAAGTTCAAGAGACATTTTTGGTGGGATTTTACAGGCTGCACTACAAGATGGCAGAGGGCAAAAGAGTGTGGTCTGTATCCACTGCATGTCTCTCTCATAATCTCACTAGGAGTAAACCACTGGCTCCCAACCCTGATGACCTTAATCCTAATCTCCTCCAAAGCTCCATTATTTGACATAAAAATTAGGTCAAATTTTCACCTTCTTAATACCATTACAAAAGCTCAGCACGTGAATTTCTGGAGAATATATTCAAACCATAACACTTTATGTCTAAATAAAGAAATGTTCCAATGTCCCAAAGGTTCTTTAATTTCAACAAATGAATTTTGGGAGCTCAATTCCTTCCCAAGTTAATCACAGATGGGTTACATAAAATGGCAAAAGAACCCAGTTCAACAGCTCATCTGTAAATATGCCAGCATTCACACCCACTAGTTATTATTTCTCTCCTACTGATCAAAAGTTATGCTATTATACATTTAAGTCAAATCACTCTAAATAAATACTTTTTATTATTTTGAGTAGGGAACTACATTGTATACAAAATAAATCTTTATCAGAAATCTCTCCATTTTTTCACAATCAATACCTTAACCATTTAAGCTCATTATTTCTCTTCTATTTTAAAAGAAAAATTTTAGGACCAATAGGTGGCATGGTGGTTAAGAGCACTGGACTCCCACATGGCCGACTGCAGTTTAAGTACCGGACCAGGCAGCTTGTTTTCTCACTTTCCCTCTATCTCTTGCTCTGCCCCATTTTGATCAAATTAAAAGCTAGAAAGAAAGAAAGAAAATTCTTTTTAATAATTTAATTTTTAAGAGATATTTACTATAGGGCTCATGCACTCACTGAGAGACAGAGAGACAGAAAGCAAGGGACCAGCAGTTGGTGTAATAGCTATGTCGCTGGACTCCTATGTAGTTGACTGTGGTTCGAGTTCCATTCCCGGTGGCTTAAACTCATGCTGGGCGCATGTACGTGCGTGCCCAAGATCCCAAGAGGAGAATGGAGAAGGGATGGTGATGTGGCCATCCCCCCTGGGGGGTAATTTCTCACTTTCTGTCTCTCTGCCTCTCTGTCTTTCTGGGCAAGCACCCTGTAGCAAAAACCTCTTCAAAAAAAAAAAAAAAAAGGAAGAAAGAAATAGAAAATGTTATAGCACTTTGGGAAAATGATGACAATTTCTTACAAAACTTGCAACAACTTGAATAGATCTTCAGATCTTCAGAGAATTATGCTGAATTTTCAAAAAAGTCATTCTCAAAAGGTTATGTAGTGTGTGCTTATATTTGTGAAACATACTTGAAAATAAACAGTTATAGAGACAAAGAACAGATTTGTGGGTACCAAGGGTTAGGGATTAGAAGGTAAAAAAATGGATGTGGCCACAGTTTTGTATCTTAATTGTGGCAGTGGTACAGGGATCCTCATGACAGGGTTGCATAGAACTACAGACACACACACACACACACACACACACACAGGCACACGAAAAACACGAATCTGAATAAGCTCTGTGTCACTGCCAATGTCGGTTTCCTGTTTTTCATATCATTCTGTTATACATAATGTAACCTAGGAGAGAACTGAATAAAAGGGCATGGAATTTTTCTATACTTTTTTGGGGAGTAACTTCCTGTGAGTCTATAATCATTTCAAAATGAAAAGTTAAAAAATACTGATTGAAGGGCCAGCAGGTAGCATAGTTATTAAGGTCCTGTGGTTCGAATCCCAGACCCAGTGGCTTGAAACTCACACCAAGCATTTGTGAGTGTTGAAAATCCAGAAAGGAGAATGGAGGAGATTGAATTATGGCATGGTCATCCCTCTTGGGGTGGGGAATGATTTCTGTCTTTCAGCTCTCTTCAGCAAGTGCAGGTGCCCTATATCAAAAATTTCTCTCTTGAAAAAAAAATACCAATCGTATTATTTATGATGTAGAATAATTGGACTTCAAACCAAAAACAAATTCAATGGTATTGTTTAATCAAAGGAGTTAAGCAGGTGACCTCTGAGGACAAAAATGAGACTTTATTAAAGAATGTATGTTTTTGTTTTGTTTTGTTTTTTAAGTTTATCTCTCTGTTCCTTCTGAGAAGGAGAGTACATGAGAGAAGTTTAAGTACCGGACCAGGCAGCTTGTTTTCTCACTTTCCCTCTATCTCTTGCTCTGCCCCATTTTGATCAAATTAAAAGCTAGAAAGAAAGAAAGAAAATTCTTTTTAATAATTTAATTTTTAAGAGATATTTACTATAGGGCTCATGCACTCACTGAGAGACAGAGAGACAGAAAGCAAGGGACCAGCAGTTGGTGTAATAGCTATGTCGCTGGACTCCTATGTAGTTGACTGTGGTTCGAGTTCCATTCCCGGTGGCTTAAACTCATGCTGGGCGCATGTACGTGCGTGCCCAAGATCCCAAGAGGAGAATGGAGAAGGGATGGTGATGTGGCCATCCCCCCTGGGGGGTAATTTCTCACTTTCTGTCTCTCTGCCTCTCTGTCTTTCTGGGCAAGCACCCTGTAGCAAAAACCTCTTCAAAAAAAAAAAAAAAAAAGAAAGAAAGAAAAGAAGAAAAAAGAAAAAAATCACCCCCAAGGGGGATGGCCATGCTGCAATCCCCTCTCCTCCATTATCCTCTAAGGATTTAGGTCAGTCACGCACATGCACCCAGCATGAGTTTTTAAGCTGCCAGGTCCAGGACTCGAACCATGGTTGACTACATGGGAGTCCAGCAACATAACTATTGCGCTATCTGCTGGTCCGAGTAAAATAATTCTTTAAAAAAAGAGAGAGAGAGAGAGAGAGAGAGAGAAACTTCATCTGAACACATTTTCTCTAGAGTTCTCACTCTCTTCACCTTCCTTCACAATCAAATGAGAATTCCAATTATACCTTTAAATCAGATCTAAAAGGGAAGCCTCATATTAATTCAAGGATCTACTAATTGAGGATAGGTCAATGTCACTATTTGTTCTCCAGAGAACCAGTACACATATGTACTATAACAGACTCTTGAGTGGAAAAGAAGACTGGATCTAAGTATCCCTAGGAACTGTGGGAGTACCTACAGGAAGTATGCTATATGTCCATGCTTCCAACTGGTAGGAATCAATGAAGGCCACAGGGTGGATGAAAACTGGCATATAAAAAGCAGCCCATTCAGTGTTGATCTTACATGACAGAAAAATCCTAACCAGATCCCGCCAAATCTCCATATATCACTAGGTTTTTTTCTTTATAGAGATTTTTGCTACAGGGCTCATGCACTCTCCAGAGAGACAAACAGCAAGAAATCATTCCCCGGGGGGGATAGCCACACCGCAATCCCTTTTCCTCCACTGTCCTCATGGGATTTGGGGCAAGCATGCATGCATGCCCAGCTTGAGTTTAAGCTGCCAGGTCTGGGACACGTACTGCAGTTGACTATGTGAGAATTCAGCAATGTAACCATTACACCATCTACTGGTCCCTATCACTTTTTTTAAATAGTCATTATTTTGAATTAAGGGGACTTCTTGTTATAGTACAACATTCACATGACTGTTGATCTAAACTACAACTATGAATTCGTGTGGTTTGAAGAGAATTCATTTTAAATGCTACTTAAAAACTAATTGATGCAATATCTATTCAAACGTTATAGTATAGGGGCCAGCAGGTGGTGTAGTGGTTTAGGACACTGGACTCCCACATGACCAATCACGGTTTGAGTCTTGGACCTGGTGGCTTGCTTTCTCACTTTCCCTCTCTCTCTTTTACTCTGTCCCTCTGTGGTCAAATTAAAATAAATAAATAAAGTTAAATAAAATAATTCTTTTCTTTTTTAAAATAATCATTTATTTAATTTTATTCATTCTCTTATTTTAATTTGACCAGAGAGAGAGAGAAAAAAAAGGGAGAAAGCAAGCCACCAGGTCCAAGAGAGAAAAAAAAAAAAAAGGGAAAAACAAAGCCACCAGGTCCAGGACTTGAATTATGGTTGGTCACATGGGAGTGTCCAGCAACAACCACCATGCCACCTGCTGGCCCCTAAAATAATTATTTAAAAAAATGCTAAAAAAAAAAATGGACTAAAGTATAAAAAAGGTAAAACTGAAGGGAACCAGCAGTTAGCGTAATGGCTATGTCGCTGGACTCTTACGTAGTTGACCGCGGTTCGCGTCCTGGACCTGGTGGCTTAAAACTCACACCGGGCGCATGTGCGTGCGTGCCCAAGATCCCAAGAGGAGAATGGAGGAGAAGGGATTGTGGCGTGACCATCCCCCCTGGGGGGTGATTTCTTGCTTTCTGTCTCTATGGCTCTCTCTGTCTGTCTGGCGAGCACATGCACCCTATAGCGAAAACCTCCCCCCCCCAAAAAAAAAGAAGTGCAGAGTGACTACATGCCAAACACAATAACTAGAACTTCATAACCACATGTAAAATTTTTGAAAAGCAAAATAAATGCCAAGTAGGTAGACTTCACTGTAGTTAAAGCCAAAGAAATCAATCAAACCAATTATTTAGATATAAGACAACTACATTTTAAATGTTTCACATCCTAATATGAGTTTGTTATTTATACACAATTGCTGTGCTGTGTTTTATTATATAGTATTTTACTGGCTTGTAGCAGAAGTGGGAGCATCTGATTTTCCCATTTTAAAGAATATAAAATAGGGCCAGCCAGGTGATGTTGTGGGTAAGGCAGCTGGATCCCACGTGGTCTACTATGTAGTTCAAGCCTCAGACCCGGCACCTTAAAAAACACAAAGGGCATGTGTGTTGTGCATGTGTGCCCAAAATCTTAAGAAGATGGAGGAGATGGAATTATGGAGTGATCCCTCCTGGGGATGCTTTCTCACCTTTCCCTCTCCCTCTCTTTCTCCAGCAAGCACACATGACCTATAGTAAATTTTTAAAAAAATTAAAAAAAGAAGAATATAAAATAGCTTCAGTTGTTTTCCTGCAGAACTGATGAGTTTTAGGAAAAGATTAGTGATATAAAGTGGGAAACACTGATGTTATTAAACCTTTAAGGTCACATAAAATGGCAGGGATAAAAAGAGATAAGCGTGTTTAACACAAGCTTTTTTTTTTTTAAGAGAGATTTTTGCTATAAGGCAAGTGTGCTCACCAGAGAGACAAAGAGAGACAGGTGTACAGAAAGCAAGAAATAATCATCCCCAAGGGGCATGGTCACATGGCAATCCCTTCTACTCCAGTCTCCTCTTGGGATTTTGGGCACACATGCACATGTGCCCAGTGTGAGATTTAAGTCCGGGACTTAAATCACAGTCAACTACATGCAAGTCCAGCAATGTAACTATTATGCCATCTGCTGGTCCCAAAACAATTTTAAAACAATGTTTGTTCTAAATAGACTTCAGTGTCTCAGAAACTATCTCAAAAATAAACAACTAGTAGCAGTGATTAAGGAGGATCCCATATGGCCCACAGCCCAACTGGAGTCCCAGACCCAGCAGAATGAAAACATGTTGGACACATGTGAGTGTGTGCCCAAAATTCAGAGAGGAGAATGGAAGAGAAGGGATTGCAATGTGGCCTCCCCAGGGAGATGGCCCTTCTCACTTTCTCTTTCTCTCTGTTTCTCTGGTGAGCACACATTCCCTACAGCAAACAAACAAAAACCCACTAATAAGTAACATTTCCTAGGCCCCTGCCTATACATTTCAGCCCAATTCACCGCTGTCTTCTGAAAGCTCCTCAGAACCTTCCAATAACATCTAGTCATTGATAGCTTGCAGAGGGAGAGGCAGTCTCACTCAAATCTTCAGACAGTAAGTTGACTCCAGGCGGTAGGAAGTGTGTAGAACTGTGGGTCAAGCACAGCTAGAATCTTCCCCTTTCTAAAACTGGTCTGTTTGCTCTGAAGCACTTCTGAGATGTTTCAGGCCACTGAGTGTTTTCTCAGGTAGGGCTCCTAGACATAGAGTGGTCCCCTTCAAATTCTGTAAAACCTACTTTATTCCAAAGAAAACAGAACCATCATTCAGTACCTCAATCTCTCTCAGAGAAGTCAGAGACTCAGGAAACTAGGTTTTGTATTAACTTCTGTAAATCCAAAAAGGAGTGCTAGGCAGGCTGTCAAATGTCTCTCTCAGAGAACTCAGAGACTCAGGAAACTAGGTTTTGTATTAACTTCCGTAAACCCCAAAGGAGTGCTAGACAGGAAAAAGGGCCAGAAACTTCACTTGCTGAGGAGACACCACGACACTCCACAAACAGGCGCCAAGTAAGACTCGATCTGCACACATATCACAATGGTTTCTCTACTAACTTCATATTCTCATGTTACACACGGATGAACTAAATGTCATATAGGTTAATAACCGGATCCTTGAGTAGCAGGTACGCAATGTGAACTCACACCCGGACCCCTATGGCCACGTTGTCTGCGGACCCAGGCTGCCCCCTCACCCCCGTTCATCCTTCCAGCCAATTCGTAGTTTACTGCCCCGTTTGCAAAACTTTTGGAACCAGGTTTTGTACACATGGAAGCAAGCACCCAGCCTTCTGGCAGCGCATCATCTTCCGACAAAAACACTCTGAACGCACTGCCGAATGGCCCCTTCCCCAGCCTGGGACCTGACAATTCGAGGCTAAGGTCGCCCTCCCTGACGCCGGGTTCCTACCTGCAGGTCAAGTCCTGCCCGCCTGAAATCCAACAACGTTTCTGATCCTACCACGTGGTAGGGCACCTGTCTTGCTCTCCAGAATCCCCCGGGGCCCGCGAGGCTCCACTTTCATCCCCCACCAGCAAACCAATATTCAGGGACATACAGTCCACACCAAAGGCTGTGCAACAGCCCCCTGGTTCAAAAAACCCAGAATTACCGACTCAAAATGACGGGCGTGGGCTGGATCGCACATGCGCAGAGGAACCCGGAGAGAGTTCCCGTGGTCCGCACTGTTCTCATAATTAGAGAGCTGGACTACATTTCCCACAAGGGGCAGCGCCATGCCGTTGGAAGCGCCGGAAATGTTTCTTTCAATTGCCTGGAAGTCTGGTCCCACTGCTTGTAAACCAGTGCCTGGTGTGTCAGTACTGGCTTGTACTCTTAGTAAATACTTGTTTGACAACCTAACACACTTTGGGAGGACAGTTGAAATTTGTATGTAAGTGATCCAATCTATTAATGATTAGCTCTTACTTTCTAAGTTCAAAGTATTGCAGAACTCACAGTTTTCTGTTTCTGCTTTTTAAATTTGCTGCAGGGTGTGTGCACTCACACAGACTAAAGAGAGAGAGAAAGTGAAAAAGCACCTCTCGGGGAGGATGGCTACTCTGCAGTCCTTTCTCTGTTCTCCTTTTGGAATTTTGGGCGCGTTCAAGCACCCAGGCACCTTTCAAGCCCTCAGATCCAGGACCGAAAATACTCAGCCACGTGGGATCCAGCCACCTTAACTACCCCGCCATTAGCTGGCACAACCCATGACTGTTATTTTATAAATACATTCTAAAGCATGAAAAGTCACCTGTCTTTAAATTTCTTAACAAACAAGAGTTTAGTATGTTAACTTTCTTTGAACACATTAAAAAGATGTTCTCACCCACTAAACTAGTTTGCACAACTTTATTGGCTTATGTTACTCATTTGAAAAAAGTGCTCTAAGGTATATATTGGAATGACCTAGCAGGGTCATAAGGCATTGTAGTTGCACTCTGTCAACCTTGTGTCAACTTCAACTTCCAATGTCTGAAAATTATTTGGCCAGAAAATCACAAGTTCCATCCATCACTAAAATCTTCTGTTTTTATTTTGTTTGTTTAGGGGGAGTGTTTTTTGAGGAGAGGGAGGAGGGCACATACATTCACTAGAGAGATAGAACACATAGGGCACATGCATTCACTAGAGAGATAGAGAGGAATCACCATCTGGGGGGATGACTGCAATGCAATCCCATCTCCACCAGTCTCCTCTCAAGATTTTGGGCAAGCACATGCTCCCAGTGTGATTTTTTCAAGCTACTGGGTCGGGACTCAAACAATGGCTGGCCATGGGACTCAAACAATGGCTGGCCATATGGGATTCCAGCATCTTAACCCCCTACTGGTCCACAGAGTGTTTCTTTTTCCTTTTTGTTTCTGTTTGCTTCCTTTTTTTGCATGTGGTATGTACCTCAATTTTGCCATTGCTTTCCTGGTTTCTGCCACCTCAAACTAGGCAAAGGGTTTCTCAGAGCTTTCACTATTACTTCTTGTTCCTGTTCCAACAGGGAAATGCCAGGATTGAATGATTCAGGTTGATGTAGGCATGAACATGGGATGGCAGTTTGGGTGAAATGTGGGGGTAGATTGATGGGGGTGTGTGAGAGACTTGACTTTTGTCCAGTACCCTAACCCTGCTTTGCTCTTTTTCTAATGTATTCCCTGCCTTGTTCAAATTCTTCAGTCTTCTATCATCCTACAGTTGCCTCTCAGTGACTCTATTCTGCAAATTCAGGGACTCAGCCTTGATCTTCCAAGACCCTACATGTCTGACTTTGGAACTTCTAGCCTCTCTTCCTCAGACCCCTAGATCCCATGTATCTCTTTCTTTTTTTAAGAGAGAGATTTTTGCTATAGGACATGTGCATTTGCTGGAGAGACAGAGAGAGACAAAAAGTGAGAAATCGCCCACTAGGGGGGGTTGGCTACAACCGCAATCCCTTCTCCTCCATTCTCCTCTCAGGATTTTAGGCACACACGCACACATGCACATGCCCAGCATGGATGCCACTGGGTCCTGGACTCAAACCATGATCAACTACATGGGAGTCCAGAGATGTAACCATTAACACCATCTGCTGGTCGTCACCCACCCCCAAATCTCTTTAACACCTGTTGGTATGAGATCTGGGGATCCTTTAAATATGGAATGATTGGCATTGGTTGGGTTGGGGGAATTTGCTTGATACTCTCTAAGATATAAATTGTCATTCCCATTTTTTGTAGGCCTTCAATCTTCCATCCAAAAAATGGAGGGTATCTTAAGTGGCAATAGGTAAGACAATCATGGATCAGTTAATGCAGTTTGTTGAGCCAAGTTGGACTCAATTCAGCTGGTTAAAAGATACACCAAACCTGATTAAAAAAAAAAAAGGGAGGGGGCAGCAGGTGGTGTGGTGGGTAAGGGCGCTGGATTCTCATATGGCCAACTATGGTTCAAGTACTGGATCTGGTGACTTGCGTTCTCCCTTTCTCTTTCTCTCTCTCTCATCAAATAAAGAAAAAAATAACAATAACAAATGGAAATAAATAAATAAATAATTCTTAAAAAAAAAAAAAAAAAGAATTCCAGGAAATTGTCATGGCAACAGCAATAGGATTTCCTTTAATGGGATTCCTTGATCTCTCTGTGAAATTGATCCATATTCCTATTAATAACATCATTGTGGGGTGCTGAATACTTTTCTGAAGATTTTTTTTATTCATCTTGGAGATTGGTGAACAATGAGAATCTGAGAAGCCCATGGAATAAAACTTTGCCTATTTATTTTGTGTTTTTTTTTTCTTTCCAAGATGTTTTCTATTTCTAAATGTAAACAATTTCAAAATTAAAAAATAGATAGTAATACACACTCAGATGTGTAGAGCTCATCCTAAATCTACTTCCTTTTTTTTTTTTGGAGAGGCTTTTGCCATAGGGCACGTGCACTCGCCAGACAGAGAGAGACAGAAAGCGAGAAATCACCCCCCAGGGGGGATGGCCATGCCGCAATCCCTTCTCCTCCACAATCCCTTCTCCTCTGCAATCCCTTCTCCTCCGTTCTCCTCTTGGGATCTTAGGCACGCACTCATACGTGCCCGGCGTGAGTTTAAGCCACCAGGTCCGAGACTTGAACCGCGGTCGACTACATGGGAGTCCAGTGACATAGCCATTATGCTAACTGCTGGGCCCGAAACCCTCTTCTAATAATATAAAGGCAAGAATGCAATCTCTTTCCTCTCCCTCTGCAGGTAAAGTTTTCAGAGCCAAGAAGAGGATGCTCAGGGATAATACCTAGTTGTTTCCAACACTAAGCTTGTATTGTAGATCTGAAAGAATAAAAATTCAATCTTGTCCATTAACAGTTAACTTTTGCCTTTTTGCTTCTGTACTACCCTGATGATAAACAACCCTGAGCTATGCAAACCCCCAGGGCCTGCTAGACTTCCCGCAAACCAGCTCAGCTCCGTGCAGAAAGTCAGCCCTTTCGCAACCCCCTCCCCTCTCCAGAAAACCAAAACTAGACCACCCTGCTTATCTGACCTGACCTAGTTGCAACATCTGCAAAAATGTCCTTGTAGCCAGCCCACTTGTGTAAAAATTCCTGCCTAAGCTAGTTGTCACAACCATACCCTAAGAAGCCCCTTATCTTGCTTCCTCATTCTTTCCCTCCCCTCACCCCAGGGACTTAATGTCTATATAACCTGAATGCTCCTTTGTTCAGGGCTTCTCTCGCCACCGCATCTTGTATGACCGGGAGTGAAGCCCTAGCACGCTAGCAATAAAACCTCTTGTATTTTCCATCAAGAACCAGTTTTTGTGGTTGTTTGGAGTCGTCGGGTATTCTTTGGACAAAGGGGGGCTAGCTAGTCTCTGGCTAGAACCTTTCAGATCTAGTGTTCAAGTTTATACTTTTTATATTGTTGTTGTTATAGACTAGGTGCACTCTCCTAAGAGACACAGACACACAGAGAAAATGAAAGCAAAAAATCACACAAGGAGGATGGCCACAATGCAGTCCTTTCCCCTTCATTCCCTTCTCAGGATGTTGAGTATGCATATACATGTTTCTGGTGTGTTTTTCAAGCCACTGAATATGGGACTTATACCATGCAGTGGGTCATGTAGGATCCAGCTACCTTAACCTTCACATTAACTGCTGGCCCCCCCAAGTTTACATTTCTTATGTTAAAGTTATTCCGAAGTATTGTAGTTTTGTTTTAACTAGAATTATTTTCCTTGCTCTATTTTTGGATTGTTCATTGCTTGTGTACAGAAATACTGTTAAATTTTGTATGTTTACCTTGTATCCTGCTAGTTTAGCAAAGTTGTTTATTATTTTTAATAGGTTTTGCTCCTTCCAATATTATAAATACAAGGTCATGCTAACAATAAAGATTATTGTACCTCTTGCTCTCTTTTATCTTCCTTTGTGTTTGCGTTTTGTTTTATTTTGCTTTTAGATGAGGTCTCACCATGTTGGGATCCACCTGTTTTACCTTCACAAGTATGAATAAGTAAGATTACATGCACTTGCCACCTTGCCTGCTTTTTTTAGGATGGGCTGGAAATAGAACCTATGTGGCCTCAACCTGCAAAGCAGCAGTATCCAGCCTGTGATATCACAGCTAGGCCATTGTTTATTTCTATTGCCAAATTGTCCTGGCTAGTACCTCTAGTACAATGAACAGTAGATATGGTAAGAGTAGTTATATTTATTTTGTTTCCAATCTTAAGTATACAGGCTTTGACCATTAAGTATAATGTTAGTTGTAGATTTCTCATATGTCCTTTATTAGTCTGACATGTTCACTTCCATTCCTAATTTGTTAAATATTTTCATCACCATAGGATGGATTTTGTTATATTTAATTTCTGTACTGACTGACATAATCATGTTTTATTATTGTATGGCAAAATTTTTTATACTAAATTATTTTTGGCTGCTCACCAACCTTGTATGTATCTGGGATGTATCCACTTTGGCCATGGGGTATAATTATTTGTATGTGTTGCTGGATTCTGTTTACTGATGTTTTGTTGAAGATTTTTATATCTATATTCTAAGATATGTTAGCCTTAATTTTTCTTTCCTTGTGACATCTTTGTATGGTTTTGTTACTATGGTACTATTGGACCTCATGGAATGAGTTGGGAAGTGTCTCTGCTGCTTCTATTTTTGGAGAGTTAAGAAAGAATTGATACTAAATATTCTCCAAATGTTTTTGGAGAATTTACCACTATTGTTTCTGGACTCTTCTTAGTATGTAGTTGTGATTTTTTTCCCCTTTTACTCATGCAAGGATACATACACATTCATGTGAATGAGAAAAAGAGATAAACAGCATCTTCAGAGGCTGGTCGCATCATGATATCCATCCTCCAGTCCTTCAGCCTGTGGAATCCTGGACACTCACAAGTGTGCCTGATGTGCTCCAAGCTGACATGCACTCAAATAAAAGTTGCTATGTGGACTGTAGGTACCAGAGACAATGTGGGAGGAGAGTGGGAAATGGCAGAGGGTGAGAAATAGGGAATAAATTTATCTATCTATCTATCTATCTATAGAGAAAGATATCTATCTATACATATATATATATATATTGTATATACATATGATAGGTATACATATGTATATATAAAACAAGAAATGGAAAATGATTTGTTGATGATAACCTGTATGATTAAGCCATTATACAGTGTATTCTGGATGGGAAATCACATTTTGTATGTTGTGATGATGTTCAGTGAGTAAACATAAAATAAAATAAATACAAAATTAAAAAAAAATTCAAAATAAAAAAGGTTGCCATGTGGGATCTGGCCTCTCCCAACCAGCACATCACTGTTGCATCATGGAGCCAGCTGTGTAATTGGTCGCTTTTTTTTTTTTCTTTTTTTTTTGGAGACAGTTTTTTGTGCTATAGGGTGCGTGCACTTGCCAGAAAGACAGAGAGAGACAGAGACAGAATGCGAGAAATCACTCCCCAGGGAGTATGGCCATGCCACAAACCCTTTTCCTCCATTCTCCTCTCAGGATCTTGGGCATGCACGCACATGCGCCCTATAGAGTTTAAGCCACCGGGTCCAGGACTTGAACTGTGGTCAACTACATGGGAGTCCAGCAACATAGCCATTACGCCATCTGCTGGTCCCAGTTGGTTTATTTTTTTAATTTCTTTTATTTATTACTACTTCAATCTCTTCATTTGTTATAAGCTTATTCATATTCTTTATTCTTTTTTCTTTTTTTTTTTTTTTTGAGATTTTTGTTATAGGGTGTATACACTTCACCAGAGAGACAGAAAGTGAGAAATCACTCCCCAGGAGGGATGGCCATGCTGCAATCCCTTCTCCTCCATTCTTTTCTCAGGATTTTGGGCACACATGCACACACGCCCAGTGTGAGCTTAAAGCCACCAAGTCTGGGACTCAAACCACGGTCGGTCATGTGGAAGTCCAGCAATGTAACCATTATGCCATCTTGCTGGTCCCAGATTATTTCTTCCATCAGTTGCAACAGTTTTGTGTTTCTATAAATTTGTTCATTTCTTCTAAATTATCTAATATATATTGGCATACCATTGCTCATGTTATTTTTCTTTATTCTATTTTTGTGAGGTCACTAGAAATGTTCCCTCTTTCATTTCTGATTTCTGTTATTTGAGTCTTTTTTTGGGGGGGGATAGTCTAGGTAAATGTTGGAAAACTCCCTGCCTGAACTGAGAAGTGCCTTTCCATAAGCAAAGGACAAAGTCAAATAAAGATAAGAGGCAGACTCTCCAGATTGGTGGTCAAATATTTACTCAGGGGAAACTTTCATAGAAGATAGTCATGGCAGCGGCATGAATCTCTGCACTTGCAATGAAGGCCTGTACAAGCTGATAGGACATGAAAAGGGAGCGGAAGGAAAAGTTACTTTTGGCATATTAAACCATCTGGTTTATTTCTGTCTATTTAAAGGGATAGTCTGGATTCCCTCCAATCTGGTCAACATTCCTAAGGGGAAATGGGTTCCCAGCAGCACCACTTACCTTGTACCTCCAGTCATTGCATCCTACAACTCACTTAACAGTTGCATATGCAGAATAAATGTTCACAACAACAGGATTTGTCAATTTTGTTGAACCTTTATGAACTTGCTTTTGGTTTCAATGTTTTTCTCTATGGTTTTTCTGTACTCTGTTTCAGTGGTTTTAGCTGTAATTATTGTTTCCTTCCTCCTGCTTACTTTAGATTCCATTTACTCTTCTCTTTCTGGTGTCTTTAGGTAAATGTCCCGACCCAGGGGGACAGCCGAACAGGTTTCCTGAGTGAAGGAGTGAGAGCCAGGACAAGCCGCGTAGTGTTACAACACAGAGACGACAGTGTCGTC
The DNA here is from genome assembly GCF_000334495.1 of Tupaia belangeri chinensis. Classification (NCBI taxonomy): domain Eukaryota; kingdom Metazoa; phylum Chordata; class Mammalia; order Scandentia; family Tupaiidae; genus Tupaia; species Tupaia belangeri. The sequence goes on from NW_006203440.1 coordinate 146,991, forward strand.
CGTTTATTGTGGGCAGCACGGTACAGCACAGAGACAACGCAGTGTCACAGCTCTTTAAGGGTCGCGTCGTCTACTGTGAGCAGCACGGAGACGACGCGGTGTCACAGCTCTTCAGGGTCGTCCGGAGACGATGTAGTGTTACAACTCTTCAGGGTCTCCCAGGTCGTCTGGAGACGATGCAGTGTCAACTCTTCAGGATCTTCAGGGTTGTCTGGAGACTGCGCGGTGTTTCAACTCTTCAGGCTCTTCAGGCTCCTCAGTCGTCATCTTCCTGGTTGTAGTCGTCTTCCTGGTCGTCGTCGTCGTCTTCCTGGTTGTCTTTGTCGTCTGGCTACTGTGGGCCAGGCATTGTGGTTATATACACGCTGGTGGGTTGTAAACGGTGGGCCGTGATTGGTTGTAAACAGTGGGTTGTGATTGGTTGTAAACAGTGGGTTATGATTGGTTCCTTTTGGACCAATCATGAGGTGCCGGATATGCAAATTTGAGGGATTCTAGTGGCCAATCAGAGCAAAGTTTCAAAGATCAGGTTTTTTGAAGGGAACCAATCATGGTAATTGTTTGCTCGCTGAGAAACCTCAGCAGACTTGCCGGTGCATAGCCTCTCACAGGTAAACAGTTATTTTACTGATTTGAGATCTTTCTTTTTATTACTCCAGGAATTTATAGCTATAAATTTCCCTCTAACAATGGATTTGGCTATCTTTCATAAGTTTTGTAGGTTGTAACTTTGTTTTCATTCCCTTCAGTATATTTTTGCATTTCTCTTTTGATTTTTTTTTCTTTGGCCCATTGGTAATTTTGGAGTGTGTGGTTTAATTTCCACATATTTGAGTTTCTCTAAGTTTTTTTCAGTTAAATTCTAGGTCTATCAAGGAGATCCAGACAGGGAGAAATATCAGTCAGCAAAACATGCATATGAAAAAGGACTCACTGAAAAAAAAAAAAAAGTAAAAGTCAACAATAGGAACAAACACACCTTGATTTTGAAAATAGCTGGTCAGAAATCTCTGAATTAAGACAAATAAATAGTAAATAAGCATCCAAAAAGACGATCAGCATTGCATGCCATTAGGGAAAAGCAGATCTTTAAAGCACTAAGATGTTACTACACACCACTTAGAATCGCAAAAATATAAATACAAACCATACCAATTGCTAACAAAGATACAGAACAACATGGCAGTTGCTACAGCCAATTTGGAAGACATTTGTGCAGTTTCTTTCAAAGGTAAACATAACCTCACAAGAAGATTTATCATTCATACTCCTAGGTGTTAGCTTTAAAACTCTTTAAAATCTGCCAAACAGTAGAAAGCTAGACTACCATTTTTAAGCATATCATGATTATACAATATTTTTAAAATTTTTATTTCATTTTTTTAATTCTTTTTTTTTTGAGAGGTTTTTGTTATAGGGCATGTGCACTCGCCAGAAAGACAGGGACAGAGAGACAGAAAGCGAGAAATCACACCTCCCCCCCCCCCCCCCACAGGGAGAGCCGCCCCCCCCCCCCCAAAGGGGGATAGCCATGCCGCAATCCCTTCTCCTCCATTCTCCTTTGGGATCTTGGGCATGTATGCATACACACCCGGCATGAGTTTAAGCTGCCGGGTCCGGGACTCGAACTGTGGTCGACTACATGGGAGTCTAGCGACATAGCCATTACGCTAACTGCTGGTCCCATGATGATACAATATTTTGAAAGAAGTGGAAATAAAAAAAGTTCTGCAACAAGCAATCTTGAAAACCGTCATAAATGCATATTTATTAAGTTTAGTTCCTTGTTTATAACAAGTGAGGAAGTAATTTTGAAAACATGTTTGACACTTGCAACATTTTTTTCTCTTCTGTTTTCGTAATTTTTTTCCTAATTTACTAGAGGGCCTCTGTGTTTCCCAGAGAAAGAGTTGGGGAAAGTAAGTGAGAAAGCACCTCCACAAGGAATTGTGGTCACACCACAATCCCTGCTCTATTACTCCTTTTGGGATTTGGGGCAAGCACCCACAGGTGCCCAGGGAGTGAAGACAGTGGAGGGACCTTGCACTGCCCTCAAGAAGTGAGAATTCACACCCTGAGTAGGAACTTTAAATGGGGTAAGGAGGGGAGACAGTGAAGAGAGCGAAAGCAGAGACCCAGGTGGGGATCAGGCCTAGAGATTTTATCTGGAAATGGAAACAGACCTCGGACCTGTCAGTGCAACTGTCCTTGGAGCATCTCACGGCAAAGGGGCAGAGATTGTGATGTCCACAGTGAGCCCCAGGTGTGGAAAATAGGAGAGGGAACACTGATTAATGTGTGAACTGGAAATACTGAAACTACAAGAGTGGGAACTTAAATGCGAAACATCAGTTTGAGGTCACAACAGAACCGTGATTAAGGGTGGGGCATGGCCTAGGAGGAGCATAGGGCTCCAGGGCCCTTTGTGGGTCTGCCTATTCTTGAGCCCAGAGGAACCTTCCAATCCACACTAGTATGGGGCCAGGCTGCTCGCCTCCCCTCTCCCACCCTCCTGAGTTAAAGGCGTCACAAACTTGGAGCTGTGAGCCTTGAAGGCTGGGAGTAAGGCTCCTCAGTGAAGGTTAATGTGTGTGGTGGTTGGATGAGGAGCCTCTATGGCTCTGGCCTGTGACTTGTTCTTTAGAATGAGGAACTATTTAGAATGTAAAATGTCATACTCGCCCCTATGGAATGTTAGAATGTGCAGTTTTACACTGAGGACCACAGGCTGTATTTTCCATTTTTATTTCATGTTCAACTGGAGGTGGAACGCAGTATGAACCCAGATGCTGGTACTTCACTGGGCCAGGACTCGGTAGGGAGAGAGGTGGCCTGGCACGTTGCTGTAAAGAACAAAATTACTGTGTGTGTATATAAAACTTTCCCATTTACACATAATTTGTTCTATTTCACACTACAGATGATTCATGAATTCAAATACCTTTCAGATAAATGTGAATGATTTATCTTAATTTCCTTGTCATTAATTTCTTGGAAGGTTTTTGCCATAGGGTGTGTACTTGTGGTAGAGACAGTGAGGGGGAAAAATGAGATATCATCCCCAAGGGGGATGGGCACACCACAATCCCTTCTCAGTTCTCCTCCAGAGATCTTGGATATTGACACACACACACACACACACACACACACCTGGCATGATTTTCAAGCCATAGGGTCCAGACTCAAACCAGCGTTGGCCATGTGGGAGATCAGCAGTCTAACTACTACTACAACATCTGCTGGTCCTACTTGTCATTAATCTAAACATTAAATTTCACATTTGTCTTTATCATCTCCAAAGCTATCTGGGAAAATACAGTAAACTTGCAAAATATGAGGTATTTTAATGTTTTTAATCTTCTATTTTTGAATATTGTATGGCAAGTATGGATAAGACAAAATGCATACTCTGGGAGATATGTGGAATTTGCTTTTATCTAATGAAATATTTTTTGAGTATTTTGAGGGACATTTCATAGAAATGTGTTTCACATTAACAGTGAAAAAATACATAAAACTCGGGACCAGCAGTTAGCGTAATGACTATGTCGCTGAACTCCCTGTAGTCAACTGCAGTTTGAGTCCTGGACCCGGTGGCTTAAACTCTCGCCAAGCGCGTGTGCATGCTTCCAAGATCCCAAGAGAAGAATGGAGGAGAAGGGATTGCGGCATGACCACCCCACCCCTCCTTGGGGGGTGATTTCTAGCTTTCTGTCTCTATGTCTGTTGAGCATGTGCCCTGTAGCAAAAACCTCTCAAAAAATAAAACTCAATTTTCACATTTCTGTAGCCTCATTTTTCCTTTTAATAAATTTTAGGGCCAGCCATGGTAGTGCAGTGCTAATATGCTAGTCAAGTGATGCAGCATCCATATATAGATCTGTATTCAGTGCCTGCATCGACCTGTTCATGCTGGTCATGGGCTATAACCCCAGCTGGCTGAGAAAGGTGAAGGCTCATGGCATGAGCCTCTGTTGAGGGTACTAATCTCTATCACAGTCATGAAGTAAACCTAAATTTTCTTTTTAAATTTTTAATGTGAAATATGTAAGTTAATATTTCTTTTTGTATTTCTTCTAGAAATTCTCAAGTTCATGCTGTTTGGATTTTGGCAAAAGCAAATTTAACTGCTTGTGCTGCTGAAAATTTTCAAGTATTATGTCCAAAAAGGATACTCACTTGTTTTCCCATTATTAGTTAGCTTCTTAAAGTTTTAAGTTTGTTGAAAAATGTAAATGTGTTTCTCAAATGTATATAAATTTTGGAAGATAAGTTTCTCTTAGGCAAGGGAACATAAAGAAGCCTAAGGTTCACAAAGAGAGGCAACAGCCATGCCCATTACCATTCATGTCTCTAGGGCTGACTTTATTTTCCCTGAGCTAAGCTCACTTCTTTCAGTCCTGTTCAAAAAGGGACACAGAGGACTCTACAACATTTGGTGGGGAGGACAAAAAATCCAGGTATATGACCCCCATTATGCTTTCTTTCAACCCCCTTTACTTAGGATATATCAATAATTGTGCCTGGAGGGGACCAGCAGTTAGCGTAATGGCTATGTTGCTGGACTCCCACGTAGTAGACTGCAGTTTGCGTCCCAGACCCGGTGGCTTAAAACTCATGCCGGGCACGTGTGCATGCGTGCCCAAGATCCCAAGAGGAAAACAGAGGAGAAAGGATTGCGGTGTGATCATCCCCCCTGGGGGGTGATTTGTCACTTTATGTTTCTCTGTCTCTGTCTGGGGAGCACATGCACCCTACAGCAAAAAATAAAAAAATAAAAATAAAAAAATGAAAAAAAAAACAATCTGCCTGTGTAAACCACTCAGCCTTGCTCCCCACCAGCCCATCAAATCTGTATTCACATTTATGTACAGTGTGTGCTTCGGGAGCTCCAAATCAACTGAACCAATTCCTCCTGAGTCTACATGGGTTATACATCGTTTGAAGGACCCCTATGATCAGCAGAGCCCATAAGATAGGTGTCTGAGGAAACAAAGTTTTGTCCACCATCTCTCTGTCCTGTTTCCATGACTGGGAATTATTAGATAAAAATTGTGGCATGATCTCAAAGAGGTGACAGTGCATTGCATAATTTTTTTCTATTACAATCTTTATTACAATACAAGGTTTATAGGCAGCTTTTAGAAAAACTTCCTTCCTGAAGAACTAGTCATTTTTTTCAGAAGACATTAAAGCTCTTCCTGTGCACAATGGTTGTTGGTTGGCATCTGATGAGCATCAACAAGATGGCCTGATATAAAAGTGATTTCTCTAAAAATCAGTGCAGGGTATCTAAGGAGAGTTATGTCTACATCAGTCACTGGGAAGACCTAACCTCTGTTGTGAGAATTCCCTTGTTTGTAGCACTTTTGATCACTGAGTGCTCTGACCTATCAGTCCTGTTTGACATATCAAGACACCTCTACCTTGAAAGCAAAGATTTACCAAGATCTGGTTTGTGAGTCAAATTACGGAAACTTTGGGCAAAAAAAGTTTATATTTCATGTGCTGAAAGTTTCATGTGTTGAAACAAAAAAGATTACAACTCCCCTGCATGAAGACGTGACCACTTGAAGGGTTAAGAGTTGCAATAGGTGAACACGGCAAATCTCAGCTTGATTAGTCGAGCTTTTGTCCTGAGATTCTGTTGAGATCACCTGGATGATCCTGTACTAACACTGAGCTCATTTTTTCCTCTTATAAAGTATCATCTTTGGATGTATTTATGTTAGAGAATAACAGAATTGCCATGTTTCTAGAACACCATAAATCCGTGGATTCTGAGTGAGTGAGTGAATGCATGCTCAGGAAATGGCCTTTCTGCTTTCAAACAGGAGGCCAATACCTGCTTTCCTGCTTGCAAAAAACAGGAAGCAATTAAATGGGTGTGATTTGACAAACATATTTTCCAGATTCCAAGGTATTCTGTATAGCTTCTAGTGTCATTCAGTCTTACCCTCCTAATCAATACCAAAACTAACCTGTTCTGGAAATCCTCATTTTTCTGATTCTCTAAAAAATAATTTTCCTTTCTCCTTTGCCCAAATAAATACAGAGGACTAGACAGACTTAGTGGGTGCATACCTGGTATGGCCTCTTCCTCTTGACTCAGATCTGTCTTGAGTAGTTATTCCATGTGTGCTTCAGGTGACTCTCTGCCAGTCAGAAGAGTCACACATTTATTCATTCACTTACAATACTGTGTTGGAAGTGAAGCAAACACAATCCAGAAGTAGAAAGTAAGGAATGAAGAACACACACAGAAGTGGTTTCTCATGGGACCAGCAGATGGAGCAATGCTTACAATGCTGGACTCCCAGGTAATAAACCGCGATTTGAATCCTGGACTTGGTCACTTGAAACACACTGGGTGCATATGTGAACGTGCCCAAGATCCCAAGAGGAGAATGGGAGAATGGAGAAGGGGCTGCGGCATGGCCATCCCCCCTGGGGGGGAGGGAGTAATATTCTCACTTTCTTTCTCTCTGTGTCTCTCCAGCAACCATGCACCCTACTGCAAAAATCTCTCTCTGTAAAAGTAAAAAACAAAAAAAAAGTAAAAATTTTTTAAAAAGAAGTGACTTCTGATGAAAATCGACCGGCTGATGAAGTTCACATCAAGACTCAGGTGTACACTTCAAAAGCCCTGGAGCTATCACAGGGGACCTCAAACCAATTCCATGAAGGGAGTCTTTGCACAGGGCACTGTATAATCACCCACAGACTCTGGTTTCCCTGGTCTCCAGCACTGCATTTCTGTGCAGGATCTTCTGAGGATTTGTGGAGGAAGAACTAGTTTGGCAGAGGAAGGAAGGAATGCAAGATGTCTTCAAAGTTGTCTCAGGAGTGTCAGGATCTCAAAGATTTTATCAAATTACAAGCACTTACTTGGTGTTGGGTTGGGAATGTTCCCTGATCCTTGTGACAACAGGCCCAACTCCCTCCCAGACTAATGTCAGGCTACTGTTCCTCCTGTCTCCTCTGGTCAGGATGGGAACTAGAGACTAGGGGCACCTGGGAAGAAGGACAGAAACCAGTCCTGGGTGCTGCATTCTGTTAGGATTCTCTAGAGAATCAGAACCATGAAGGTATAGAAAGCAATAGACAGATACAGATCTATAGATTATATAAAGGGATTTATCGTGCTGAATTGGCTCATGCAATGATGGATGTTGAGACACCCTATGATCTGCAGTCTGCAAGCTGAAGATGTAGCTCTATTATAAAACCAAGCCTGAAAACAAAAGAGAAGCCAATTGTAAAATTTACAGCCTAAGTTGACAGCCTGAGAAAGAATAGTATAGATAGCCCATATCCAAGGACAAAAGGATTACCTCTCAGAGATGAAATTTGCCCTTCCTGAGCCTGCTTATTTTTATTCCAAAGGAATAGGTATTGATTGCCCCATTGGTGCCAACTGAACTTCACTCAATCAAATGCTAATCTCTTTCAGAAACACTCTCATAAACACACACAATGTTTTACCAGATGTCTTGATATCCCTTAATACAATCAACTGGACATATGAAATTAACCATCATCCTCAGGAAACCTCCAGGGCCAGAGATTTCCGACTTCAGCCACCTATATGCACAGATACCCACTTATCTCCTTTCCTCACAGAATCACATTCAACCCCAAAGATTGGATTCCCCAATTCCGGATCCACAAGAGGATCTTCATCAAATCATATATATATGCACTCAAAGGTCTTCTGGAATAGCCCTGCTCCTGCCAGGTACAGACTTTTTAGCATCAACCTGGTTTTTATTTATTCATTTTTAAGGGTTTTGCCATAGGGTGCATGAGTCTGCTGGAGAAAAACAGGAAGAGGGAAAGTGAGAAATCGACCCCCAGTGGGATGACCATGCCACAATCACTTCTCCATTCTCCTCCCAGGACTTCAGGCACAGATGCACACATACTCTGTGTGGTTTTCAAGCCATCAGCTCTAGGACTTGAACAGCAGTCAGCCATGTGGGGTTTGCTATGGGGTGCAGGCACTCACCAGAAAGACAGAGACAGACAGAGAGACAGAAAACAAGAAATCACCCCACAGGGGGGTATGGCCACACTGCAACCCCTTCTCCATTTTCCTCTCAGGATTTTGGGTGCACACACATGAGCCCAGAGTGAGTTTCAAGCTATTGGATGTGAGACTCAAACCACAGTACATCACATGGGAATCAAGCACCTTAAACACTACGCCACTGGCTGGCTCCATATGAGGTATTTCTCTTTTTTAAAAATTATTTATTTTAATTTTGAACAGAGTGGGACAGAGCACACAAGAGAGAAGGAAAATGAGAAAAGAAGCTGCTAGGTCCTGAACTTGAACCATAGTCAGCCATGTGGGAGTCCAACGCCCTTAACCACCGCATCACCTGCTGGCTCCCAAATGAGGCATTTCTTAACGAACTTCATTCACTTGTTTCCTGTTTTAATAGTGATTCCTTGATTTTGTGTAAGTTTGTGTACACACCAAGCATAGTGCTTGGTTGAGTGATTGTATATAACTACTAGAGACCAAGGGATTCACCAGTATGCTTATATTGCTTAACAATAAATTATACAGGGAGGCATACCCACACTGATTACTTAAATAGGGGTTCTTCCCTATATAAATACCCTAGTGTCTTTAAGCTGAGAACTGTTGTTGAAGATGACTACATTCATTAGAAGAGAAGCGATATCAAAACAAAGAAGTATATAATGAGATCACTGACTGAAAATATAACACATACAATTTTCACATAAAACTTTTTTTTCCAGGGAACCAGCAGTTAGCGTAATGGCTATGTCGCTGGACTCCCATGTAGTCAACTGCAGTTCACATCCCGGACCCGGTGGCTTAAAACTCACACCGGGCGTGTGTGCGTGCATGCCCAAGATCCCGAGAGGAGAATGGAGGAGAAGGGATTGTGGCATGACCATCCCCCCTAGGGGGTGATTTCTTGCTTTCTGTCTCTATGTCTCTCTCTGTCTGTCTGGCAAGCACACGTGCCCTACAGTGAAAAAAAAAAAAAACCCTCTCAAAAAAAAACAAAAACAAAAAACAAAAATTACTTTTCTTCCATATGAATTTGTGTCTATCAAATGAAGAGTAAGGATGACTGTAGGTTACTCTACGTTAATTTCAGAAACCGTTTCTAAAAGAGTTTTGTACATCACAGTCCTTACAAAGAACAAAGCAATGAGAACCCCTGCATAGTCCTGAGAGGAAGTTCCTTTGCTTTATAAAGCGGACAGCCTCAGCTCGTGAGTCTCATGTATTATAAATTCTTGAAGCTCTTTTAGCTGCTATCTGAACATCGGGTGGCTCCTCCTCTTCTTCCTCAGTGTGCTTGTGTTTTAAAAACAAGTCAGATTTTAGAAAGTGGCTGCAGCTGTCGTACTTCACGAGATTGATGATCTGGAGCTTCTGGAATATCAGAGGGTGTGGTTCAACCAGGATCTTTTCATTGAGCTGAGACTGTCCCTCTACATACATTTGTGATGAGGCCTTACTGGACAGATAGGTTATATAGATCTCCTTTGTATTTTCCTGCATCTGCTTCTTATTTTGTGTTTTCTTAAAATCTTCATATGCTAGCCAAAATAAAACATTTTCTTCACTGAACTCCTTTGTTAAAAATTCCCGAAATCTTTCCACGCCTTCAGGGTCTTCCAGCAGATTCTCCAGGGAAGCTGCACATTTGGTTGTGCTCCTGAAGCTTTGGTGGCTGCTGCTGGAACTGCCATCACTGTCATGGATGCCTGATGGCAGCCGCTTCCTGCTCAGCTGGCTCACAGCATGGTTAAACATTGCCACGGGGCCCGGGGAGGGAGGAGGAGCAGCCGGGCAATTTGGTGGCTGAGCCAGAGGAAGGTGAGAAGAATGAGATATCATGTCATCTTAAGATCAGAATATATGTTGAAGTTACTTATCATTCTCTTCTATGTGTTCTCTCATGTTGTTTAAGGTGAGAAGACTGAATGAAGGCTTTCCCACAGATATCACATCTGTATGGTTTATCTCCACTGTGTATTCTCTCATGTTGTCTAAGGGAAGAAGAATGGGGAAAAGCTTTTCCACATAGGTAACATTCATATGGTTTCTCTCCAGTGTGTGTTCTCTCATGCAGTACAAGGGCAAAAGGTCGACTGAAGGCTTTCCCACACAGGTGGCATTCATATGGTTTTTCTCCAGTGTGTGTTCTTGCATGTTGTCTGAGGCTAAAAGAATAACTAAAGGCTTTCCCACAGAAATGGCATTTATATGGTTTCTCTCCACTGTGTTTTCTCTCATGTTGTTTAAGGGTAGAAGAAGTGGTGAAAGCTTTTCCACAGAGATGACATCCATATGGCTTTTCTCCAGTATGTGTTTTCTCATGAAGTTTAAGGTTAGAAGACTGACTGAAGGCTTTTCCACACAGATGACATTCATAAGGCTTTTCTCCAGTGTGCATTCTCTCATGAAGTTTAAGGTTGGAAGATTGACTGAAGGCTTTTCCACACAGATGGCATCCATATGGTTTTTCTCCAGTGTGTGTTCTCTTATGCACTCTAAGTTTAGAAGACTGACTGAAGGTTTTCCCACACAGATGACATTCATATGGTTTCTCCTCAGTGTAATTTTGATGATTTTTAACAATATGTTTTCTAAGATCAGGCATACCAATAAAAGCATTTCCACAAAGATGATATTCATATGGAGTCTCTCCAGTATCAGTCATCTTGTGCTTCCTAAGGTTGGAGCAATTATCGAACACTTTCCTATGCAGATGGCATTCACATGATTTACCTCCTGTCTGATTTTTCTTGTGCTGATTAAAGCACAAGCAGTCACTAAGGGATTTTCCACACAGTTTGTTGACAAAGTGTTTCTTTGTTGTGCAAGTTAACAAATTTTGAGTCAAGGCAGAGCTATGAGTGAAATCTTTTCCCAAATCATTCCATTTAAATGGGTCTTCTTGAGTATGAGATTTCTGCTTTCATGAAGGAAACAAAAGGCTGTTAATGATTAGCACACACATCAACACATTAGTTTCTCTACATATAAATCTTAGGCTATTATTAGTCTACAGTTAAAGTCTTTCCATTGTCCTTCGCATACATATGACATTTTACTGTTCTGTAGGCCAAAGATTTTATGTAACATCCAAATGTAGGACTACCTGATTAAGTCTGTATTGGGTCATTGGAAAAGTCATGACACATTTTTGCATAGAAAAGTACATCATGTTGTATTGTTGATTTTCTTCTAGACTTGGTTGTCCGGTTTTAAAGATTTTTATCCCATCTTGAGCTGTCGATAGGTTCATGTACCTACTATTTGAACAGAATCCTAACATGATTCCTGGCTTTAAGTTTTAAGCAAAGTTCCTTGGCCTTTCTTTGAACAATTAAAGTTAAAACTGCTTTTCTTGAAATTACCAGCTGAACTTGCTATTGAAAGTAGTAAGATTATTTAAGAAATTGTGTGATCAGGGCCAGCAGTGAGGGTAATGGCTATGTTGCTGGACTCCTGTGTAGTCGACCGCGGTTCGTGTCCTGGACCTGGTGGCTTAAAACTCACACGGGGCACATGTGCGTACGTGCCCAAGATCTCGAGAGGAGAATGGAGGAGAAGGATCTGCGGCGTGGCCATCCCCCTTGGGGGGTGATTTCTCGCTTTCTATCTCTCTGTCTCTCTCTGTCTGTCTGGCGAGCGCACGCATCCTATAGCAAAAAAACCTCTCCAAAAAAAAAAAAATTGTGTGATCAATAAAATGTGGGAAGAAAGGAGGAAAGGAAAACAACTGTAGACACCAGAGATAGTGTGAGATGAGGGTGGGAAAGGGCAGAGGGTCAGAAATAGGGGTAAAATAGGGGTAAAATAGGGGTAAAATAGGTATACACACACACACACACACACACACACACATATAGATACACAATCTAGAAATGGAAAATTATTGATGATAACATGCATGATTAAGCCACTATGCAGTATATTCTGGGAGGGAAATCACATTTTGTATGCTGTGACAATGCTTAGGGAATGAATGTAAATTAATGTTTAAAAAAATGTTTCAGGAAAGAAAAAAAAATGAAAACTTTTTCTTGAAATTAAAAAAAATGCATTAAAAATACCTATTTGATAACTGCAGTAAGCTATATAGCCCTAGCTAGGTGCTACTTTATAGTATATTCATTCTACTCACTGAGGTTTATGGTTAAAGTTAGACTTGTGTTCATGGATATGAATATATCAGCTGTGTTTGCTATTAAAAATATTTAGATTAATTAAGATCTTTAGTGAATCAATAAAATGTGGGGGTGGGGTGGGGGGAAGGCATAGAAAGCAACCATGAATACCAGAGACAGTGTGGGAGGAAAGTGGGAGATGGCAGAGGGTGAGAGATAGGGAATTGGGGATGCGGAAAAAAAGCAAAATATACAGGAAACAAGAAATGGAAAATTAACATGTATGTTGATGTGCTTGATTGAGTCAAAATTCAGTGTATTCTGGATGGAAAATCTCATTTTGAATGCTATAATGATGTATAGTAAATGAATGTAAATAAATACATTTAAATAAAAAAAGTCATGTCTTTTCTGACAACCTAATAGATTTTAAAAATTATTTCAGCAAAAACATATGCAAATGTTCGTTTTCTTTAAAATGTCAGGTAATGGCTATTAACTCACGTTAATTTCTCACTAAATTCAAATTGGTATTTATTTAAATGACCAGAGTCGACAACCAACAAACTTACAATTGACCTAATCATAGATGTGTTCTCTCTGCTGATCTGTTGCATGGATACCATTTCTTCTTTTTTCGGTGTAAGCTCCTTGCCTACAAAAACTGGGGAAAAATTGTTAGATTGTTAGCATGGTAATAGGAGAATGAACTACTGAAAAACATCCAGGCCTGGGGCCAGAAAGTTGCATAGAGGTGAAGTGGTAAAGGCACTGGACTCTCATATGGCTGACTGTGGTTTATGTCCCAGATCAGGTACCTCGAAACTCATGCCAGGCACTTGTGCATGTGTGCCGAAAATCCCAGAAGAAGAGGGAATGTAGTGTGGTCATCCCTCTCACTGTCTCTTGAGCAAGTATAGGCACCCTTTGGCAAAAACAAAAACAAACAAACAAACAAAAAAAACAGGGCCACGTGAGTGTGTTTTAAAAACTGGCATGGGAACCAGCAGTCAGCATAATGGTTGTGTCACTGGACTCCCATGTAGTCGACCACAATTTGAGTCCCAGACCAAGTGGCTTAAACTCATGTTGGGCACGTGTGCGTGCCTGCCCAAAATCTGAGAGGATAATGGAGGGGAAGGGGATTGCGACGTGGCCATCCCCCTGGGGAGTGATTTCTTGCTTTCTATCTCTCTCTGTCTTTCTGGTAAGTGCATGTGCTCTATAGCAAAAACCTCTCAAAAAAAAAAAAAAAACCTGGCATGTAGAGGGAGCAAATGTGTCGAAGAATCATGGGGGATAGCAGGTGGAGTGGTACCTAAGACACTGGACTCTCACATGTCTGACTAGAGTGAAGGGTCCCAGACCTGGTGGCTTGCTTTCTCGCTTTCTCTTTCTCTAGTGAGCACACATTCCCTAGAGCAAATTAAAAATAAATAAATAAATAAATAAAATTAAGTAAATAATTTTTTTTTTTAAAAAGAAATGCATTATAGGACATTGACAATTAGAAAAGATTTTTGGGGCCAGCAGGTAGCATGGTGGTTAAAGGCTCTGGACTCCCACATGGCCAATCACAGTTCAAGTCCTGGACCTAGTGGCTTTCTCTCTCTCTCTCTCTGTTCAAACTGGAAAATAATAATAATAAATAAAGTTAAATAAAAAAATTCTCTTTATTTATTTATATTTTTATTTATTTATTTATTTATTTATTTATTTATGGGAGAGGTTTCTGCTATAAGGGCGCATGTGCTCGCCAGAAAGACAGAAAGAGACAGAGAGACAGAAAGCAAGAAATCACCCCCCCAGGGGAGGATGGTCATGTCACAATTCCTTCTCCTCCATTCTTCTTTTGGGGTCTTGGGCACGCATGCACACATGCCCTGCGTTTAAGTCACTGGGTCCGGGACTTGAACTGTAGTCGACTACATGTTCAGCAACATAGCCATTATGCCAACTGCTGGTTCCTAATAAAATAATTAAAAAAAAAAAAAGAAAAGATTTTCAGGATTAATGTATAAAAATGCAAATGGTAGCATGCTGATTAAAGTGCTGAATTCCCACATGGTCAACCACAGTTCAAGTCCCAGACCTGGCAGCTTATAAATAACACTGGACACATATGCATGTGTGCCCAAAATCCTGAGAGGAGAACAGAAAAGGGACTGCGCTGCAGCCATCCACCTGGGGGGTGATTTCTCACTTTCCCTCTCACTGTCTGTCTCTCTCCAGTGAGTATACACACATCCTATGACAAAACCTAAAAAGAAAAATTTTCAAATGGTAAGGAGATAAAAAATTTTTAAAAGCAAAGATTAGAAAAACAGTCAGTATGGTTCCGGGAAGTGGCGTGGCAATTAAGGGTGCTGGACTCCCACAGGGCCAGTTGTGGTTCGAGTCCTGGACCTGGCAGCTTGCTTTCTCATTTTTTCTCTCTCTCACTGTCCCTCTCTGGTCAAATTAAAAATAAATAAATAAATAAATAAAATAATTCTTAGAAAAAAAGAGAAAGAAAAGCAGTCAGTATAAGAAAATATAATTCCAAGAAATACATAAATATTCTTTCACCCAAAACTAAATGCTATGGCAAGAGGATGCATCCATTATGACAGATATATGAAAGAAGTAACAATATCTGAAAAATCTTTTCCCAATGTCCTCTTACATGTTACAGAAAGCATCATTCACTTTACAAAACCTGCAGTTTGTAATTTCAAGGACATACTTATTGACCAGGCACCTGCCTATATTGAGGCACAAGTACTCACAACTTACCTGACCACTGGACTTGGGGAAATCTTCTTTCTTCCATCATCCACATCAATTCACCTTGTTCCAAATGGAAAATCAGATTTGATTTGCAGAATTGATATCCTGTTTGTGAGAACAAAAGTACCTAGATTTTGAGTTCTGTGTTAGTGAATGTAATTATCATCAAGTCCATAGACAACTACTGAGGATGAGTAAGGAAGACCACCCTAGCTGTGGTGGAATGGGATACTGGACACCATTCTGCAATGTGGAAAAGTAGGAGTTTGGATCAGGAGTTAACTTGAAGCATGCTGGTTGTGGGCAAGCACACCCATGATCCTGGCTGAAGCGTTGGGTAAGAGTACTGCATTGTGATAGGATCCTATCAAGTGTATGTTTCATTCTCCCCCTCTCAAAATATAAAAAAAAAAAAAAGAGAAACTTGAAAGTCAGCTCAAGTTACACATTCATTAGAGGAAACATAAAAGGTCCTTTATCAGATACAAATCCAGGTTCTGTGCCACAGTGAAGCCCTTAAGATGTAGATGCTGACCCCCAAATCAATAGCAGAATGCAAAATTATCAAACTTAGCAAAAAAGGAAAATGTAAAATGTCTCCACAGTGGGCTGAGTATTCTTTTCTAATGAAATTCAAGAATAAATTGTTATTTTTACCATTTGGACTCAAGCCTCAGCATATAGGTTTCATATCAGCACATTCAACCAACCACAGATTTAAACAATTCAAAATAAACAAAAAAAAATACAATATACAGTAAAAATAACAGAGCTAAAAATAAATATAATATTCAAACTATTCACATAGCATTTACCTTGTAAATACCTTGTATAGTAATTCTTTAAAAATAAATAAATACTGCATATGATTGTTAACTAGCATATGTCAAGGATGTATAAGTCTGTTCTACTCAGATGCCACTCCAATTTACTGCTGCATTATGCTATGAGAGACATTAGCCAAGAAATGTTCCAGGATCTTTAAAAACGTCAGTGTTGGGGCCAGCCGTTGGCATGGCAGTTACATGGCTGGATTCCCACATGGCCAATCAGGGCTCAAATCCCAAAAGTGATGGCTTGAAACTCATGCCGGGCACATGTGCATGCCATGTTCAAGATCCTGGGAAGAGAAGGGAGGAGAAGGGATTGTGCTTTAGCCATCCTCCCTGGGGTGGTGGGGATGGGGTGGTGATTTTTCACTTTCTCTCACTGTCTCTCTCTTTATCTGTAGAGCAGATGTGCCTAGGCAAAAATCTCTAATCAATCAATAAAATAATAAATAAATAAAACCCCCAATGTTCAGCCGAAAATTTATTAGTTCCAAGTGCCTTTCTCTTTTTCTCTGTTAAAATACATCAAGTTAGGGGGAACCAGCAGTTAGCATAATGGCTGTGTCGCTGGACTCCCACGTAGTCGACCGCGGTTCACATCCTGGACCCGGTGGCTTAGAACTCACGCCAGGCACATGTGCGTGTGTGCCCAAGATCCCGAGAGGAGAATGGAGGAGAAGGGGTTGTGGCGTGACCATCCCCCCGGGGGGTGATTTCTCGCTTTCTGTCTTTCTGTCTCTCTCTCTGTCTGTCTGGCGAGCGCGCACGCACCCTATAGCGAAAACCTCTCAAAAAAAAAAAAAAAATCAAGTTAGCATAATAGGCCCAATTTTCAAAAGGCTACATTTGATTTTTCTTTTGACAATTCAGCTTTCAGCCTGGAAAAATTAATAAATAAACAACACTCCCATTTTGAAATGGCTCCACACCAAACTGGTAATTGGAATAAAAGAATTTAAAAAAAACCTCTCTTAGAGGCTGAGAGGCTGTTTACTGAAGCACATTTTAAATAATGAACTGTAAAGGAGAATTAACAGTTTTCCCCATTATCCACTGTTAGGAAATAAGGGTATGGAATCTTTTTTTTTTAAAGAGATTTTTTGCTACAGGGCGTATATGCTCACTGGAAAAACAGAGACAGACAGACAGAAAGGAAGAAATCACACCCCTGGGGGATGGTCATGCCACAATTCCTTATCCGCTATGGATTGTGGGGACGTACGCACACACCTCTGGTTCAAATCACCAGGTTCAGGACTCAAATTGCAGCCAGCCATGTGGGAATCCGGTGATATAACCATTATGCCATCTGCTGGACCCAAGTGTATTTAATCTTTAAAGAAATTTTTTCCTGGGGCCAGCAGATGGCTTAACAGTTACATCACTGGATTCCTGTGTAGTTGACTATAGTTCGAGCCCTGGACATGGTAGCTTGAAACACACTGGGCACATGAGCATGTGTGCCTAAAATTCCAAGAGGAGAATGGAGAAGAGGCTCCGATATGGCCATCTCCCCTTGGGGATTCAGGGATGATTTCTCACTTTCTGTCTCTGTCTCTCCAGCAAGTGTGAACATCTTATAACTAAAATCTCTCTCTCGAAAGAAAGAAAACAAATTTTTTATCTTTCTTCCTTGTTTTTTTTTTTTTTTTTTTTTTGTCTATAGGGTACATGTTCTTGCTAGAGAGAGACAGAGAGGAAGAGAAGAAATCATCCCCCATGGGGACTGGTCACACTGCAATCCCTTGTCCCCATTTCTCCTTTAGGAATTTTGGGCATTCATATCCATGTGCCCAGTATATTTCTCAAGCTTCCAGATCCAGAACTTGAATTACATGGTTGGCCATGTAGGCTCTGAGTGCCTTTACTGCCAGGCCATGAAGCTGCCCCACAGAGTTAAGGAATCTTAGTGAAGAGACCAAAAACTCACTTCTTGATTCTGGGTGGGCCCTGTGGATACAATGGAAGAGATTTTGCAGATACAATTAAAGCCACTAAACAGTTGCTTCTGAGTTAAACAAAAGGAAGATTATGTTGGGTAGACCTGGGTCTCTAGAGATGAATTAAAGTCTACTGAAGAATATACATGAATATTTTTCAATAATTTTATAGGAACTTATGCATGTATAGATTTTTTGTTAGTGAGGGAGGTCTTGGAACCAGTTCCCAGAAATGAGTGGATTAATAAAATATCTAACTATTAATGAATTCAATAAAGTTCCCAGTTCTACTCTGAGTTTTCAAGACTTTGGTACATCAAGAAAGACATAAAATTGTTGTCAAGACCACCTTCTTGTGTAGTGATAAACTAGATGTAAATATATTTACAAAAAATTTCTTGGTTATTTTGTCTAAGAAAAAAATCAGGATAGAGAATGAGGTAGGCTATGGGAAGCCCTTCTACACACTTGATTAATTCAATGAATAAGTACATACACATATACACATATATACACACATATTGACAGACTCACCAAGACATATTAGATGACTGATAGTTTCTACCATAACATCTTTGTATAACAGTCTCCCAGATGTGTCCAGTAGGGCCCATTCTTCCTGGGTGAAGTTTACAGTTACATCTTCAAAGGTTACTGATTCCTAGAACATAACAGGCATTCTAGTTAAGACATTGCAGTCCTACTAATGTCAAGACTAGAAAGCTGAGATGACAACATAAGGCAGAGAAAGGGCTGGGTATATACAAATATCAAATTGTGCTTGATATTCCAGCTCCTGTCTGTCTTTGAGAAACCCTCACAAAGACATAAATACTCTGAATTCATAAATTATTATTGTCAAGGAATATTATATAGGAACTAATGTTATACAACATGAAAAATTTCCAGTAAAGTGATAATTACAAATTCTAGACAGGTCATTATAAAATCTGCACCACTGGCAGGTTCCATGGTGTTTAAGGCAGCTGGACTCCCACATAGCTGACCCCAGTTAGAGCCCTGGATCTGGCAGCTCGCTTTCTCACTTTCCTTCTCTTCTCTGTCTCTCTCTGATCAACTTTTAAAAAATGACAGTGAATAAAATTAAATAATTATATTTTTAAAAATTTAAAATTGAAAATTTATAATTGAAGTTCCCTCCACCAATATTTTAAGTACTTCAGGCAAACCCTATCAACAATCTGCCACTTTCAAATCATAAAGTAAAATTACTCCCTTAGACAAACCTAAGACCCCTCCCCTATAAAATGGCTTAATAATGTGTTATAAAAACAGTAGCAGTACGTTTTCTCTCAATTCTATATGACTAAGGTGTTCACAGTACAGTTTAAGGACAGATGGTTCACCAGCCTAAGCTAGGAACCTCTCAGATTTTTGTAATTAAGGAGGATCCTAGCCTGACCATTCCTGAAGCATTTCTATCCCATTCTGAATTTTTCATGTGAATCCTGAATGGCAGTTATTACTGTCTTTCTTGTATTGTATTTTCTTTCTTTTTTAGAGATATTTTTATTATAGGGCACATGGGTTCATTAGAGAGAGAGTAATCAAGAAATCACCCCCAGGGGGATGACCATGCTGCTATCCTTTCTCCTCCATTCTCCTTTTGGGATTTTGGGCACACAAGCATAAGCACCCAGTATGAGTTTTAAGCTACCAGATCTGAGACTCGAACTGCAGTCCACTACATCGGAGTCCAGCAATGTAGCCATTATGACAGCTACTGTTCCCTTGTATTGCTATCATATCTATCAGTTCAAGTACAAAAGAAATCTCTTTAATGGTTTTTGCATTATTCAGATTTTAAAAAATTTCCCTAGAGCTTCAATTTTACTCTATAATTGCATAGCCACAACTAAGTCAACAATACTTCCTACATAATATCCTCAGTGAGATGTGAAAAAATGAGACAGGAAGAGTAATTGGGGATAAAAATAATAATGAGTATTTTAGTCATCTTTCTGGAAGTTTTTATAGTTCAAACAGGGACTAGCAGTTGGCATAATGGCTATGTCGCTGGACTCCCACGTGGTTGACCGCAGTTTGAGTCCCAGAACCAGTGGCTTAAACTCATGCCAGGCGCGTGTGTGTGCATGCCCAAGGTCCCGAGAGGAGAATGGAGGAGGAGGAATTGTGGCGTGGCCATACCCCAGGAGGTTGATTTCTCGCTTTCTGTCTTTCTGGTGAGTGCACATGCCCTATAGCAAAAACTTTTAAAAGTTCAAATAGATTTCTGTAAATTTTAAGAACTTTAATAGTAAAAAAAACAAGTAATTTTTCAGGCCATCTCTTGCTTAATTAACTCTCTTGTTTTCTCTCAGCATTGCATAAACCTTCTTCCAGGAGTTCTGCTGAAATACTTGCCTCCCTGTTGGGCTATAGTGTTCTATTCCTCACCTCATCTCTAATGCCTAGTTATCATACTCCAAAACAGTAGCATGGCTAATGAATGAATGATTTTCCAATAGACCAGGACTAGATCACAGACAAAAAGATCTCATCTCTTCTCTAAAAATACAACCAAATGAAGTCTAGAATAAATTAGGATAATATTGGAGCCAACAGGAGGAATGGTGGTTGAGGCACTGGACTCCTGGCATGGTGAAGTGGACCACAGTTTGAGTCCCAGACCCAGTGGTTTGCTTTCTTACTTTCTCCCTCTCTCGTGCCCTGTAGTAAATTTTAAAAATTATAATACGGATAAATAAATAAATCATTCTTAAGAAAAAAAGAAATAACTAATGTGATATTTACAAGTTCCTAAACCAGGATAATCATCCCAAAGTCTTGGAAAAGTTAACTGGAGCTCGGATACCTAAAAACATCTTGAGAGCTCTTAGAAAATTCATATAACTATGACAAACCTGTCCATCTGCTGGCATTAAGAGTGCAACTTCAGTAAAGAGGCATTCCCTACTCACCAGTGGACACATTGCCAATAACTCAACTTTTCTGCAGTTTTTCTCCGGGTTTTTACTCAGACTGTCCAAGCACTAAGCAGACAAAACTGTAGATGGAGAAAGAAATCATGAGATTTAAGTTGTGTACAAAATTACCAGACCTACCTGTTATGAAGCCTCAGACCTTTATTTCAGTGTGCACCCCATTCATGTGAAAGAAATATGCAATGTACTACTCTAAGAAAAACAGGCATAGGACATTCCAGATATTTACAGTCAACTGGGGTGATGGCCATGTGGCAATCTTTCTCCATACTCATGGATTTTGGACACACACATGTATGAGCCCAGCAGGATTTTCAAACCACCAGATCTGCAACTCACACTGCACAGTGGGCCATGTGGGATACAGCCACCTTAACTTCTACACCACCTGCTGGCCCTATTTTTCATTTTTTTAATTTTTAATTTGCCAGAGGGTGTGTGCACTCCTTGGAGATGGGGTGGAGGGATGGGGGAAAGGAATGAGAAAGCATGGGGGATGGTCATACTTCAATTCCTTCTCCTCCATCTATCCTCCTTTTGGGATTTTGGACAAACATACCCAGTTGCCCAGCATGTTTCTTGAGCTGCCAGGTCCAGCACTTGAACTATGCAGCCAACCACAGAGAACCTAGCTGCCTTCACCACTGTACCACTGGCTGGACTCATGATCAATATTAAAAAGGACATAACCAGAGTTGCTAATAAAACAATAGAGGGCCAGCTGGTGGCACAGAGGTTAAGGTAGCTGGGTCCACGTGGTCAACTGCACAGCCTGAGTCCTGGCCCTGGCAGCTTGAAAAACAACCTGGACACATGTGCGTGTGTGCCCAAAATCAAGAGGGGAATGAGGGAAAAGGGACCGGGGCATGGTGATCTCTACAGGGGGAATTTTCTCTTTCTCTTTGTCTCTCTCAGTGAAAGGAAGCAATGTCTAATAAATTAAAAAAAAAAAAAAAAAAAAGGGAAAGGGCAGGCAGGTGATGTGGTACTTAGGGGTGCTGGACTCCCACAGTTCAAGTCCTGGACCTGGTGGCTTGCTTTCTCACTTTCCCTCTCTCTGATCAAAACTGGAAAATAGACATCAGCAGTTAGCGTAATGGCTATGTCGCTGGACTCCCACATAGTCGATCGCGGTTCGAGTCCCGGACCTGGTGGCTTACACTCATGCCAGGCACGTGTGCGTGCATGTCCAAGATCCCGAGAGGAGAATGGAGAAGAAAGGATTGTGGCGTGACCATCCCCCCTGGGGGGTAATTTCTTGGTTTCTGTCTCTCTGTCTGTCTCTGTCTGTCTGGTGAGCGCATGCGCTCTATAGCAAAAACCTCTCCAAAAAAACCCACAAAAACAAAAAACCACATATACCTTATGGACAAGAACATAAAGAGCATTGAGTTTTACAAGTTACTTAGTCCATGTTGTCAAGAGTTATTCAACTCTCTTTCGGGTTCCAAAACATAGAGACCCTTGACTCATTCCACATATGGATTTTGTTTTCCACTTATATGTAAATAACATGGAACTTCTCAAATTTCATTACCATTACTTTATTTCCAGTTACGGTTCTCCAACATCCTTTACAGCTGTCTACTGCCTTATTCTCCTTCAAGAATCTTATTCTGCTTCAAGAGTCTTATTCTCCTTCATTGCTCATTCAAGCCTTATGTTTAGATCTTTCTTCCATAGAACTGAGTTATCAATCAAATAAAACTGTTTATAAGATTAGAATGGGACCAGCAGTTAGCGTAATGGTTATGTCGCTGGACTCCCACGGAGTCGACCGCGGTTCAAGTTCCGGACCCAGTGGCTTAAACTCCTGCCGGGTGCATGTGCGTGTGTGCCCAAGATCCCGAGAGGAGAAAGGAGGAGAAGGGACTGCAGCGTGGCCATCCCCCCTGGGGGTGATTTCTTGCTTTCTATCTCTCTGTCTCTCTCTGTCTGGCGAGTGCACATTCCGTATAGCAAAAACCTCTCCAAAAAATAAATAAAATAAAATAAAAATTAAAAAAATAAAGATTAGAGTATATATGGGGGTCGGCAGGTAGTATGGTGGTTAAGGGTGATGGAGCCCCATATGATCAACTGCAGTTTGAGCCCTGGACCTGGTGGCTTGCTTCCTCACTTTCTCTCTCTCTCTCTCTCTGGTCAAATTAAAAATAAGTAAATAAATAAAGTTAAAATAATTCTTAAAAAAAGATTAGATAATATGTACAGCAATTTCTTTGAGCCAATCTACAGCACATTCTAGATGGGAAAATTCATTTTGTATGCTGTAACAATATACAGTGAATGAATGTAAAATAAATTAAAATTAAAAGATTAATCACTTCAAAAATGTTTCCTATTGGAAGGATCAATGGCACCCACCCTGATGATAATATCCTTTAAAATTCCTTGAATGAGAAAAGTAGTATCCTCGGCCATGATATCACTATTATATACTAATAAAATTTGTAGTCATTTTGTGTAGAAAATAGAGAACAAAAGAGCATTAGGAGAGTATCTAGGAGTGGAAGGAAAAAAAAAAAAAACAAGCCAAAGTATGCTTAATTGACAAAACAAAAATGAGAAGCTATTTGCTGATGATAATGTATATAGTAATATCTTTGTCTTGACTGACATGCATGGTATTTGTGCTAGAAAAAGAAATGCATACTGTAAAGACATGTGATTAAATGTAAATAAATAAACTGGAAAAAAAATGAAAGGATAGAGACAGACAGAGAGAAGGAAACAGGGGGCACCGAGGCAGCAGTTTTCTCTGAAGGCCTATGCGTTTGCCTCTCTACTCTAGAATGGGGTCTGAAGGATGAAATGCAGCAGAAAACCTTTATTATTCTTAGTCCCTGAAAGCAACAGTTCACAACTCAAATGCAGCAGTCTTGCCTGAGAAGGAGAAAAAGGTGAGAATTAGCAAGATAAAGGAGGATCTGAGAGCCAAGAAAATACTTTACCTTAAAAAATATAAATACAGGAACCAGCAGTTAGCGTAATGGCTATGTCACTGGATTCCCACGTAGTCGACCACGGTTCACGTCCCGGACCTGGTGTCTTAAAATTCACTCCGGGCGCGTGCCCAGGATCCCGAGAGGAGAATGGAAGAGTTCCACTTTGGTTTTACCTGAACAGTGCTTCTAACATTAATAAGCAAAAACTCCACATTGTCATTGTGATGTCTTGTCTCTTACTTTTTCAAAGAATTACTCCCCATTTCTAGGTCCTCTACCATTCAGAAACCTTGAGTATTTTAACTGTATTAACCAAACATTGCAACTTTCTTCATTATTACTGCCCAATTCAATCCTCACTTATGTATTTCAGCACACATACTTACCAAGAATAAAACTTTTCTTATCCATTGGATTATTTCCCACATTTGTTTGTCAAGACAACAGCAGGTGACTCTATGTACCTCTCTTCCATAACTGAGTCTGAGAGCACATGACTAAGGTTGTTGACTCTTGCCTAAAAACAGAAACTAGGTTCCCAGTGGTTTTCAAAGTATATGACAACTCTATTGTGTTCTGCTAAGCAAATTATTCTATTATTCTCCAAAATTATTCCAAATGTTCTTCACACCTTTTGAAATTTCTATCTCTTCTTATTCTCACTTTAAAAAAATACTAAAAGACAGTATTAGTTTATAATCTGTGAATAGCATCTGAGGTTGCCACAAAAAGTACCAGAATGTTTTTAAAAAGCAAATGTATTTTCATAATTCTGGAAACCAGAAGTCACAGATCAAGAGATTTGCAGACTGGGGACAGTGGGTGGTATGGTGGTTAAAGGCACTAGATTCCCACATGGCTGAAATCCCAAGAGGAGACTAGAGGAGAAGGGATATGGTCATCCCCCCTCCCAGGGGGTTGGGGGTGGGAGTGAAAAAGCAAGCCCCAAGTCCGGGACTCAAACTGTGGCTGGCCTTGTGGGAGTCCAGCATCCCTAACCACCACTCCACCTGCCGGTCCCAAAAAATAATTATTTTTAAAAAATCTACAATCTAAAGGAGTAAATAACAAGTTGATACTGCAAATTGTTTTCTCTTCACTGCCATTGATGGTAGATTTCTTTTCATATTAAAATTGTCATTTTGGGACCGGCAGTTGGCGTAATGGCTATGTTGCTGGACTCCCACGTAGTAGGCCATGGTTTGAGTCCCAGGTCCGGTGGCTTAAACTCATGCCGAGCACCTGTGTATGCATGCTCAAGATCCTAAGAGGAGAATGGAGGAGAAGGGATTGCAGTGTGGCCATGCCGCTGCGGGTGTGTGTGTGTGTGTGTGTGTGTGTGTGTGAGTGATTTCTCACTTTCTGTCTCTCTGTCTATCTTTCTAGTTAGCGCACACAACCTATAGCAAAAACCGCTCCATAATAATAATAATAATAATATTGCCATTTTTATTTCTTTGACTGTTTAAGTGATCCATGTAATTTTTACCTAGTCATGTGATATACAAAAAATCTTAGTATTATATTTTTATGTCTTTTCCCACAACACTCTTAACAGGTTAATGTCTGCCTGTGCAAAGAAGATAGAATCTATCTTCAACTACTTTCAGAAAGCAACAAGCTGTTAAGAAAGCTGCCATGAAATCCATCTGCCCTTCAATATGTCCCATCAAAAGACCTGACCTGAATCTTTTCAACTTCTGAGAAAAAAATAAGGAACAGCAAGTAGCCATCCCCTGACATTCCCCAATCCATACCCAAGCACTTCATCTAGGATCCTTGCCTCTTTGGGAACCTGATAAAACAATGAACTGCATAATTACTCCTTTGAAATTACCCAGGCTGCTTCCAAAGCACTCAGCCTGGGCCATGTCCTCAACCCTCAGGCACAAGCCAAGTATCTAGATGTGAGGTCACATCCCACTTAGCCCACAATCTGCCACACATACATTGAGCCAGGACTCAACTCAGCCTCATGCACCAGGCAAAAGATATATCCAAATACCTATCTAGATATACTGAATCTCTCAAATTAACTAAGACTTGGCCCTTCCACACCACTGAAAGACTTGAGAGACCGGAGCTAGGGACCTCAAAGCTCCTTGGTTTTCCCTCAATACAAATGGATTTGGACACAGAGCCATTTCATGTGACTAGGAGGAAATTGCCCAGGTGCTGACCATTGACTTGTGGCATTCCTTTGCTGTATCGCTACTGAATTACTTGTCCAGGCCTGACCATGCCGGCCTAATCTTCTACTTTCTAGCCCACATTCTGGGCCAGCCCCTCCAGGTGGTCTTCAGGAAAGATTGGGGAGCAGACAGTGAAGCTCCAAATTCCTTCCCTCATCCTTCTGAGAAGCCAATCCCTCCTGCTCAGAGTCTGCAATTCCTAGAGGAATCTGAAGGACATGTGGGTCCCAGTGGGTATTCTCCTATGAGGACGTTCAGGTTCTTCCTCCTCTAAAGAGAGTAACTGGGAATGAGACACCCCATGGGAGGAGAGACTTGGCTTCCAGCCTTCTGTGACTTGGAGAAACTGTTGGACTGAGAAAGTTCAGGGACCAGTTATATCTGGTGTATCAGAACCTGTTCAGATGTGATACAGGTGCAAATGGTGAACCTCTGATACTGCCTAGAACACACATTGGTGCCTATATGAATTATGTAAACATGCACTGTAAAATAACCCCTATTAAGCTGTCCTATAAAGTTTCTTAAGATAATTTATAATAACCTGAGTCAATGTGCAGAAGTAAGGTGAAAGTGTAACGTTACCAAGAAGCTTTCCAAGTAATCTGTATTTGGTTCCAAATTACTGGATCTTGGAAAACTCTAGTAAAGAACCCACAAAGGGATCTGCATTTTATTTTTAGAATTATTTAACTTAATTTTAATTTTCTATAGAGCACATGTGCTCATGAAAGAGAGAGAAATCATGCCACCAGGTCCAGGTCTCAAACCACAGTTGGCCATGTGGGAATCCAAAGCCCTAACCACCAAGCCATCTGCTGGTCCTGGGAGCTGCATTTTTTTAAGCAGTGCCCTACTCTCAGATAAGTTTTTTACACTTGTTTTAGCAGAAATGTTTTAGCAGAAACTACTATGGGGGCATTCTTTTTTGCTTATAGGTTATGGTTATTCAATGTCACTGTAAATATGAGTTTTTAAACTTGATGACTTGTTAATAAACTTCCTACACATGACATACTGCATTTTGACTTAGTAATACAAATCACTTCAAAATAATTTTTGTTCATGAAACTTTATTTATGGAGAAACATTAAGGATCTTGTCAGAACCATGGCTTATTAGAAATCCATATTGCCGGGACCAGCAGTTGACGTAATGGCTATGTTGTGGGACTCCCATGTAGTCAACTGTAGTTCGAGTCCTGAACCTGGTGGCTTAAACTCACGCCAGGCGGTCAAATTAAATAAATAACATTTTAAAAGTTCAATTAAAAATAAATAAACAAAAATAAATAGGTGCTCTGAGTTAACTGTGGCACAATGGAAAACACTAACCAAAAAGTCAGCATGGCTGACAGCTACGAATCGTGTGACACTGGGAAAATTACCCATCTCGTCAAATCCTAAAGTCAGATCTTTCTTATAAAGCAGATATACCTTAACAAACCCTTTCCACACTACCAGGGAGAACTGTCGGGATAGAAGAATCAGCATCACTAGATCTCTAATGTGATGTCAGACCGAGATTTAGAGACTTCGACCTCTGAAAAAACGGGGGGGGGGGGGTAAGGGGGATGCCAGGAGACAAGAAATGGGAGCTTTTTTTTGTTTTGTTTTGTTTTAGTTTGTTTGGGGTGTGGGGGAGAGGTTTTTGCTATAGAGGGTGTGAGCTCACCAGAAAGACAGAGACAGAGAAAGTGAGAAATCACCCCCTGGGGGGGTGGTCACGCAGCAATCCCTTCTCCATTCTCCTCTCGGGATCTTGGGCACACGCCTGGAATGAGTTTAAGCCGTCACTCAGGGATTCGAACTGCGGTCGGCTACATGGGAGTTCAGCGACATAACCATTACGCTAACTGCTGGTCCCAGAAACGGGAGCGTTTGTAGAGCACTATAGAAAAACCCTCTGAAGTGTGATAGGGTGTTCACCACAGATCACACCCTCAAGACTCCTTTCCTAAGTAACATCACCTAGGCCACTGTCAAGACTCGGCCTGCACATTTCAGTGATTTTTCTGGTTATTTGGGCACATTTCACTAATACTCTTAACGCTCACGTTACAAAAGAGTACGCTGAACGTCATACAGGGGAACAGGAGGGCAGAAACACCTGCAGACCAACCTGGCCCCTCTTCGTCGCCATCTAGGACCAGACTACGCTGTGCTCACAGCTCCAGGAACCACGTGCTTTTGGGTTTTACTTTCCCAGGCCTGGCCTTCCTGCATTGCACCGGCATCTCACTGAGAAGCTGCGGATCTCTACACTAAGGTCAAGCACGCAGACGCTCTCCGGTCCGGGGCTCGTACCTGAGAGTCACCAACGTGTCTGCCCCTGTCAATTGGTAGGACGCAATTCCCGCTCTCCAGTGTACCGCGAATCCCAAGGGACTCCTCTTTCACCCTGCGCCAACATTCCGGGGCACACAATCCACACCAAACCTTGCCAGCGTCCAGACAGCGGCAGTGTAACGAATAGCCGACTCAAGATGGCGGGGGTGGGCGGGGCAGCACATGCGCAGAAGGAGCAGGGAAAAGGATTCTCAGGGGTCTGTGCAGGTTACGTAACTGGAGGGATAGACTACATTTCCCACAAGGCTCTGCGCCAATCCCTTAGCAACCAGCAGGAAAACTTACCTTTATTTCCGGGGAATGAGTCCTTCAGCGGCAGACGTGGGCTTGATGTGTCAGAGTTGATTTCTACGCACTTCCCCGTCCCGTGAAATTATGCTTTTTCAGGAGCCAGGAGGAAGCATGGTGTCTCTCTCTTTCTCTCTCATTCTGTTTCTCTCTGGTCAAGGTAAAATAAATAGATGAAGTTAAATAAATTTTTTTTTTTTGGAGAGGTTTTTGCTATAGTACGCATGCACTTACCAGGAAGACAGAGAGAGAGAGACAGAAAGCGAGAAATCACCCCCCCGCCCCAGGGAGGATGGCCACGCTGCAATCCCATCTCCTCCATTCTCTCGGGATCTTGGGCACGGACACACAGGAGCCGGCGTGAGTTTAAGCCACCGGGTCCGGGACTCGAACTGCGATCGGCTACATGGGAGTCCAGCGACATAGCCATTATGCTAACTGCCTGTCCCAATAAGGTAATTCTTAAAAAAAAAAAAAAAAGAAATACTACTTATTTATTAGATCATGGATTGTCAACCTAACACCCTGTGGGAAATTTGAATATAAGCGAACCAATCGATGCTAATGATCAGCTTTCCTTTTTTTAGTTTAGTGAACTGGTACTGTTGTGGAACCCATGGTTATATATGTGTACTTTTTTCCAAATAATTATTTATTTAACTTTATTTATTTTAATTTTGCTATTGGGCACGTACGCTCACCAGA
The DNA here is from genome assembly GCF_000334495.1 of Tupaia belangeri chinensis. Taxonomy (NCBI): domain Eukaryota; kingdom Metazoa; phylum Chordata; class Mammalia; order Scandentia; family Tupaiidae; genus Tupaia; species Tupaia belangeri. Next base: position 176,142 of record NW_006203440.1, read on the forward strand.
GAAAGGCAATTAAAAGAGAGAGAGGGAAAGCGAGAAAGTGGCAGAACAAGCCGCCAGGTCCAGAATTCGAACAGTGGTCAGCCATGTGGGAGTCCAGTGCCTTAACCACTATACCACCTGTTGGCCTCCCCATAACTATATTTTATAAATGTATTCTAAAGCATGGAAAATCATGTCTCTATTTTACTATAAGCTTAACAAGGAAACAATATGTTGCTGACTTTCACCTGGTTAAAAAGACATTTGTTTTCATCCATTAACCGATTTTATCCATCTTTGGAGCAACTGTGTTAGTGTATATATTATAGTCTACTCAGCAAGAAATAAGAGGACATCCAGACATAGCAAATTCATTGGAGTTTATTGATTAAGCCATGTCATAAGAGGGGTCTCATGTCTCTCAAAACCCTGTAGCCCTGAGTGTAAGGTGAGGGGTGCTTAGAAAGGCGAAAAATGCACAGTCATATCCGGGATGACGTGATGATTCATGAGGGTAAGGTGCAGTGGGCTCAGATCGGGGAGAAGGGTAGGAGGTAGGGTTTTAACGATGTAAAAGCAAAAGCACAGTATGGAAGCAAGAAAAGCAGGTTAATCATTCTTCAGGGTATGTTCTGTCTCTGCCTAAACACAATAGAATTTTAATGGTCTTCATGGCTCAGGGCAAGGGGTCTGGGTGATGGTTACATCACTAAGGAACATTTTAGGGCAGTTAGGAGGAGTGGGGTTTAATGACAATAGGAAAGTTAATCACTCTATTTACTCTTAGGCACAGAAGAGAAGTCAAGTTTCCAGTCATAGGAATCTAACAGTTTGTAATTGAGGCACCCCTCCAAGATGGAGTTGCTCTTGCTTCATTCCCCACTTTTCTTGGAGGTGCTCCTCCAAGATGGGGTCATGCTTGCTTCCTAAATACTGCAATAAAAAAGCAGGGTCTACAGTAGTTGTACTTCATAATCTTAGTTCCAGTTTACACTTACACTGTCTCAGAATTGTTTGGCCAGAAAATCGTAAGTCTTCTCCATCCATCTAACATTAAAATCTTTAATTTTAGGAGGGTTGTATTTTTTTGGCTTTGTTTTGTACTGTTTTTTGAAGTTTTTGCATAGGGCACGTGAATGCACTCACTGGAGAAAGACAGAGAGAGGGAAAGCAAGAAATCACCCACCAGTGGGGATGGCCACACCTCAATCCCTTCTTCATTCTCCTGGGATTTTGGACACACACACACACACACACACACACACCTGTTAGAAGTTTCCAGCAGCGTGGGTCCAGGACTCAAACCATAGTCAATCATGTGGGAGTCCAACTTTAACCACCATGTCACCTGCTGGCCCATTATTTATTTATTTTTAACTCATTGGTAATCATTTATTAGTACCCCAAAAGTACAACAATTGCTTCAAAGTAAGCCATTAAGGAAAATTCTGATGAATAGATGGGGGGAAAAATTGCCTTCCTACAAGTCTGCAGAGAAAGCTCTGTAAATGACAATACTGTTCTCTGATCTGAGCATAAAAAAGTGACACTTAATTTTTTTTAGAGTCAGATTTTTGCTCTAGGGCACGTGCACTTGCCAGAGAGACAAAAAGTGAGAAATCACCCCCCTGGGGGATGTCCACACCATAATCTCTTCTCCTTCATTCTCCTCACAGGATTTTGGGCACAAATGCACACATGCCTGGCATGAGTTTGACGCCTCTGGGTTCAGGACTCTATGGTCAACCATATGGGACTCCAACAATGTAACTGTTATGCCATCTGCTGGTCCTCAAACAGTTATTCTTAGCAGTAAATCAATTTTTAAAAAGAGCAATTTATTTTAAAATAATTTTACTCTGTTTATACCATAGTCACATTTAGACTGGCAGAATTGTACCTATGACAAGACAGAAACATGTCATGTAAGGAAAAGTAAGCGAAGGATTTCATAAAGCTTAAGGAGAAAAGTACCACAGTAAGACAAAGAGGACTGCAGCAATCAGATAGCAGTGGTAAGGTTTACAAGTGGGTAGGAACAAAGGCCGCTCTACAGCAACTGACCTGAGACCACTAATGTTTCCTTAGGGGTATTTCCTAACAGTCTTAGTAAGCAGATCATGTGTATGGTGACAATTTTGCAGAATAAGTTCTACAAGTTCACAAATTCACAGGTTTCACAAATCTATTTCATCTTTGTTACATGGTTGCTGAAGTATAATTCTGCAAAAGTACTCCCACAAATACATATTTAGGTACATTTTATAACCAGTTAAATCCTTAGGCCAAAAAATAAATAGACACACATACCAAAATTACATACTGTAGAGCCAGTGTTAGTGTTTCTATAAGAACCAGACCAGGAAAGATTATTCAAAGAGAAAATCCTCATCCTTCTCTTCAGTCAGAAGATTAGCAGGTTCCATCATCTCTTCAGCATCCCAGACCCGGTGGTTTGAAACTCACGCCGGGCGCGTGTGCGTGCGTACCCAAGAGCCCGAGAGGAGAATGGAGGAGAAGGGATTGCGGTGTGACCATCCCCCCTGGGGGGTGATTTCTCGCTTTCTGTCTCTATGTCTCTGTCTGTCTGTCTGTCTGGCAAGCGCACGCACCCTATAGCTAAAATCTCTCAAAAAAAAAAAAAAAAGAAAGAAAAGAAAAGAAAAAAGAACAAGAAGAAAGAAATAGAAAACCAGGAAATACCTACCTTAGAAGGGAATGTAATAACTCCTCACCAACAATGGATAAAACACAAGAGATCATAGAAATGTCAGAAAAGGAATTGAGAATATTCACTGTAACAAAACTCAATGAGATGCTAAAGAAAATAAGCAACCAATTCCAGGAGATGAGAAAATCCTTCCATGACTTGAAGGAGGAACTCCATAAAGAGACAGACACACTGAAAAAGAATCAAACAGAACTTCTGGAGATAAAGAATACAATACAGGAAATCAAAGCCTCCATGAAAAGTATCAACAGCAGGGGCTGGCTGATGGTGTGGTCGTTGAGGGTACTGGACTCCCACATGGCCGACCATGGTTCAAGTCCTAGATTTGGTTGCTTGCTTTTTCACTTTTCCTCTCGCTCTATCCCTCTCTGGTCAAAATAAACAAACAAATAAATAAAGTTAAATAAAATAGTCCTAAAAAAAAAGTATCAGGACTAGCAGATAGTGTAATGGCTACGTTGCTGGACCCCCATGTAGTTGACCATGGTTCAAGTCCTGCACCTGGTGGTTTAAACTCATGCTGGGTGCATGTGCGTGCATGCTCAAGATACCAAGAGGAGAATGGAGGAAACTGGATTGTGGCATGGCCATCCCCCCTGGGGGGTGATTTCTCTCTCTTTCTGTCTGTCTTTCTGGCCAGCGCACGTGCCCTATAGCAAAAAAAAAAAAAAAAGTATCAAGTATCAACAGCAGATTAGGCCACACAGAAGAAAGAATCTCTTTCCTTTAACATAAAACCTTCAACTTAGTCCAAGCAATGGAAAAGAATGAAAGAATAACCATTAAGAATCAGGACAACATTTGGGAAATCTTAAATACCACTAAACAGTCAAATAGCCATGTAATAGGTATTCCAGAAGGCAAAGATACAGGAAAAGGCATAAAAATAATCTCTTTCATGATATATTAGCCAAAAATTTTCCAAATTTAAACAGGCATATGGATATGCAAATCCAGGAAATGCAAAGGACACCAAATACATGTAAGAAGATCCTCTCCAAGCCATATCATAGCCAAATTTATAAAAAGGAAAAACAAAGACAATATTCTTAAAATAGCAAGAAAGAAATGCCAAGTTACAAAGGTTATCCATTATACCAACATCAGACCTCTCAACTGAAACAATGCAGGAAAGGAAAGAATGGGAAAATATATTTAAAATGCTGAAAGAAAGACCATTATTTCCAAGAATACTACACCCAGGAAAATTATCAATCAATGGGAAGAGGAATTAAAATCATGCCTAAATAAATGCATGCTGAAAGAATTTGCCAAAACTAAACCAGCTCTTCAGGAAATACTACAGCAGGAAAATTAAAAGGAAATAAATAGAAGAAAGAGAACACAAAACAACTAGAAAAACAAGGATAAGTCCACACATATCCATAGTAATATTGAATGTCAGAATTATATTTCCCAACTAAAAGGCTAAAAATGCAGATTCAACTAGTCTACACACAAGTAAGAAAGCAAGTCACCAGGTCTGGGATTCAAACCACAGTTGGCCATGTGGGAGTCCAGCGCCTTTAACTACCATACCATCTGACAACTCCCATGATATAATGTTAAATGTTGAAGGCAGGGGCCATGGGACTAGCAGTTGGCATAATGGCTATATCGCTGGACTCCCATGTAGTTGACCATGGTTTCAGTCCTGGACCTGGTGGCTTAAACTCATACCAGGTGCATGTGCGTGTGTGCCCAAGAACCCAAGAGGAGAATGGGGGAGAAGGGATTGCAGCATGGCCATCTCCCTCCCAGGGTGGGAGATCTCTCACTTTTCCTCTCTGGGTTTCTGTCTCTACAGCGACTGCACGTGCCCTACGTTGGAGAGGGTGCTGGACTCCCACATGGCGAACCATGGTTCAAGTCCCAGACCTGGTTGTTTGCTTTTTCACTTACCCTCTTGCTCTGTCCCTCTCTGGTAAAAATAAACAAATAAATAAAGTTAAGTAAAATAGTCCTTAAAAAAAAATTATCGGGACCAGCAGATAGCATAATGGCTATGTCGCTGGACCCCCATGTAGTTGACAATGGTTCAAGTCCTGCACCTGGTGGTTTAAACTCATGCTGGGCGCATGTGCGTGCATGCCCAAGATCCCAAGAGCGCAAAAACCTCTCCAAAGAAGGTGGTGGGCCAGCAGGTGGCATAATGGTTAAGTCACTGAACTCTCACCTGGCCAACCATGGTTCAAGTCCTGCCAGGTACATGTACGTGCATGCCCAAAATCACAAGAGGAGAATGGAGGAGAAGGGACTGTCACATAGCCATTGCCCATGGGGGTTAACTTCTCATTTTTTCTCTCTTTGTATCCCTCTCTCTGGTTAGTGTACATGACCTATAGCAAAAATCTCTCTCTCAAAAAAAATTAACGTGATAAATATGTTAAGATCCTCGATTTGTTTATTATACATTGTATACATGCTTTTAAAAACCATTCTGAGTGGGGGTCAGCAGATGGTGTAATCTTATGTCGCTGGACTCCCACATGGTCAACCACAGTTCAAGTCCTAGACCTGGTAGCTTGCTTTCTCACTTTCGTTTCTTGGTTTTATCACCACCCCCTTTCTGTCTCTCTGTCTCTCTGGTGAGTACATGTGCCCTATAGCAAAAACCTCTCTCTAGGGACCAGCAGTTAGCGTAATGGCTATGTCGCTGAACTCCCATGTAGCCGACTGCGGTTCAAGTCCCTGAACCGGTGGCTTAAACTCATGCTGGGTGCATGTGCGTGCGTGCCTAAAATCCTGAGAGGAGAATGAAGGAGAAGGGATTGAGGCATGGCCATCCCCCCTGGGGGGGGATGATTTCTCGCTTTCTATCTCTCTGTTTCTCTCTGTCTGTTTGGCGAGCGCACACTCCCTATAGCAAAAACCTCTCAAAAAAAAAAAAACAAACAAACAAACAAAAAAAACCCACAAAAAACCCTCTTAAAAAAAGTACCATTCTGAGGCCCAGCAGATGATGTTACGTCAAAGGACTCCAACATGGCTAACTACAGTTTGAGTCCTGGATCCAGTGACCTGAAACTTGTGCCAGGCATATGTGTGTGTGTGCCCAAAATCCTGAGAGGAGAATGGAAGAGAAGGGACTGTGGTGTGGCCGTCCACCTTGGGAGGTGATTTCTTGCTTTCTGTCTCTCTGGTGAGCACATGACCCTACAGCAAAAATCTCTCTCTAAAAAAAAAACAACAAAAAAACTTTCTTTAAAAAAAATTGTACCCTATAAAGATGTGTAATAATGATATGTAAAGCCTAAATTATAATAAATTTAAAATTTTTTTGAGAAATTTTTGCTATAGGGCTCCTTGGTTGCTGGAGGGACAAAGAGGGAGAAAAGAGAGAAATCACCCCCTAGGAGGGATGGCCGTGCTGCAAACCCTTCTCCATTCTCCTGTTGGGATTTTGGGCAGGCATGCACACATGCCTGTGGGAGGCTGCGCACCAGCGAGTCTGCCGAGGTTTCTCAGAGAGCAAACAATTACCATGATTGGTTCCCTTCCAAAAACCTGACCTTCGAAACCTTGCTCTGATTGGCCACTAGAATCCCTCAAATTTGCATATCCGGCACCTCATGATTGGTCCAAAAGCAACCAATCATAACCCACCGTTAACAACCAATCACAGCCCACCGTTTACAACCAATCAGCGCCCACCGTTTACAACCCACCAGAGTGTATATTACCACGATGCCTGGCCCACAGTAGCCAGACTACGACCAGGATGACTATGATAACCAGGAAGACGATGACTGAAGAGCCTGAAGAGTTGAAACACCACACAGTCTCCAGACGACCCTGAAGATCCTGAAGAGCTGACACTGCATCATCTCCAGATGACCTGGGAGACCCTGAAGAGTTGTAACACTGCGTCGTCTCCGTGCTGCTCACAGTAGACGACGCAACACTGCGTCGTCTCTGTGCTGTACTGTGCTGCCCACAATAAACAGACGACACTGTCGTCTCTGTGTTGTAACACTACGCCGCTTGTCCTGGCTCTCACTCCTTCACTCAGGAAACCCGTTCGGCTGTCCCCCCCCTGGGTTGGGACACATGCCTGGTGTGAGTTTTAAGCCACCAGGTCTAGGACTTGAACCACTGTCGAAACATGGGAGTCCAGCAATGTAACCAGTATGCCATGTGCTTGTCCTTAAATATTAAAATTTTTGAAAAAAGAAAGGGAAGGAAAGGAAAAGCAGTCCAGAGCAGTCTGTGAATTACAAAGTCAATCTGAGTAGTTTTTTCTAAGAATTACTTAATTTATTATTATAATTATTTATTTATTTTGACCACAGGAAGACAGAGAGGGAGGAAAAATGAGAAAGCACAAATTGCAGTCACCATGTGGGAGTCCAACACCTTAATCACCACGCCACCTGCTGGCCCCCATTTGAATCTTTAGTTTCCAGTCAAGAAGCTGTGATGCTGCAAAATAATTATAGATTTCACGTCGTTACACCTCCTTTCTTCTCAATATTCTTGAGTTTTGACTTCCTGACATAATTAACAAGGTACAGCTGATTAGTTGCCTGCCTTATTTTAAATGATCCAATGTAAACTCTTGACAACTTGTAACCTCCCCTCTTCTGCCTCTTCTCTTTGTTATTTAAGCTAGCTTTATTGTGCCATTTGAAAAGCACATGTCTGAGAAACTAGGGTTTAGCTTATCTTGGGTGATTTTCCCTAAGCCCTGTCTCAAATAAATCATGTTTGTTTCATTTACTGTGCCTCAGCCTTCTTTTTAGGTTGACAGCACCAAAAAATTTGGTTGCGTTGTATTCATGTACTAGGGCTTTATGAGGTAGAATTTAAGTGTGACAAACTAACATTTCTGGTAGAAGGAAAAAACATTTTAAAGAGATTTTTGCTATAGGGCACATGTGCTCACCAGAGAGAGACAGAAAGTGAGAAATCACCCCCCGCAGGGGGGATGGCCAGGTCACAGTCTCTTCTCCATTTTCCTCTCAAGATTTTTGGGCCCACAGGCATTCATACCTGGCATGAGGTTTAAGCTGCCAGGTCTGGGACTCGAACCATGGTTGGCCATGTGGGAGTACAGACCTTAACCACCATGACATCTGCTGGCCTCCTGGTAGAAAAAATATTAAAGCAAGCAAAATATTCAAGATGCAGTATGGCGGGACCAGCAGTTAGCATAATGGCTATGTTGCTGGACTCCCATGTAGCCGACCACGGTTCGAGTCCCAGACCCGGTGGCTTAAACTCACGCTGGGTGCATGTGCATGCGTGCCCAAGATCCCGAGAGGAGAATGGAGGAGGAGGGATTGCGGTGTGGTCATCCCCCCGGGGGTTGATTTCTTGCTTTCTGTCTCTCTGTCTGTCTGGCGAGCGCACACGCCCTATAGCAAAAAACAAACCAAACCAAAACAAACAAAAAAAACCTCTCAAAAAAAAAAAAAAAAGATGCAGTATGGTTACATCTGGCTACTTACAGGGAGATTTCGGAGCAAAGAGATGACCCCCACTCCTGTACCCATTCCCAGAGATGGGAGTGATAATCAGAGAGAGCTTCTCAGAGGTGGTCTTCGTATGGACTTTGTGGAAGTTGAGGGGTCAGGTAACAGAAAGGGCAAAATTAATGCAACACCACACTGCAAACTGTAAAACATTTGATCCAATTGGATTTTATCCAATCCAATTTATATTGGTATTTTATGCAGTTCCAGTATAATAAATATTTTAGTTGGTGCAAAAGCAATTGCAGTTTCAGACTGTGACTATTAAAATCATTATAACTAGACTCAAAATATTTTGCCTTTTGGCCAGAACCACAACTTCCAGTAATTAACCAAAATGATGAACACAAAGGGAATGAAGAGAGGCACTCAATATATGTTCTCTAGAAACAATATATGTTCTTCTAGAAAACATGGAGTAGGAGACCAGCAGTTGGCGTATGGCTATGTCACTGGACTCCCATGTAGTCGACCATGGTTTGAGTCTTGGATCCACTGGCTTAAATTCACACCAGGCACGTGTGCGTGTGTGCCCAAGATCCCGGGAGGAGAATGGAGGAGAAGGGATTGCGGCATGGCCATCCTCCCTGGGGGGTGATTTCTCGCATTCTGTCTCTATGGCTGTCTTTTTGGCGAGTGCACATGCCGTACTGCAAAAATCTCTCAAAAAAACAAAACATGGAGTGGTTACTTTGGCAACATACATGTGAATCTACAAGAAAGGTGATATTGTAGACTTAAAGGGAATGGGTTACTGTTCAAAAAGGAATGTCCCACAAATGTTACCATGGCAAAACTGGAAGACTCTACAATGTTACCCAGCATTCTGTTGGCGAACAAGTTAAGGGCAAGATTCTTGCCAAGAGAATTAATGTGTGTATTGAGCATATTAAGCATTCTAAGAGCAGAGATTGCTTCCTAGAACGTTTAAAGGAAAATGACCAGAAGAAGAAGGAAGCCAAAGAGAAAGTTACCTGGGTTCAACTGAAGTGCCAGCCTCTCCACCCAGAGAAACATCCTTCGTGAGAACCAATGGAAAGGAGCCTGGCTACTGGAACCTATTCCCTATGAATTCATGGCATGACTAAACTATAGTCTATAAAAAAATTTATTATTTTTTAAATATGTTGTTGCCTTTGGGTGTGTGCATTCATGGAGAGAGAGAGAGATAGACACAGTGAGAGGGAAAAGTGAGACATCACCCCCCCTGAGGGGATAGCCACACTGCAATCCTCTCTCCTCCATTTTCCTCTCAGGGTCTTGGGCACACATGCATGTGTATCCAGTATGATTTTCAAGCCACTGGGTCTGGGACTCAAGCCGTGTTCAGCCACATGGGAGTCCAGTGACATAACCGTAGACCATCTCTTGGTCTCTCAAAATATCTTTATTAATTGAAATAGGAACCATTACAATCAACACATTTTTGCCAGTGAGAACTAAGTTTGTTTATTCCTATAGTGTAAAAATCCAGGTTTCAGGGTCAGCAGGTGGTGTGGTGGTTAAGGGTGCTGGACTCCCACATGACTGACTGTGGTTTGTGTCTTAGAGCTGGTGGCTTGCTTTCTCTCTCTCTCTCTTTTTCTCGCTTGTTCTCTTGGTCTGTCCCTCTCTGGTCAAATGAAAATAAGTAAATAAATAAATAAAGTTAAATAAAATAATTTAAAAAAATAAATCTATGCTTCAAGATTCAATGAAATCTTGGAAAGCATCTTCTATATCCTGTTGGTTGTGGAAGTGTTTTTTTTCCCAAAAAAGTTGTTGAGATGCTTGAAGAAGTGGTAGTTGGTTGGCAAGAGGTCAGGTAAATATGGTAGGTGAGGCAAAACTCTGTAGCCCAATTTATTCAACTTTTGAGGCATTGGTTGTGTGACATGCAGTCAGGCATTGTGAAGAATTGGGTCCTTTCTTTTGACCAATGCCAGCTACAGGCATTGCAGTTTTTGGTGCATCTCATCAATTTGCTGAACATACTTCTCAGATTCAATGGTTTTACCAGGATTCAGAAAAGTTAGGGGCTCAGACCCCAGCAAACAGTGACCATTACCTCTTTTTTGGTGCAAGTTTGGCTTTGGGAAGTGCTTTGGAGCTTATTTTTGGTCCAACCTCTGAGCTGGTCATTGCCTTTTGTATAAATCCATTTTTTAAAAGAGATTTTTGCTATAGAGCACGTGTACTCTCCAGAGAGCGAGACAGAGAGACATAAAATGAGAAATCCACACTATAATCCCTTTTCCTCCATTCTCCTCTCAGGATCTTGGGCGTGCATGCACACGCACCTGGCATGAGTTTAAGCCACTGGGTCCAGGACTTGAACTGCAACTGAATACATGGGAGTCCAGTGACATAGCCATTATGCCATCTGCTGGTCCCTAATCCACTTTTCACTGCACATCACAACCCAAACAAGAGATGGTTTGATGTTGCCTTGAATAAGAGATGACACTTCAAAACATTTTTAAAAAAATTTAGTCAGTTCATGAGGCATCATCCATTTATCAAACTTTTTCACCTTTCCTATTTGCTTCAAATGCCAAATGAACATAGAATGGTCAGCGTTGAGTTCTTCAGCAACTGCTTGTGTAGTTGTAAGAGGATTTTGATGATCTTCAGTTGGTGGTTATCAACTTCCGATGGCCAGCCACTATGCTCATCTTCAAGGCTCTTGTCTCTTTTGTAAAACTTCTTTAAGAGTTTTTTTTTTTTTTCCTATAGCGTGCATGTGCTTGCCAGAGAAAGACTGAAATCATCTCCCAGAAGGAATGAGCTTCTTCTGCATTCTTCTCTAGGGATTTTGGCACGCACACACACAAGCTGGCATGGGTTTCAAGCTACCGGGTTGAGAACTTGAACCATGGTAAACCAAGTAGGAGTCCAACATCTTAACCACTTTACTACCTTCTGACCCTTGCAAAACCTCTTGAACAACCACTGCACTGTAGTTCCTTAGCAGTTCCTGGGCCAATGTGTTTTTCATGTAGTGGGTCATTATTGCTGCTTTATGACCCATTTCGAATTTGAATGAGAAAATTGCTCGCATTTGCTTTTGTCTAACATTATTTTCATAGTCTAAAATATATATAAAATAAATGGCAGTTAATAAGTCATTGGCAAGAAAAACAATGAAATAAAGCAAGAAATGCACTTTAAAATAATGTATAACATAACCACTTTTATTTAAGAATGTACCCAAACAGCAAATTTCAACAATACAAAACCATAATTTTGCACCAACCTAATAAAATGCAGCTATTCTTTCTTTAAGAATTATTTATTTAATCCCATTTGTTATTATTTTTTAATTTGACCAGACAGAGAGAAAGAAAGGGAAAGCGAGAAAACAAGCTGCCAGGTCCAGGATTACAAACCTCTATTGGCCACGTGGGAACACAACGCCTTTATCCACTACGCCACCTGCCAGCCGGCAGCTGTTCTGTTCAACCTGTAATCAGACCCGTTCTTTGCTACATCCTCTAACTATGGCAGCACCTTCGTAAAGACTTCAGTGTGCAATCGGGTTGAGAATCCTAATTTGCTTCTGCTACAGATTTTTCCCAGTGAGTTGCCTTGGAGAATAAGCATTCTTGGAGAGGACAGTTAAAAGTGAAGTACTGTCCCCTCCCCAGGGTTCTGGGCAGTGTCGTCCAAAGCACAGAAGCCGAGTTGAGACTTCAGTGGAAATCCGTGTTACTGCAGCCCAGGAGGGAAGAGCCCGAAGCATTGCGGGTACTGTAGTCCAGGAAGAGGACTTTGGCTTCAGGATGCGGGATGTGGTGCGATAGCGGGGAGGAAGCCGCGGAGAGGGCTCTGGGATTGTAGTCCCGGCGCCCAGCGGAGTCTGCCTACACCGGCTCGCGTCCCGGGCGCCGGCGGTTCAGTTCCTGCGCCTTCCCCTTGCTCGTTGGTTGCCGCGTCAGGGGAACAAGCCTCTGGCTGCTCTTCCGCCGGGCGGGCCCGCCGGTGCCCGGGAACGGGTCGGTGGAGCTGCTGGGGCATTGTTTCGGTGAAACGAGAAGGGGCGAGACACCTGCACGCCTTGGGAAGGTGGGGGTGCGGTTTCGCCGCGCCTCCCAGGTCTCTGGGGGCGGTTGGAAGGCCCCAGGAGTGCCTGAGTGCCCTACGTCCACAGTGTTGGGGTCGCTGCCTCTCCTCGGATGGGGTGGGGTCAGTAGTTCGGAGAAGGTCGAGGGGGTGATTCCGCCTAGGGCGCGTCCCCGAAGGTAATGAGGGGGAAGGTTCCATTTCTGAGCTTTGCGAGCAGAATGCATTTGGGCTCCCCGCCCCCTTGCTTCTTGAGTCGTTGGGGGCGGGCTCGGGCTGTTTCTGGTGGGGACCTGGCTCTGGGCTGGGACAGTCTTCCGCTGGTGGGGAGGGTGGGCTGGGACCGCGTGTCCCTGGAGGGGTTCCTTTGGAGACCAGAGTGGAGCTCAGAGTGGCGCCGGCATTCTCTAGGCTGGGTTGCACTGGGAACGCCGGTGCTACTTCCTCACCTGGGCTGCCAGAGCTTCCGTGTTTATCGGGAAAGGGAAATGGCAACCACTGGGGCTTCCGCTGCCCTGGGGGCTGTGGGCTGACATCTAAATAACTGGTTTTAATCGTTTTGTTATTAATTTCAGTATTTGGCCAGAAGGCGTGTGCAATCGCCTGAGACAGGGATAGGAAATAAGCACTCCCCAATGGGGCTGGTCATGAACCAATCCTTTTCTCCCCCATTTATCTATTCTGCCAGGATTTGGGGCCTGTTTTTATTTTATTTATTTGTTTATTTTGCTATAGGGCACGTGCGCTTGCCAGAAAGAGACAGACAGAAAGTGAGAAATTACCACCCCCTGGGGGGGGCGGGGAATGGTCAGGTGGCAATCCCTTCTCCACTCTCCTCTTGGGATCTTGGGCACATGGTGCCTGGTGTGAGTTTAACAATCGGGTCTAGGGACTCGAACCGCAGTCAACTATATGGGAGTCCAGTGATGGAGCCATTATGCCATCTGCTGGTCCCTAGATATTTTCATTTTATTTTAGGATTTTATTTTTCAATGTATGGTGCAAAAAGGACCTAGTTTATATTCTCATTTTTACAATATTTTGTTTAAATTTTTAGAATGCAAGCACAATTTAGTATTAAAAATAAGTAGCGGGACCAGCAGTTAGCGTAATGGCTATGTCGCTGGACTCCCACGTAGTCGACCACGGTTTGCGTCCCGGACCTGGTGGCTTAAACTCACACAGGGCGCGTGTGTGTGCGTGCCCAAGATCCCGAGAGGAGAATGGAGGAGAAGGGATTGCGGCGTGGCCATCGCCTCTGGGGAATTTCTTGCTTTCTATCTCTGTCTCTCTTTGTCTGGTGAACGCACACGCCCTATAGCAAAAACTTCTCAAAAAAAAAGGGAATAAAAAGCAACATATTTAACTTGATCCCACATCTTTACTCTTGTGCATGAAAAATGTTACTAAACAGGGTGTTCGACTATATATTAGAGAATATAGCTAATTGCTTTATGAGGAAGTATGTACTGATACGGGCTTGAAGTTTTGGATGAAACATTCAGTATTTCGATGCTAGAAGTGTTTTTGAAATTGTCACTTTCTATACAAGGGGACTAGTGGGATTTTGAGCATCCGTGATATAAAGAATTATTTTTATAGTCTTGAAAACTGTCCTTAAGAAAGGGGGGGGACCAACAGGTGGTGTGGTTAAGGTGGTGGACATTCCCACATGAATGACCATGCTTTGAGTCTGGACTTGCTTTCTTACTTTCCCTCTCTTCTGTGTGTCTCTTACTGGTCAAATTTAAATAAATAACTAAAAAAAAAAAAAAAAAAAAAACCCTGTCCTTTATGCTAAAGGACAACACAGTATACATAACACCAAGAACTGAATGTAACAAATAGTGTTAAGGAAAAGGTAGTTTATTAAATAAAAGTGAAAATACATTCCTGAGAGATAGGAGCAGGCTCGAGTGGATAGAGAAATAGTGACTCAAAAAAGTCCCTGCCTTTGCAATGGAGGGATTTACTATTTTAACCTAGGTCCTATAGATCACTGGCTGGGCCCACTGAATGTTCTTTTATCATTGGCTCTACCAATTGTGGCTGGGCCCACTGATTTCTCATTGGCTATATTTAAATGTTGCTTAATCAGCTAGATACCCCCCACTAACCTCCTGCCCATGTTACCTTGGGCAGGAAATTTTCTGCCCCCCCCCCCTTTTTTCTGTCTAGCCACACAGAAAGATGCTCCAGCCATCTTACCTGCTTCCATTTGCTAGCCTTCTCCTGCCTCATGAATGTTACATTTTTTTTCCAAATTGCTGAAATTACCTCCATGGACAATTATAGGAATATAAATATTTAAAGTTAATTGTTTCTTCTATGAGAGCCAAAGAGAAAGCATCCTCTAGTGGGGCCATAATACCATTCTTTCTTTATTATTTTTCTCTTCTCCATTTATCCATCTCAATAGGATTCTGGGAACATATACATATACTCAGTGTGTGTGTGTGTGTGTATTTAAATATTTATCTTTAATTTTTTGATTTCTTCTTCAATTTTGACCAGGGAGAGACAGACAGGTTTGGGACTTGAATTGTGATCTGTCATATGGGAGTCCAGCGCCTCAACCACCATGCTACCTGCCAACCCAGTGTTTTTTTTTTTTTTTTTTTTAATAGTTTTTTTGCCTTAGGGCAAGTGAGCTTGCCTGAGAGAAAGTCAGAGACAGTGGGAGGCAAAGTGAAAAACCACCCCCAAGGGAGGATGGCTATGCTGCAATTCCTTCTCCTCCATTCTTCTCCTTGGATCTTGGGCACACACAGGCACCTGGTGTGCTTCAAGCCCCTGGGTCCAGGACTCAAACTGTAAGTAGCCATGTGGGAATCCAGCATGGTAATTGTTACAGCACGTGCTGCCTCTTCCCCCAATCCCCAGTGTTTTTTTTTTTTTTTTTTTCAAACTACCCCCCAACCTCCAGTGTGTTTTTCAAACTACTGAGGGTGGGATTCAATCCACCCTTGGTCATGTGAGACCAAGATCCCTTTATATGGCATTTAACTGCTATACTATGGGGATGCCTCCCATGATACATTTTTTTTTTTTAAAGGTTTTTGCCATAGGGCATGTGTGTTTGCTGGAGACAAAGGGGAAAGTGTGAAATTACCGCTTGGGAGATGGCCAAGCCACAATCCCTTCTCCTCCTGGGATTTTGGGCATGCATACACACATACCTGGCGTGCTTCAAACTGCCAGTTCCAGGACTTGAACCATGGTCAACAATGTGGGAGTCCAGTGCCTTAACCACTATGCCAAGATATATGACTTTAAAAGGTCTAAAGGCAGTGAGGAAGAGGACTATAAACTGGAATAAAGTAAAGGATGTCACTCAGGACCCCCAAGAGAACTCTTCACTATTGCTTGATATTAAGAGAATGCCTAATATGCCAATCTAGACTCACAGTTACCAGAGGGAAATGCAATTTTAAGGTCTTCATATCTGTGAGCACTTTCAATATCTGGCACATTGTGGAGGGCACTGCATATGGAAGCCATATTGAGCTACCCGCCATCTTGAGCTATCCACCATCTTGAAAACCACTAGGCTTCACTTCCTCACTGAGCAAACCATTTCTCAGAAATCATGTGACCAATTATTCTCTCTGAGGGGCGGTTGGGTTTCTAGGCAATGGGAGAGATCTACCCACACCAATGACTGGTTCATGCTGTTCTATCTCATTTGCATTTCGGGCAACCAATCAGTGCCCACCAGCCTGTATATAATTCGCCATTTTTTTCTCAATAAACGGAAGAAGACGACTTGATCAGCACCTCATATTGTCTCCACTCTGTGTGTGTGTGTGTGTGTGTGTGTGTGTGTGTGTGTTTGTCCCATCTCTCACTCCCTCCCCTAGGGAACCTGTTCAACTGTCTCCCCACCCCCTCTGTCGGATCATGTGGTGCCCGAACAGGGACCTGGTTACTAGGGATCCAGTGAAGAGCTCCTGAGGAAGGCTCCAGTGCAGAGCAAGCGAGAAAAGCTGGCGGGAAAGGCCGCAGAAGGGGACGGCACAGACTCGTCCTGAGAAAGGCTGGTGAAAAACATAGAAGGACGAAGAGAAGACGTCCTGGTAAGTATTTACTTACATTTTATTTTAAGTACGGGTAATAATGAGACAAAAGCTTAGTCAGCACAAACTATTTGTTCAGGGCTTAAAAGAAGCCCTTGCCACTATGGTCGATCTCACCAAGGATTCTAAAATTGAAAAAGAACAGGGAGAGGATCTTATTTCCCTAGATAGTGAGGAAGAAGTTAAAAGCCCTGAAGGCGAGACAAAACCCAAAAAATCCAAAAAACTAAAAAAGAAAAACAACCTTAAGGCTCTACAAGAGCCAAAGAAAAACGAGTCAAAATCTGGGTCAGTTTTTTGAACAATGTGCTGCTGTTTATCATATTTCTATATGGTCTCTGCTTGGGGTGGTTATGTGTCTATCATCAACCTTATTCCATTGCATGTGTTTGTGTTGTTACTGATGCAGAGATATAGCAAAAGAGTCTACATAGCATATAGCATTTTCTACATTGTGGGTTTAATATTATCCATGCAGATACCTTTTGTATCACAATTAGAAAAACTAAAAACCAATACAAAGAAAGAAAACTAGTTCAGGGATCACATATGACAGACTTTGAGACATTCCCTGTTACGGAAATTACAGATCCCCAAGGACAGGTTTGGCGCCGTCACAGCGGGTTTGATTTTAAAATGGTAAAAGAAATTAAGGCAGTGGTCACCCAATATGGATCTACTGCTCGGTATACCTTAGCTATAGTTGAAGCTATCACTGAGGGCTGGCTCACACTGTCTGATTGGCAAACATTAACCCGAGCTACACTTTCAGGAGGAGACTACAGGCTTTGGAAATCAGAATATGCAGAGGCTTGCAGGAAAACTGCCTGCCGCAATGCCCAAGCCAATAATGGCTGGACGGCTGGAATGGTAATAGGGGAAAGGAACTCTGCACGCACGCAATGAAAATCAAATACAGTATGACCTAGGGCTCTTTGCACAAATTCATACAGCAGCCATAAAGACCTGGAAAAAACTCCCTGCCAAAGGAGATTTGAGCACCTCCCTTACTAACATTAGACAAGGGCCTGATGAACCTTTTTCTGACTTTGTACATCAATTAATTATCACCTCAGAAAAAAATATTCGGTAATGCTGATGCAAGTACAGACTTCATAAAACAATTGGCATATGAAAATGCTAACGCTTCTTTTCAGGCAGCCATTAGACCGCATAGGAAAAAGACAGACCTGACAGGGTACATACGTATGTGTTCAGAGACTGGATCAGCATATCAACAGGGATTGGCCATGGCTGCTGCCCTTTAAGGGTACAATGTCTGCCAATTCCTTGACCACAATAATCGAGGTAATTGTTTTAAATGCGGGCGCCCAGGACACATGGCAAAACAGTGTAAAGCAAAAAATATTATGGAGACTCAGCTGCTGAGCACTTCTGGCATTCTACTACCAAAACAAAATTTGCCTCGGTTTTGTGGGAAGATCCTCTGGACAATACATGGAATGGTCTGGACCCTGTCCTCATTTGGGGCAGAGGGTCTGTCTGCATCTATTCTCAAAAAATGGATGCTGCTCGTTGGTTACCAGAAAGATTAATCAAACAGATTGATTCTAACAAGCTATCCAAGCTATCCAGGGATGATGAAAACCCTGAGATATCTCTCTCTCCTTCCACAG
This sequence comes from Tupaia belangeri chinensis, assembly GCF_000334495.1. Lineage (NCBI taxonomy): Eukaryota > Metazoa > Chordata > Mammalia > Scandentia > Tupaiidae > Tupaia > Tupaia belangeri. The sequence continues at coordinate 194,080 of NW_006203440.1, forward strand.
ATCAACAAAATGAAGATACTTGATCCTGTTTTGCTTCTTCGACACTACCGCTGCTGGTTTTGATCCTGGCACTACTCCTCCTGGCAGAACAGGGGGGTCTCTGTCTTGCTTTACAGGAACACTGCTGCTTTTACGCCAACAAGTCCGGCATCGTTCGTGACAATCCCTTATGTTCTGCCTAGAATGGTCTCCTCCCTTTTTTCCTCCCCATACTTGGTCCGATTCTGGGTTCACTGATTGTTTGCTCTTTGGGGCCTGTTCTCTTTAATGAGCTCATGGCTTTCCTTAAATGCCAAATTGATGACTCCATAAAAATGCAGCCTATCCAAGTCCACCACAACCTGGAGATGGAGTATCGCAGAACCTAGACATTGCTCCTGCCTGAGGCGCTGAATCGGTTAGCCAAAGATGGGTAAGAGAGTCTGAGCCTAACAGCTGTACAGTCCTCACACCTAAGACAGGAAACCCATCATTGCAATGGGATTCTCCAATGACGGGCAAAGATGGACATGTGGCTCTAAAAATGACTCCAACCTAAGACAGGCACAATTCCCCCAGGTTTTTCTCCTCTCTTTAAAAAAAAAAGGGGGGGGGACATGTGGAGGGCACTGCATATGGAAGCCATCTTGAGCTATCCACCATCTTGGAAACCATTAGGCCTCACTTTCTCACTGAGCAAACCGTTTCTCAGAAATCATGTGACCAACTGTTCTCCCCGAGGGGTGGTTGGGTTTCTAGGCAATGGGAGAGATCCACCCACACCAATGATTGGTTCATGCTGTTCTATTTCATTTGCATTTTGAGCAACCGGTGCCCACCAGCCTGTATATAACTCACCATTTTTTTCCTCAATAAGCGGAAAAAGACGACTTGATCAGCGCCTCGTATTGTCTCCACTGTGTGTGTGTGCATTTGTCCCATCTCTCACTCCCTCCCCCAGGGAACCTGTTTGACTGTCCCCCGGCTTGGATCAACACACACTACAAACATTGAATAAAGAACCTAAGACACCTACTTCCAGCTGACCTATCCAATAAGGGTTCAGTAACTGACATGTAGAAGAAAGGAAAGAACAAAAATCTCACTGGTACTTTCTATTGGCTATTGCCTTCTGAAGCCAAAAGGTAAGCCCAGAGAGAAATATATGCAGAGCACGCCTTGGCATTGGAGAATGATTTCTGTTCCTAGTGAAAGATCCATGGGCTCCATTGATTAAGACCCAATTAGTTTATCATCTGTAAAGTAGGATGAGGGACACCTGAAAGGGAAATGTCCACTTTGTCCACAAGGAAGAAGGAATGGGCAACACCTCTGCTTCTGTCAGAGCAGAAATATCTGATGCCCAAATAGATGAAGACTGATGGGGTTTGTGGGCTCGCTGGCTGGCTCTGGGAAAAATACAATTCTCTCACAAGGATTCCCAATGACATTGCACAGAGGGGTAAAGCCAACTTTTTAGTCAATAAGTAGTCATTTGGTCTACGACACCTTATCAGGCAAGTTTACAAATTAAAAATGCAGTATTTTGAGTGTCAGGAAATTCAGAGAACAAAAGACTTATTAACACTTCAATGTGAATAAGTTAGAAAAAAATAAGTTGTTCCTTTTTGTATATATGTCCCTAAATGCCCCATTCCCTTGCCTGGAAGGGATATACTATATAAATTAGGGGTAATGCTTACCTAGATGGGAATAAATTAGAGGTAAATATATCCTCTGGAGAGAGGAATTAAGTAATTCTCCCACTATATTTCAGAAAATCCTAGCAAGGAATCTTGGAGATCTTCACTCGGAGAAGATATTCTCTTGTAATATATAATTTTTTTTTGAGAGGTCTTTACTATAGGGTGTGTGCACTTGCCAGAAAGACAGAGAGACAGAAAGCGAGAAATCACCCCCCAGAGGGGATGGTCACGCTGCAATCCCTTCTCCTCCATTCTCCTCTCGGGATCTTGGGCACGCACGCACACGCGCCCGGCGTGAGTTTTAAGCCACCGGGTCCAGGACTTAAACCGCGGTTGGCTACATGGGAGTTCAGTGAGTCATTACATGCTAACTGCTGGTCCCATAATATGGGAATGTTTTGATTGCCAGTCCCACTAGTGAGTTGTTTGACCAGAATTCGGTGACTGCTTAACCACCTGGCAGACAGAAGCTACAGAGACTTTAAAAAGAAAATCAAGTATCTCAGATAAATGTCACTTACTGAGTTTGTACTGTCAAGTCAACAAAATCTTCCTTGGGTGGGCCAACTAGTGACATGGTGGTTAAGATGGCTGCATCCCACATGACCAAACAGTTTGAGTACTAGACCCACTGGCCTGAGAAACACTTGATATGTATGTCAGTGCCCCAAATTTTGAAAGGGAAAAGAAATGCAAAAGAAGGGATGATGGCATGACCATGCCCCAAGGGGGTGCTTTCTCATTCTTTATCTTCCTCTCTGTCTACTTAGTGCATGAACCCTCTAGCAAAATTAAAGAAAATCTTCCCCACGAAAGAAAGAAGACTATTTGCACTCTCAGCTTCTCCAAGACCATACACAGTGAAGAACATTTCTGGGGATGATGGGATTTTGCTAAATCTGGACTCTGAACTTTGGGCTGATTGTCAAGCTCCTCTATGAAAAACTAAAAAGAGATGAACCTTTTGAAAGGGATCTGAATGCAAACAGGCCCTCAGAGAATTGAAAGGAAAGCTACTCCAGGCCTTCATGAAATTCAGGAATGGCTCTTAGAATATTGATTCTAATATTGATTCAAGTGACAAGCAGTTGGCGTAATGGCTATGTCACTGGACTCACATGTAGTTAACTGCGGTTCGAGTCCCGAACCCGGTGACTTAAACTCATGCCGGGCACGTGTGCATGCGTGCCAAAGATCCTAAGAGGAGAATGGAGAAGAGATTGTGGTGTGGCCATCCTCCCTGGGGGATGATTTCTTGCTGTCTGTCTTTGTCTTTCTGGCAAGCGCATGCACCCTATAGAAAAAAACTCTCCAAAAAAAAAGCCTGATTAAAAGCCTGAGCCACTGACCTGAGTAGTTATACATTTTTTTTTTCTTGGAGAGGTTTTTGCTATAGGTCGCTTGCGCTTGCCAGAAGGACAGAGAGACAGAAAGTGAGAAATCACCCCCCAGGCGGATGGCCACGCTGCAATCCCTTCTCCTCCATTCTACTCTTGGGATCTTGGGCATGGGATGCACACGTGCCCGGTATGAGTTTAAGCCACCAGGTCCAGAACTAGAACCATGGTCATGGGAGTTTGGCAAGGTAGCCATTACCCCATCTGCTGATCCCTTTTTATTATTTTTTTAAAGATTTATTTAATTCCACTTGTTTTTATTATTATTATTTTTTAATTTGACCAGACAGCAAGAGAGAAAGGGAAAGTGAGAAAGCAAGCCTCCAGGTCTTGGGACTCAAATTGTGGTCGGCCAAGTGAGAACACAACGCCTTTAACCACCATGCCAACAACACACCACCTGAAAGCCCTCATTTTTGATTTTCTGTAACTTTTCTGAATTTATTTATCAGTCCTAAGAGTGTTTTTGTTGGTGGTAACTTTTTATTTAGCTCAGAATGGATCTAATTAAGACATGGGATGTTATTAGGATGAACTCATGCCCTACTTAGCTCAACTCAGAGGCTCCGGAAAGTCTAAAGAGTTCTATGGGATAAAAGGGTTCAGATGCCTGTCTCTGTCTCCAGGTAGGTTTCAGAGGCAGAAACAAAGATTGAGGAGCTCCCCAAAATAGTTTAGACTAGATGTCTATTGTACTGCCTCCATGACCTAGGGTCATGCCACAATGAAGTACCTGAAAAGGTGAAGTTTCCTGTTATCTTCAGAGCACTAACAAAGATTGATGGTGTTGGAAGGGAGGGAGAGCTAGAATAAGTGGAGGTTAGCTGTGTGGAGGGAACTGTTGCACAAAACGGACACCCAGAGAGTAAAGATGACTATTCCTGGATGACAAAAACTTCAGACCTAAATCTTCAAGGTTTAACCTGTATAGTTAAAACCAATATCATCATCACACTAGCTTTTTCAGCAACAGGTTTTGTTGTTTACATATTTGTATGTACTTATTTAATTTCTATTTACCAATCAGATCTAATTTAATCTATGTGAATTTGAACCTAATTTTTTAGAAATATCAGCATTTATCATCTTCAGATAACCTCAATATCCTCTAATTTGGTGTCATGTTTTCTTTTTTTAGTTTTGCTATAGGGTATGTGCCCTTGCTAGGAGGGGTGTGGGGGAAGAGGAGGGAGGAGAAAGGGGGAGAGAGGGAGGAAAGGAGGGAGACAGACAGAAACCCAGAAAGGATGGCCATGCTGCTATCCATCCCTTCTTTATTCTCCTCTGGGGATTTTGGGCATGCACACACATATGCCTGTCATGTTTTTCATCAATAGGTCTGGGATTTAAAGTGTGTGGTAAGCCATGTAGGATCTAGTCACCCTGACCATCATGCACCAGCTCATTCTATGTCACGTTTTTTAAATGAAGTTATTTTCTCAAAATTCCAAGTTACAGGCTAAAAAACATTTTAAACGTTCTTTTAGAGATTTAGTTAGTTTATTCCAGAATCAGTTTTATCATGTGAAATCTGAAGTCTTATCTACTTTGATTTCAGAACTGACATATCCTTAGTGAAAAAATGTTAATATTCACTATGAAATGAGTGATCACTGAAGATTTTCCTTTATCAAGTCACTTAGTGTTTTCTCCAGTGTGAATTCTCACATACCAAGTGTTGTTCTATAAAAAGCATTTCTCATGGGACCAGCAGATGGTGTAATGGTTATGTAGTGGACTCCACATAGTTGACTGTGATTGAAGTCCTGGAGCCAGTTGCTTCAAACTCATGCCTGGCACATGTGTGCCTGCGCATGTCCAAAAATGCCAAGAGGAGAAGGGATTGTGGCATGGCCAACCCTCCCAGGGGTGGGGGTGGGAGGCGGCGATGATTTCTCTCTTTCTCTCTCTCTCTTTCCAGTGAGCACATGTGCCTGATAGCAAAAATCTTTTTTTTTTTTGAGAGTTCTTTTTTGCTACAGGGTGCGTGCACTCGCCAGACAGACAAGAGACAGACAGAGAGACAGAAAGTGAGAAATCACCCCCGAGAGGGGATGGTCACGCTGCAATCCCTTCTCCTCCACTCTCAGGATCTTGGGCATGCATGCACACACGCCCGGTGTGAGTTTAAGCCACCAGGTCCGGGACTCAAACCACGGTCGACTACGTGGGAGGTCCAGCGACATAGCCATCATGCTAACTGCTGGCCCCAGCAAAAATCTCTTTTAAAAAAAAGTTTTTTCTCATGACTTTTCATTAAATCATTTCTCTACAATGAGATATTGCTTAATGAGTTTCATTCAGTTGTTTCCTTTTTTAACAGCTATTCCTTGATTCTGGGTGTGTACACCAAGCTTAGTACTTTGCTGAATATTTATAGCTACTAGGGACCAAGGGATTCATCAAACAGTTTACTTGAATTGTTTAATAATAAATTATAAGGGGAGGCATTCTCACATTACCAATATGGGGGTTCTTTCCTGTATGAGTATTCTAGTGTGTTTAAGCTGTGAATTGTTATTGAAAATTACTATATTCATTATAGTACACAGGAAGATAAGTCATGTATGACATTACTGACTGAAGATATGATACATAATTTTATACATAGGGTTTTTCTTCCACATGAATTCATGTTTATCAAATGAAGGGTAAGGATGACTTCAGGATCTTCTGCATTAATTCCAGAATGTATTCCTTCAATAACTGTGTCCTCATGAGTGTCTAAATCTTACAGGTATATCTGAAGACGCTTCCAAATTTATTACCTTTATAATAACATATCATCTTATGATCAGAAGACACATTAAAGTTATTCTCTTGTGTGTGTTCTCTCATGTAGTTTGAGGTGAGAAGACTGAATGAAGGCTTTCCCACAGAAATGACATTTGTATGGTTTCTCTCCACTGTGCATTCTCTCATGTCGTCTAAGGGCAGAGGAATTGGTAAAAGCTTTCCCACATAGATGACATTCATAAGGTTTCTCTCCAGTGTGTGTTCTCTCATGCAGTGTAAGGGCAGAAGATTGACTGAAGGCTTTCCCACACAAGTGGCATTCATATGGTTTTTCTCCAGTGTGTGTTCTTGCATGTTGTCTGAGGGAAAAAGAATGACTAAAGGCTTTCCCACAGAGATGGCATTCATATGGTTTTTCTCCATTGTGTGTTCTCTCATGTCGTCTAAGGGCAGAGGAATTGGTAAAAGCTTTTCCACACAGATGACATTCATATGGCTTCTCTCCAGTGTGCATTCTCTCATGAAGTGTAAGAGAAGACGACTGACAGAAGGCTTTTCCACATAGATGGCACTCATATGGTTTTTCTCCAGTGTGTGTTCTCTCATGTTCTCTAACATGAGAAGATTGACTGAAAGCTTTGCCACACAGCTGACATTCATATGGTTTTTCTCCAGTGTGTTTTCTCTCATGCACTATAAGTTTAGAAGATTGACTAAAGGTTTTCCCACACAGATGACATTCATACACTTTCTCTCCACTGTGAGTTTGATGTTTTCTAACATCATGTTTTCTAAGATCAGGCATACAAATAAAAGCATTTCCACAAAGATGATACTCATATGACCTCTCTCCAGTGTGAGTCATCTTATGTTGTCTAAGGTTAGAACAATTACCAAACACTCTCCCACATAGATGGCATTCATATGTTTTACCTCTTGTCTGATTCTTCTTGTGTTGACTAAGGAACAAGTAGTCACTAAAGGATTTTCCACACAGTTTGTTGACAAAGGGTTTCTTTGCTGTGCAAGTTAACAAATTTTGAGTTAATGCAGAGCTGTGAGTGAAATCTTCTTCCAAATCTTTCCATTTAAATGGGTCTTCCTGAGTATGACATTTCTGCTTTTATAAAAGAGATGAAAGGCTGTTAATGACTAGCACACACATCAATACATTAATTTCTCTACATATAAATCCTAGACTAATAATTATTAGTCTAGAGTTAAAAATATTTCCATTGTTCCTTACCTACACATAGCATGTTACTTCTCTGTGGCAAAGATTTTGTTATGTAGCATCCAAATGTAGGACTACCAGATTAATTGCGGAGATTTCAATATACTTAAAAAATTAATTATATGAGCAGAGCACATACAAATGTTCATTTTTCTTTTTTAAATAATTATTTATTTTTTATTTAGTTATTCATTGATTTTTTAATTTGACCAGAGAGAGACAGAGGGTGAGAGTGAGAGAGAGAGGAAGTGAGAAAGCAAGCCACCAGATTCAGGACTCGAACCCTGGTCAGCCATGTGGGAGTGTCCAGCGCCTTAACCACCACGCCACCCGCTGGTCCCCAAATGTTCATTTTCTTTAAAGCTAAGGTAATACTTATTAACTCATATTAATTTCTCACTAAATTCAAATTATAGTATTTATTTGAATGACCAGAGTCTGTATCTAAGGAACTTACCATTGACCTGATGGTGGATGTGTTCTCTATGCGGATCTGTTGTATGGATATCATTTCTTGTTTTTTATGTGCACTTTCCTTATCTATAATAACTGCCAAAAAAAGATCGTTAGCATGTTATTAGGAGAATAAAATATTGAAATACACTAGGTTCACATGAGTATATTTTAAAAGTTGGCATGTAGAGAAAGCAAATGTGTCAAATAAAAGAATACTGCAAGTAGTAGAAATGTATTATAGGGCACTGACAATTAGAAAAAAATTTCAGGATTGGGAACAGCAGTTAGCATAATGGCTATGTCACTGGACTCCCATGTAGTTGACCGCAGTTTGCGTCCCGGACCTGGTGGCTTAAAACTCACGCTGGGCGCATGTGCGTGCATGCCCCAGATCCTGAGAGGAGAATGGAGGAGAAGGGATTGCAGAGTGGCCATCCCCCTGGGGGGTGATTTCTCACTTTCTATCTCTCTGGCGAGTGCACGCGTCCTACAGCGAAAACCTCCCCTCAAAAATAAATAAATAAAATAAATAAAATAAAAAATTTTCAGGATTGACATGCAAATACAAATGGTAAGGAGATAAGAACTTTCCAAAAGGGAAGATTACAAAAACAATCAGTATAAGAAAATCTAATTTCAAGAAATACATATTCTTTTGCCCAAAACCAAATGCTATAGCAAGAGGATGCATAAATTGTGAGTGATACCATGAAAGAAGTAACAGTATCTGAGAAATCTTGTTCTGATATCCTCATATTCATTATAGAAACCATTACTTACTTTTTATAACCTACAGTTGGTAATTCCAAGGACATTCTTACTGACCAGGCACCTGTCTATATTGAAGCACAAGTAACCCCTGCTTACCTGAACTCTGGACTTGGGGAAATCCTCTTTTTTCCATCATCCACATCATTTGACCTTGTTCCAAATGGAATATCACATCTGATTTACAGAACTGATACCCTGTTTGTAAGGGAAAAAAAGTACCTGGATTTTAAGTTTGTGCTAGTGACTATAATTATCAAGTCCATAGGAGGCTACAGAGAATGAATATGGAAAAGCAGTCTAACTGTGATGGAAAGGGCAGCTGGACATCCCCATACAATGAGGAGAACTAGGAGTGTGAATCCTAGTTTAACTTGAAGCATGCTGGTTGTGGGTGAGCAGCCCATGATCCTGGCTGAAGGGTTGAGTGAGAGGACTGCAAGGTGATATGATTGTACCAAGAGAATGTTTCATTTTTTCTCCTTCTCAAAAAACATAAAATTCATTAAAAAATAATAATAAAGAGAAACTTGGAAGTCAGCCTAAGTTATACATTTAATACATGAAACGAAAGGTCTTTTACTTTATCAGGTAGAAATACAGACAGTGTGCCCCAAACAGTGAGAACCTCAGGATGTTGATGCTCATCACCAAAATCAGTAGCAGAATGAAAAATTATCAATTTTAGCAAAAAAAGAAAGCTTAAAATGTCTCTACAGTGGGCTGAGTATTCTAATGAAATACAATAATAAATTGTTATTTTTACCATCTATTCTCAAACCTCAGTATATTTACTAGAGTAGAAATATTACCTTTGACCCACTATTTATGGGTTTCCACATTAGCACATTCAATCAACCATGGATTGAAACTATTCAAAAATAAATAAAAAACAAAACAAAACAAAATTTAAAATAACAGAACTAAAACATATTTAAACTACTTAGCATTTACCTTGTATTAGGTACTAGAAGAAATCTAGAGATGATTTAAAATCTACTGAAGGATATATACTTTCAATAACTTTATAGGCACTTAAACATGTATGGGTTTTTGTTAGTGAGGGAGGTCTTGGAACCAGTTCTCAGACATGAGTGCATTAGTAAAATACTTAATGTACTAATAATTCAATAGCATTACCAAATCTATTCTGAGTTTTGGTGACTCCTAGTACACCAGGAAAGATATAAGACTGGTAAAGACTACCTTCTAGTGCAGTGATAAAACTAAATGTAAATAAAGTATATATAAAACCCTCCAATTTCTTTCAAGCAATTATTTGATCTAGGAAGAAAAATCACAATAGAGATTGAGATAGAATACGGGAGGTTAGAGTATGGGAAGTCCTACACACTTGATTAACTGAATAAATGAATACGTATACACATACGTAACTATTGACACTCACCAAGACATATTAGATGATTGATAGTTTCCACCATCACATCTTTGTATAACATTCTCTCAGATGTGTCCAGTAGGGCCCACTCTTCATGGGTAAAGTTTACAGTTACATCTTCAAAGGTCACTGATTCCTAGAACATAATGGACATTCTAATTTAGACAGTTCAGTTGTACTAATGCCAAGACCAGAGAGTTGAGATTCCCTACTCACCAGTGGATGCATTGCCAATAACTCAACTTTTCTGCTGTCTTCCTCTGGGTTTTCACTCACAGACTGTCCAAGCACTAAGCAGGGAATATGTGGATGGAGAAAGAAGTCATGAGACGCCACTCTTGTGCACGATTTCCAGATCCACCTGTTGTGAAGCCCCAGATCTTCATTTCAGTATGTGCCCCACCCAAGCAACAGAAATACACAGTATACTCTAGGAAAATTAGGCATAGGACACTCCTCCTACCCATGGTCAATTACAATCTTATTGTTTTTTTATTTTATTAATTAAAAAAAAAGTTTTATTATAGAGTGCATAGCTCACTTAGATGAGACAGATATGGGAAGGTGAGAAATCATTCCCAACTAGGGCGGGCCATGCCATAATCCCTTCTTTTCCACTCTCCTTTTGGAGTTTCGGGTGCCCAGGCATATGTACCTGGAGTGTTTTACAAGCTGCCAGGTCCAGGACTCAAACCGTAGTCATATAAGATCCAGCTGCCTTAACTGCCATGCCACGTGATGCCTCTATCTATCTATCTATCTGTCTGTCTGTCTGTCTATTTTTTTTTTTTTTGGAGAGGTTTTCGCTATAGGGCGCGTGCGCTCGCCAGGCAGAGACATAGAGATAGAAAGCGAGAAATCACTCCCCAGGGAATGGTCACGCCGCAATCCCTTCTCCTCCATTCTCCTCTTGGGATCTTGGGCACGCACACACACGTGCCCAGCGTGAGTTTTAAGCCACTGGGTCCGGGATGCGAACCACAGTCAACTACGTGGGAGTCCAGCGACATAGCCATTACACAACTGCTGGTTCCCTATCTATTTTGAGAGGTTTTTGCTATAGGGCATGTGCTCTCGCCAGAAAGACAGGGAGACAGAAAGCGAGAAATCACTCCTCAGGAGGGATGGCCATGCCACAATCCGTTCTCCTCCATTCTCTTCTCGGGATCTTGGGCATGCATGCACTCACCCCCGGCTGAGTTTAATCCACTGGGTCCGGGACTCAAACCGCAGTTGACTACATAGGAATCCAGCGACATAGCCATTATGCCAACTGCTGATCCCATCTATTTATTTTTAATTTGCCAGAGGGCTCACTCTTTCACTAGAGACAGGGTGGGTATAGAGGTGGGGAAAGGAATGAGAAAGCACCCCAGTGAGGGATACTCACACCTCAATCCCTTCTCTCTCTCTTCCTTTTGGGATTTTGGACACAAGCACACATGCATCCAGCATGTTTCTCAAGCTGCCAGGTCCGGGTTGGAACCATGCAATTGACTATGTGAGATCCAGCTGCCTTAACCACCATGTCACTAGCTGGCTCTTTGGTGGATATTAGAAAAGGACATAACCAGGGCCAGCAGGTGGTGTAGTGGTTAAGGTACAGGACTCCCACAGTCGACCACAGTTTGAGTTCTAGACTCAGTGGCTTGAATGACACGCTGGGCACATGAGTACGTGTGTGCCCAATATCCTGAGAGGAAAATGGAGGAGAAGGGGTTGTGGTGTAGCCATCCCCCAGGGGGTGATTTCTCACTTTCCCTCTCTCTGTGTCTCTCTCTCTCTCCTGGCGGGTGCAAGTACCCTATAGCAAAAACCTAAAAATAAAAAGGATAAAATCAGAGTTGCTAATAAAGATAGTAGAGGACCAGCCAGTGGCACAAGGGTGAAGGCAGCTGGATTTCATATGGGCGACCGCATGGCTTGAGTCTTGGACCTGGCTGTTTCAGAAATATGCTGTGCATGCTGAAAATCCTGAAAGAATGGAGAAGTAATTATGGCATGGTCATTCCCCCACCCCCAGGGCATGTTCTCTTAATTTCCATTCCTTTTTTTCTTTGTCTCTGGGAACACACACACCTTCCAGAAAAGTAAAAAAAAAAAAAAGATCTTATTAATACAAATACCTTATGGACAAGATTGTGTAGAGCCATCAAAATGTGTAGAGCATTGAGTTTTATAGGTTAATTGGCCCATGGTATATAGAGTTATTCAATTCTCTTTCAGGTTTCAAAACAGAGACCCCTGACCCATTCATTATGTGGATTTTGTTTTCCACTTATAGGTAAATAACATGGAATTTCTCAGATTTCATTATTATTACTTTATTTCTAGTAATGGTTCTCTAACACCCATCATAACTCTCTGGAGTCTCACTTCCTTTCTGCTTTCATTCAAGCCTGATGTTGAGATCTTTTCTCCATGGAACTGGCTATCAATCAAATAAAACTCTTGTTTTATGATAAAGTAACAAGAATACACAGGCAATGATGTCACTGTTACATGCTGACATGATCTGTAGACACATCATGTATTATAGAAAATAGAACAATTGAACATTATCTTGGGGCTGTGACATTTTCATAAAACAATAGCTGAAATATTGATATTTGAATTTAATCTTCACTAGTTCCAAGATCCCTCATCTCAATTATAAACACGCACACTTTTGTACCAAAGAATTTGAATCGTAATTTCTCCCCATACAAATAACTAAATGTTTTTCATAGACAAACAAGGATAATATGTCATAAACCAAAGTGAAATTGACTCACCCAATTTGTGCCTTAAGGTTAGAGAGTAATATGCTTAAACATTTCCATATATTTATTTATTTATTTACAATAGCCCTACTGTTATTTACCCAGCTGACAAATGACACAGAAGGGTTGAGAACACTTTATAGTTAAATAAAGTGATAAAGTTACCCAATAACACAGATTCCTAAACTTTTAATTATGCTCTGTCATTCTTCTGTGCTCAAATTCTTTACGTATTACACTTTGGTTTTACCTGGAATAGTACCTCTAGTATTAATAAACAGAAATTCCACCTTGCCATTACAATGTTTTGTCCTTCTTGCTTTTTCAAAGAATTATACACCAGTTCTAGGTCCTCTACTACTCAGAAACCTTATACTCTTTCATTTCTATTGCTCAATTCAATCCTCACTTATGCATTTCAACACATACACTTATCAAGATTAAACCTTTTCTCATCCTCTGTACTACTTCCTACATCTGTTTCTCAAGATGATAGCAGGTGGGAACCAGCAGTTGGCGTAATGGCTATGGCGCTGGACTCCCACGTAGTTGACCGTGGTTCATGTCCTGGACCTGGTGGCTTAAAACTCATGCAGGACGCGTGTGCATGTGTGCCCAAGATCCCGAGAGGAGAATGGAGGAGAAGGGATTGCGGCATGACCATCCCTCCTGGGGGGTGATTTCTTGCTTTC
>NW_006203440.1:207293-208055 GCF_000334495.1 Tupaia belangeri chinensis
AAACCCCGAAAAAAAAAAAAAAAAAAAAAAAAGATGATAGCAGGTGACTCCATGTATCCCCCTCTTCCACGACTTAGTCTGAGAGCATATGACTAAGGTGTTGAATCTTGCCTGAAGACAGAAACATGGTTCCCTGTGGCTTATAAAGTATCTGTCTCTACTCTACTATGTTTTGCTAAACAAATGATTTTTCTATGCTCTAAATACATTCCAAATCTTCCCATCTTTTGAAACTTATACATCTTATACATTCTCACTTTTATCCTCAAAGGACTATTCAGAGACTGTATTATTTTATTATTGTGAATAGCATCTGAGGTTGGCATAACACAGTACCAAATATTGGTGGCTTAAAGGACTCTCATATGGCCAACTGCAATTCAAGACCTGGACATGGTGGCTTGTGTTCTCTCTCTCACTCTATCCCTCTCTGGACAAATAAGTAAATAAAGTCAAATAAAATAATAAAAAAATATATAAATGTATTGGGACCAGCAGATGGCATAATAGTTAAATCACTGGATTCCCACATAGTCCACCGAGACTGAAGTCTCAGATCCAGTAGCTTAAATGCATGTACATATGTGCCTAAAATCCTGAGAGGAGACTGGAGGAAAAGGGACTGAGGTATGGCCATTTCTCCACCCATCTCCCCTGGGGAGGGATGATGATTTCTCACTTTCTGACTCTGTCTCTCCAGCAAGTGCACACACCCTATAGCAAAAATATTTCTTAAAAAAAAAAAAAAAAAAAAAAAAAAGA
>NW_006203440.1:208086-239577 GCF_000334495.1 Tupaia belangeri chinensis
AAGGACCAGCAGTTAGCATAATGGCTATGTTGCTGGACTCCCATGTAGTCAACCACGGTTCGCGTCCTGGACCCCTGGCTTAAAACTCATGCTGGGCATGTGTGCATGCGTGCCCAAGATCCCAAGAGGAGAATGGAGGAGAAGGGATTGCGGTGTGGCCATCCCCCTTGGGGGGTGATTTCTTGCTTTCTATCTCTGTCTGTCTGGCGAGCGCACATGCCCTATAGCAAAAAACCTCTACCAAAAAAAAAAAAAGATAAATGTATTTTTATAATTCTGGAGACCAAAAATTACAAATCAAGAGATTTACAGAGATGGTTTCTTCTAAGACCCATCTGCTTGGCTTGTACATGCTAGTATTCTCTGTGTCTTCACATGCCATTCCCTGTGTACATGGCCAGTGCCCTAGTTTCCTCCTCTTATAAAGACACTAGTCATACTGGACTAGAGCCCACTCTAATGACCCCTTTTTATTTACCCTCTTAAAGGTCTAAATACAGTTATGTTCCTGTGTGGAGGGTGTTATGGTTTCAACACATGAATTTTTGGCTGCAAAATTTATTGCCCTGTAGGGGTCAGCAGGTGGTGTGGTGGTTAAAGGCACTAGATTCCCACATGGCTGACCACGGTTCAAGTCTCGGACTTGGCGACTTGCTTTCTCCCTTTCTCTATGTCTCTCTGGTCAAATTTGAAAAAAAAAAAAAAAAAAGGAAATAATGGAAATAGATAAATAAGCAATTATTTAAAAGATTTATTCCCCTCCCCAAAGAATTACAGATGGATTATATAATTTAGTTTATCCCTGTATCTACAAATATTACTTCATTTATATCCATTGGTTATTCCTTTTCTTGTATTTATTAAGATTCACACTACAGGGGCCAGCGGGTGTGGTAGTTGGGGCACTAGACTCCCACAAGGCTAACCATAGCTAGAGTGCTGGTCTTGGAGACTTGCTTTCTCACTTTCTCTATGAATCTCTGGTGAGTGGCTGTATCAAATTAAATAATAATGATACAATTAAATATTTTTTAAAAATCTTATTTCTTTTTAGTTTTTATTTTAAAGATTTTTGCTATACAGCACATGTGCTCACTGGAGAGAAAGAGAGACTGAGAGACAGAAATCTTCTCCAGAGGGATGGTCATGCCACAGTGCCTTCTCCTCCATTCTCCCCTTGGGATTTTGGGCACGTATGCACACACATCCAGCATGAATTTCAAGCTGCTGGGTCCAGGACTCAAACCCAAGGGAGTCCAATGCCTTAACCACTATACCACCCGCTGGCCCCAAATAAATAATTTTTTTGGGAAAAAAAAGTCATGCTATTTATTATATATGTGACTAAATCCATTATCTCTAAATGAATTCATTTATCTTCACTTGTCAGGAACTATATTACTGCTTCAAAAACAAATCATTCACTGAAGATTTATCTCAGGGGCCAGCAGGTTGGTGGTTAAGGGTGCTGGACTCCCACATGGTCGACTGTGGTTTGAATCCTGGACCTGGTAGCTTGCTTCATCTGGGGCCAGCAGGTGGCGTGGTGGGTAAGGTGCTGGACACTCCCACATAGCCAACCACGGTTCAAGTCCTGGACATGGTGGTTTTCTCTCTCTCTCTCTGTTTCTCTGTGTCTCCATGGTCAAATTAAAATAAAATGAATAAATGAATAAATTAAAAAAAAGATCTATCTCTTCACAAGTAAACCTCTAATCATTTAAGCATATTATGTCTCTTCTATTGGGTTGTCAGGAAATTGGAGGAGAAGGGATTGTGGTGTGGCCATTCCCCTTAGGGGGTGATTTCTTGCTTTCTGTCTCTCTGGTAAGTGCACGAGCCCTATAACAAAAAAAACTCTTAAAGAAAAAAAAAGAAAGATAAAAGAAAAAAGGGAGCTTTCTTTGCTCAATATCCCTATCTGTTTTCTAGGAAACCCCTGCACATATGCAATTTAACAGCCCTTCAAGTGGAAAGGAAGAATTACTCCTTGGTAACCATAGGAGCAGAACCAACAGGATGAATATACCCAGAAGACGGATTTCAATATAGGAATTATTTCACAAAGCAGTCTACAGATGGGCTGTCTACAGGCTGGAGAAGCAGTTGGAAGCCTCAGAACTACACAGACCCATGGTGAAGACCCCATAAAAGCTACAATCTGTGGGACCAGCAGTTAGCATAATAGCTATGTCGCTGGACTTCCACATAGTCAACCGCGGTTCGAGTCCCGGACCTGGTGGCTTAAACTCACGCCGGGTGTGTGTGTGTGTGCATGCCCAAGATCCTGAGAGGAGAATGGAGGATAAGGGATTGCGGCGTGGCCATCCCACCTGGGGGTGATTTCTCGCTTTCTGTCTCTCTGGCGAGAGCACGTGCCCAATGGCAAAAACCTCTCCAAAAAAAAAAAAAAAAGAAAGAAAGAAAAGAAAGCTATAATCTGCCAACTTGAAATTAAGAGAAAAATTTATCTTTTGAGTAAGTTCATCATAATTTTTTGACAAGTACATTATAAAAACTTCCTAAATACCTTATGTAAGTTTTAATGAAGCAAAACTCAAACAGTATCAGATAAAAATTATTTCTCCTACTTAAAATCTTCAAAAAGTTTAAAATAAATGATATAAGTACCTATCACAATAAGTCAAAGAAACAAACAAAAATCACATGACTATATAAAAAGAATACAGAGAAGCACTAAATAATTTTCTGGGAAAATAAAAGGGAAAATGTTAAGATTTTGATCGACATGCTTAATAGAACTTAATGTGAAGAAAGAAATGTTCTGTTATCTGCCTTGTCCAATATAGCAGCAATCAGACATAAGTAGTTACAAATCAAATGAATTTGAAGTTTAATAATCTAATTTTAATTTAGATTTTATAGCTACATATGATTAGTAGTTACTGTGCTGGATAGTACAGATCTAGAATCCAGTAGGATGGTTAAAATAATCAAACAGTTTCAAGGCAAAAAGAATACAAATAATCAAAATGAGGAAATAAGAATGGCAAAGGATGGTTAAGATAATGAAATAGTTTCAAGACAAAAATGCAAAAAGGATACAAATAATCAAAATGAGGAACTAAGAATGGTGAAGCATATGTTGAAATAATAACATTAAAAGGCCTTAAAATGTTGCTTTGATATGACAAAAGTCTAAAGATAGATAGGACTTATAACTATAAGGGAATGAGACCTGCTAAGATCTTAATGTTTGGAGAACTCACCAGATACCAAAAGTTGAAGGAGACAGTGAAGCCAGCCAGATTCTGAGGCAAGGTCCACAGGCAAGCAGCAAGGTGCTCTTCTCCCAACATCCTGACCTGGTCAGTTTCTCCTCTGGGAAAATGCATCCTCTGTATGACTTTCCTTTATATAGGGAAAACAGTTAACAAATCTAATCAGGGATACATTCCAAGGGACACACTCCCATTTCATAGGTGACCTAATCAGGACTTCCTACTCAAACACAGACCTCATTCAATTGGATTGGATTTTCCAGAAAACTAAAGAACTATAACCCTCACAGAAAGGTGAGGAGCAAAGAAAACAGGTCATTTTGAAGAGAAATTAGATTCATTCAGTTTATTATTCCTTCATAAATACTCTTGAGTGTTTTCTTTGTACCAAGAAACATTCTAGGTTTTAGGGATACAGGAGAGAGCCAACACATTGGGAATCTCTGTAGACATAATGCTAGAATAACATGGAGGACAACTGACTTGAAAATAAAATGAAATGGGCTGGATGGTGGTGAGGCAGTTAAGTGTGCCAGACCCACCTGGGAAGACTGCTGGTTCATCAAGAAAGCTCCGAGTACACTGTGCACACAAGTGCCCATGATTCCACCTGGCTGAAGCTGGATCTCAGCATTGGGCCCCCAGTCATGGGTACTGTCTATCAGTATCACTCTATGCCTCTCTCACTAATGGGAGAAATAAACAAACTTAAAAAAAAAGAAAATAAAGTGGAAATGTATGAGTATAAAAACCTGCAATATACAGCAATATGACAAAAATAAAACGTTGCTGGAATATAGGAGGCATTTATAGGGCAGTGGCCACACAATACTTTTCAAGAATAGGGGCATAAGTTAATTGTCAGAAAAGATTCCATTGTATCTGAGGTCATTTTGGTTATTTCTCAAAAATGCTTAGCAATCTTCCCAGATGTTGCATGTTAATACCTTCTACTATGCTCAATAAAAAATATTTCACACCTTTGACATAATTTCTGAGTTTCCATAATCTTGACTATCCTGTAAACACATGAAGTATTTCACAAATGAAATACCTAAGATTGGAAGTATTTTCAACTGGAAGTATTTCTGTATTGCTATCTATTGTTTGTAGCTGTTCCCCCTTTATAGGTGAGCTATTATCTTTAATCCCAGCTAAATTCTTTAAATTTGTGTTGAGATCCTTTTGTTTTTGTGATAGTATAACTTTTATAGTCTATTTTTCTGTTTTGTTTTTGAAGAGGTTTTTTGCTATAGGGTGTGTGCACTCACTAGAAAGACAGAGACAGAAAGGGAGAAATCACCCTCCAGAGGAGATGGCCATGCTGCAATCCCTTCTCTATTCTCCTCTTGGGATCTTGGGTATACATGCACACGCACCTGGCATGAGTTTAAGCCACCGGGTCCAGGACCCAAACCGTAGTCAACTACATGGGAATCCAGCGACATAGCTATTACGCCAACAGCTGGTCTCAACTTTTATAGTATTATTTACAAAATGTACACTTTTTCTCCAATTATTTCCCTCTCAATCTGATCCATCTTCCTATCATTTAAATAGGTTACAGTATCTGCCAACATAAAATTGAATTAAAAAACAAAATCAGAAGATTTTAGGATTCCTTTTCATTTCCAGCTGCTGCCCTCCCCTTTCTTTTTAAATTTAAGTTGAGGGTACGGTCTGTGCATCAGCATTTCTCCTTATTTGACTGTAATCTGCTTTGTGTCCCCATTAATTGGACATCATTCTTTCTGACAATGATTAAGTTCTCATCAATAAAAAAATCTCATGAGAGGTCATTAGATTTCTTCTTCATATTTTCATGACCAGCAGAATTTTATTCCTTCCTGTTTATGAAGCCCTATTTTCCCTAGAAACTTTTCACTGTGGTCATTAACTTTTTCCAGGAAATAGATTGTGAGGTGGGACTTGGTCCAGGATATCGATTACTGAATGATGTAAGTATACATCTGTGCAGAGGTATCTGTAATGCAGTCTTGTCCCTTTAGCTAGTCACACACATGAAACTGTAGGGCAAACAGGACCTCTGTAATTTATCCTAAATTGAATCAAAAGAACCAGAACTATGTACTCTTGCCTCCATTTAATTTTTTTTTTCTTGTGAATCCAAATAGCTAAAATCACTATCTGAGGAAGACCAACCTAAAGCTCCAAGAAATGAAGGATGTGACAGGTCAAAACATACAGAATTGCGTCCACAAATACCTTGAAGATAAAAAAGAGATGACCCATTGAAGTGGAGGAGGAGGAGGATCCCAGGGTAAGTGGAGGCCTGGACCTTTCTGGAGTCAGAAGGGGCTTTGTGAATCTCAGAGAATGGATTTGAACATGGAATGTTTTGTGTCTGTAACTGAATTTTACCTGTCCATACAAGCTACCTTTGCTTAAATTCTCCACCCTAGGCAGACAGTGGTCATGATCAGAAACTGCAGACCACCACCACTTCCTGTTTAGTATATATATCCAGACGTGTTGGTACAATCTTGATATATGTCTCACCATCTTCACCCACATCCTTACCTATGAAGCCTATAATCCTTCCTCCCAGTGCCCTTCTCTAACATTTGCTGTGGCAAGATCATCATATCTTACACATTCTGACACCTAATGGGCCAAACGAACATGCTCCCTTTCCAAAACCAATGTCCAATTCCCAAATCTGACCTTATATTCACCTGTGAATGCTGCCTGTCATTTCTGCTAATTCACAGACCATCCTCATTCTCCACCCACAGGTGAAGCGCAAAGACGGCAGGGCCTTTGGCCATATTGAAAGAAGTAGGAGGTGCCTCAGGAGGTGCTCAAAGGAGGAGGACATGAAACCAAGGATTTCCAGGAGTCCCGGAACAAAGCTTCCTATAACAAGACTGAAAGAAGAAGGAACAAAGACAAGGGTAAGTAAGCTAGAATGTTGGAACCAATCCTTGGGCACTTAAAACCAAGAAGAACGTTTCTCTTTACCTCTACGCCATGTACTCAGCCATCTGCAGACAAGAACAGGGAAACTAGAGAGAAGTAGACAACAGCTCATGTCCTCCAGGGTCCATATTTAGGAGTTCATTCTACTCTCAGATAATCACTAAGGAGAAGAGGCCAGGGCATTTTTTGGAACTTTACACATGACAGGCAGAAAACCAATGGATTCTAAATGAAAGAAATATAATGAGAATACCTGGAGGTCTAGTGAAGTTGGGTAGGCGAATCTAGGATGGGGTGGGGCGGTGGGGGCAGTCTCGGAAAGTTCAAAGGACTTGAGTATTCACCTCACACTGAAAAAATGAATGGGACTGAGACTCACAAATGTTTATCCTTGCTGGGAAGAGGAAATGGAGAAGGTCTTTTAAACATGCTTTCTTTTTACAGGCAAGAAAAGCAGAGTCTGCTCCCAAAGTTTTCAGGAGACCCCCAAGGGAGGCAGCAACAAAACTAGAAGGAATTTATAGAATCTCCTGAATATCTGATGGTGACTCTCCTCCTAGGTTCCCCACTCTTTTTCTTATCTGGGGTCACTCTAATTTGGTTCATTCCCATGCCACTTCTGTGTGATTTATCAAAATTTGATTCTGGCTAACAGAATTCCAACTTATACGTGTACTCTTCATATCCTATTTTCCTTGTTTTTGTATAATGACCTGCATATCTGCCACCAGCAGAGTTGAGTGAAAATGGTTTTATCAGATGCCTTTCAAAAAGCATAATCCTATATGCAGAATACACTGTGAAGTGGAATAAATATTCCCCAAATTTCCATCAATACACATTAGCTATTAAGCTGCTTTCACAACAGCATTAGTCATCTATATTCCCTATAACAGCCAATGAAAGTGCTTGTTTCAATTAAACAGAGATAATATTAATAACCTTTTTAAAAAAGTCTTTATACCTTTAATTTGCTTTGTCAAAACATTTATTATAGATGCTAAGTTCAGTTCCAGCCCAATCCTGTTAATAAGTTTTTAACATTGTATTTCTGAGTTTTGAAACTAGGTCTTTCCTTGGTTTTCTATTTTTATTTCACCTAATTCTGTGTATTTAAGAGTAACAAAATATCTTACTTCTTTTTCTGCACTGTTGATAATAAACAGTGATTTTAGTAAGTGATTTCTCCTTTAAAGACTAGTTTGCAGTAGCAATGACAAATAGCAGTGATACATATATGTGCATGTAGAGTGTTTTTCAGTCAAGAAGGGATTATCTGTAATGGAAGCACACTTAAACTTTTATGTGAACATATTGGAATCCTAAATTCTAATAAATACAGAACATAAAAATAAACCTGTGAACAGACAGGTTTATTAAGCTAACATAAGAGCAATTTGATAGACCTATTTTTTTGTAAGGTTTTTGCCATAGGATGTGTGTGCTCCCCAGAGAGAGACAGTGAAAGAAAGTGAACAATCACCCTTTGGCAGGGAGATGAAATATTAATAATCTTTAAAATCTACAATCTAATAGGAAAAAATGTCAAGTTGATACTGCAAGTTATTTTCTCCTCATTGCCACTGATGGTAAATTTGTCTTCATATCTGTATTTCTTTGACTGTTAAATTTTAAGTGATTTATGTAATTTCACCAGGTTATTTTGTCATGTGAGATACAAGAAATCCTAATATTTTATATTGATTTCTTCTTTCACAGCACTCTAACAGGTGAATATCTGTCTATACAAACAAAATAGAATCTGTCCTCAACTGTTTTCAGAACTTCATCTAGGATCCTTGCTTCTTTGGGACCATAGTAAAACAATGCACTTTGTGATTGGTCCTTTGAAATTCTCAGGCTACCTCCAAAGCACTCAGCCTGAGCCAGTTCCTCAAGTCCTAGGCGCAAGCCAAGTGTCCTGATGGGAAGTCACAGCCCATCTAGCCTACAAGCTGCCACACATAGACTGAGCTAGGACTCAACTCAGACTCATGCACCAGGCAAAAGATATGTCCAAACACCAATCTAGATATGCCAGAATCCCTCATCTCTCAAACTGAGACTTGGACCTTCCATACCCTCAAAAGAGCCCAATCCTCTACTGTCCAGTCATGTTCTAGACCAGCCCCTCAGAATGGTCTTCAGGAAGTTGGACAGCTCCTTCACCATCCCAAGAAGCCAAATGCTCCTGCTCAGAGCCTGCAAGTCCTAGAGGAGTCTGAGGAACACTATTAGTAATGAATGTTCTCTATGAGGACATTCTGGTTTCACCTTCTCTAAAGAGAGTAACTGGGAAAGAGACATCCCACAGAAGGGAAGACTTGGCCTCCAGCCTTCTGTGATTTGGAGACTGTTGAACTGAGGAAAAGTACACAGAGCAACTGTGTCTGGTGCATCAGAACCTGCTCAGCTGTGGTGTAGGTACAAATGACTGAACCCCAGATACTGTGGGGAACACACGCTGCTGCCTGTTTTAATTATGTGAACATATCCCATTGGTTTATTTATCTGCAAACAATGGACATGGGTTTTAGCCATAAAGTCTATTTTCCCAATAGCTGGTTTTGGTTTTATTTGCAAACAATGGACATGTGTCTTACCCATAAATTCTATTTCCTCAAAACAATTTGGATTATTTTTTCTTTTAAAAAGAGAAAACCACACGACAAATTGTAAAAGACACTAGGATTCCTATGCTTCTAGATCATGAGTAGGCAAGAAATACAAAGCTTATTTGGTATATCAGGAATCAGAAGTCAGAAGTGAGTATTCTCAAAGTGGAAATTATATAGTCTAATGCCATTACAGGCAAAGATTATACAGCATTCATCCTCAACACTCAACTACCTCTCAGAACAGTTAAACCAGGTCGAAAGAGTTCAGCATAGATAAAGCCACTATGTTCTTCTAAGATGCTAACAAACCAGAACGGGAAATATTGACATCAAAGTAAAAGATATTACAAACCTAATTGTCACAGAAACTGTTAGTTCCTTGCAGCATGCCCTCTTCTATAACATTAATAAAAGGAATATTTTAATGAAAAGAAAATCTGATTTTCTGTATCACTAGCCATGCACTTTTATCATTAGCTATTACATAAATGGTGCCTAGTTCCATTATCCAAAAGGCACAATCATTTTATGTTCACAATTCACTTAAGTATTTATAAACAGAATTTTCATGGTTTATATAAGCACATCTATCAGTGAAGATTTAACACTGAGATGTAATCTGGAATTCACAATCTCATGTTTTACAGACAGCAATGTAGAAGAGCTGTAATTTTTTTTGAGAGACTTTTGCTATAGGGTGCATGTGCTCACCAGAGAGAGACAGAAAGTGAGAAACACCCTTTGGGAGGGATGGCCATGCTAGAATCCCTTCTCTTTTCAGTCTCCTCTTGGGATTTTGGGCACACGTGCCCAGTGTAAGTTATAAGGCACCAGATCCAGGACTCGAATTGCAGTCAACTATGGAAATCCAGTGACATAACCATCATGCCATCTGCTGGTCCTGAGAGATGAATTTTTTTAAAAGAATTATTTATTTAATTTTATTTATTTTCATTTGACCAGACAGACAGACAGACAGACACACACACACACACACACACACACACACACACACACGGAGAAAAAGAGAGAGAGAGAGAGAGAGAGAAAGAGAGAAAGAGAACCTTCAGGTCCAGGACTTGAATCATTGTCGGCTATTGGGAGTATCCAGCACCTTATCCACCATGCTACCTGCTGGTCCTGAGATGGATTCTTTTTTTTTTTTTTTTTTTTTCGGAGAGGTTTTTGCTATAGGGTGCATATACTCACCAGAAAAACAGAGACAGAGGAGACAGAAAGCGAGAGTCACCCCCGGGGTGGGGGGATGGCCACACTGCAATCCCTTCTCCTCTATTCTCCTCTTGGGATCTTGGGCACGCCTGCACATGCGCTCGGCTGAGTTAAAGCCACCGGGTTCCAGACTCGAACCACAGTTGACTACACGGGAGTCCAGAGACATAGCCATTACGCTAACTGCTGGTCCTATTCCTTATAAAATATTTATTTTTTTTCTTTCCTTCCTTTTCTTTCTTTTAAGTTGACCAGAGAAGGACAGAGTGAATGAGTGAGTGAGAGAGGGAGAGAGAGAAAGAGAGAAAGAAAGCAAGTTGCCAGGTCTGGGACTCAAACCACAGTTGGACACATGGGAGTTCAGTGCCCTTAACCACCAGACCACCTGCTAGCCCAAGATATATATTTTTAATTACCTTTCATCTGAGTGACTTTATGTAAAAGAAAAAGAAATCAGTAATTTTCAAGTTCTAAGTCTCAAAAGGAGATTTTCATATGAACACATAGAAATGGGTACAGATGGTAAATTTTTTTGTCTATTTTTTAAAGAATTATTTAACTTCATTTATGTATTTTAATTTGACCAGAGAGGGACAGGCAAGCAAGAAGAATAAAGAGAGAGAGAGAGAGAGAGTAGTAATATGATACAACATTAATGATTTGAACGCCAGTTGGCTACGTGGGAATCCAATGCCCTTAACCACATGCTGGGCCCAGATGATGAGATTTGTTTTTTAAAAGAAACATCTTCCAGAACCAGCAGTTGGCATAATGGCTATGTTGCTGGACTCCATGTAGTTGACCTTGGTTCGAGTCCTGGACCCAGTGGCTTAAACTCACGCTGGGCGCATATGTGTGCGTGCCCAAGATCCAAAGAGAAGGGATTGCAGTGTTGCCATCCCCTCTGGGGGGTGATCTCTCGCTTTCTGTCTCTCTGTGTCTGTCTTTTTGGAGAGCGCACTTGCCCTATAGCAAAAATGTTGAAAGAAAAAAAAAAAGGAAAGAAAGAAAAGAAACATCTTCCATGTCCACATCCTGTTGTAATTGGTTTCATTTTCTCTTCTAGCTGTTTTTCTTTGCCTGCAAGAGAGGTCTGGATAAGAGGGATGTCTTGCTTAACTTCTTTGATATTCTGAACTTCCTATAGCTCTTTTTCTTCAATTTGTTCATAATAAATTCACCTTGACATTTCTGTTTGATCTCTTCAACTCTCTTCATTGCATCAATAGTTTTATTCCACAGTTCTCACTGGTATTTGACAGGTTCATTTCTATGTTTTTCAAATTTGAATGAATTCTCCACTGTAAACTCTTTGCCAGCTGCTTTCCAGAGTGCTTTAGTCCATCTGATCTTGCAACGATTATGCTTCTTTTTAAAGTTTTTATGACATTTGGATTTATAGAATCTGAACACCTTGCAGTCATTGCTGACGAACATTATGCTGTGGCCAGGACAGATGGGTTCCAAGCAGAAATAACACTTCTCAATATGCATGTTGACCCAAGTGGGTATCCATGGACCACACACTGGGCTTGAAAGGAAGTCACCTAAAGGGTTTCTTAAGGTAATTTATAATAATCTGAGTCAATGTGCAAGGAGTAAGGTTAAAGTGTAACGTTACGAGTAATCTCCATTTAGTTCCAAATGATTGGAGCTTGGAAGCTCTGCTAAGGATCCACAAAGGAATCTCTATTTTTAAGCAGTGTTCTGCCCTCTGACAAGTTTTTTACACTGTGGAAATAGTTCAGTGGAAATCACTAAGGGAGGCATTCTTTTTGGCTTGTATATTGTGGTTAGTTAATTCATTGTAAATATGAGCGAGACAGAGAGCCACATTTTTGTGGGGTTTTGGGCACAACTGCACATGCACCCAGCATGATTTTTAGGCTACTGGATTGAAACCTTGGTCAGCCATGTGGGAATCTAGCACTCTGGCCCAACATGCCATCTGACGGCCCCATAAATGTGTTTTTAAACGTGATGACATGTTAATAAAATTCCTCCACATACTACATACATATTACATTGTATTTCAACCTCTTGGCAATGCAAATCACTTCAAAATAATTTCTATTCATGAAACTTTTTTTGGGAGATATTTTTGCTATAGTGTGCATGTGCTCACTGGAGAGAGACAGACAGAAAGAGAGAAATCACTCCCCAGGGCGATGGCCATGCCACAATCCCTTCTCTTCCACAGGCACCCAGCCTATCAAGCCTCCGGGTCCAGGACTCAAACCACAGTTGGTCATGTGGGAATCCAGCAACGTAGCCATTATGCCATCTGCTGGTACCATGAAACTTTCTTTATGGAGAGCAATAAGGATCTTGGTTTATTAGAAATCTAGAGTTTCAGGCAAAACTTGCACTGCATGAAAATATGCCTATTAATAATATCCACAGGGACTAGCAGATGGCGTAGTGGTTACGTTGCTGGAATCCCACATAGCTGATGGCTTGAAAATTACAGCAAATAGGGACCAGCAGATGGTGTAATGCTTACATCACTGGACTCCCACATGACTGACCGTGGTTTGAGTCCCAGACCTGGAGGCTTAACATTCATGCTGGGTGCATGTGTGTGGGGGCCTAAAATCCCTAGAGTAGAGTGGAGGAGAAGGGATTGCAGCGTGGTCATCCCTCCGGAGGATGATTTCTCTTTCTGTTTCTCTGCTGAGAGTACATGCCCTATGCAAAAACTTCTCACTCAGAGAAAAAAAAAAAAAAAAAGAAAAAGAAAAACACAAATCACAATAAATATATAAATAATAAAATTGAGGGAAAAAAAATCCACAAGTAAATTTAATACATATTGAAGTATAAAAGGTATTACATGTAGGGACCAGTGGGTGGCACGGTGGATGCTCCCACATGGCTGACCACGGTTCAAATCCTGGACCTGGTGGCTTGCTTTCTCACCTTCTCTCTCTCTCTCTATCTGTCTCTCTCTGGTCAAAATAAAAATGAATGAATGAATAAATAAAGTTAAATAAATAACTTAAAAAAAAGGTATTACATGTACATGGATCCTTAATTTGGCTTACAGAGGAAGTACCTGGGTTGCTCAGAGATGCTGATTTCCACAATCCATTTATTATCTTGTATATCTTAAATATATACAGTCTTATTAATCTTATTTATCAACTATATAGCAATAAAACTTTAAATATTTTCAAACCTGGGTCCAACCTGAGATAAAAAATATCCTATATCTCTTTAAAGTCCCAAGTGTTGGGATTTTTAGAAACTCCACAGATGATTCTGATAAGCAGCAAAGTTTGAGAATCACTGGAGGTAGGAGGCAGCACTAACAAATCACTCCCATGCTGTCTCAATGCTCCAACTTTGGAAAAACTCTGACTAAAATCAAGAAAAACTGTCTGGCTAAAAAAAAATAGGGAAAAAGACTGAACAAGAGGAAATGAATGTGTCTTCTTTCCTGATATCACTTACATAGGTATCCTTATAGCATTGCTTTGATATATTATCAATATGCTTTTTCATTTAATTGCATGATAGGCATAATACTATACAGGACATTATTAGTCAATCCCCAATTAAAGTTTAGGGAAATAACAATTTTTCTTCAAATTTCTATGTTTCTAGTTAAGTGTACTTAAGACTTACATTTTAGTGACATACACTTTTGTGAATATCACATTTTTGTTTTTCTTTAATTGCTAGGAATATATAAAATTAATTTTTACAGTTCCAATCTTTTTGTAATTTTGGTAGATATATATTCTCAGAGTTCATTATCTTTTTTACAGGATGAAAATGAAACTATCAATTTTATAGATATTTTCAAAAGATCAAACCTATGAAATGATAAATAATATGTAATCTAAGATTATTACATAGGATCAATATTTGTTCACATTACTAAATGAGCTGAAGAAAAAGTATCAGGCAATATAATGTCTCAGTTAGCAGTATACATTCCAGACATTTGGGAGCAGCAGAAACACAGTAAACAACCAGTTTCTGCCAAACAGACTGAGTGATAATATGGAAGTAACAAATTTAATATAGAAGACCTTTCACCTAAATTTTGTTTACTATGGCATAAACCGAAAAACAGAGTATAATTTATAAACTTTTGCTTATTAAAAAACTATGTTCTTAGGGCAACCAGGTGGCATAGTGGTTAAGGCACTGGACTCCCACATGGCCAACTATGGTTTAAATCCTGTAGCTGGAGGTTTAAAAATCATGCCAGGCATGTGTGTGTGCATGCCCAAAAATTCCAGGAAGAGAATGGAAGAGAAGGGATTGCAGAATGGCCATTCCCCCAGGGGGTGATTTCTCATTTTCCCTCTGTCTGTCTCTGGAAATCATACACACCCGATAGCAAAATGACAGCATAAAACTATTGCTATGTTCTCAAATAGGTGGTCATTTTGATTTCATGTGTTCCAATCTTATTTCAAACAAGCAAACACCATTTTTCTCTTAAATAAATGTATACTTCTATGTGTGTTAATTTTCTGAAATGCCAATGAGCAGAAAGTGATCAGGCATGAAAATATGTCTGGAGGGACCAGCAGATAGCATAATGGTTACATCACTGGACTCCGACATAGCTAACTATGGTTTGAGTCCCAGGTCTGGTGGCTTGAAACTCACGCCAGATGCATGTGTGTAAGTGATCAAAATCTTGAGAGGAGAAAGGACTGCAGTATGGCCATCCCCTCCCCCCGGGGGGTGGGTGACTTCCCACCTTCAGTCCCTCTGGCACATATCCTCTAGCAAAATATCTCTCTATAAAGAAAGAAAGAGAGGAAAATCATCTGAAAACATCGTGCCATTCAGACACCACTATTAGGCTTCAAAAAATTCTTGCTTGAAAAACAGAATTAAAGTATGAGTTTATTGTATTGCAAAAAAGAAAGACATCCATTCAGTTTTTCCATAATACATACTGTCTGTGAACTTTCTAAAGGTCTCTCATTTTATTGGGTCATCAGAAAAGTAATGAAACACACACTATTTGGAACTCTCAGGTGTGTTCACTGGGACTTGGAGAAGCCCATCTTTGTCTAATCCTGCACCATCACATTAGTCCCAGATGGCCTTGCTGAAAGGTGAGCTGTTTGTGGCTGGGAGGGATGCTGGAGAGCATGGCTCATAGCCTCTCTAATATGCCTTGGAATTCTCAGGTGTGTTCATTGGGACTTGGAGAAGTTCATCTTTGACCAGACCCCACACTATCAGGACATCTGCCTCAGTAATAGGCCTGGCTGCATTGAGTGGTAGGGACATTGAGCTACAGAGAGACTGTGGCTCATCCCTTGCCACATGCCTCTAAATTCTCAGACTTCAGTGTTTCGTGAAGCACGCATTGCACAACTCCTTCTTTCTTCCTCAATTGAAGCAGCAGCTCAGCCCCAGGTGCACCTGTTTTCTAGAAATTGGGAGGACTGTGTAGGTTGCTGGGTGAACATCAGGGAGGTAGAGCAGAGAGAGATAACTGATCACCTCCTCCTGTTTGTGACTGAACACTCAGAGTAAACTTGAAGAATTTAGAAAGAAATGTATAATTTACCTCATGACTAGAAACCATTACAGAGGCACACAAAAAAAGAAAAACCAAGAAAATATCTCTCCCCCAAGGGAAAACATGAATTCCTCACCATCCAAAGACAATACTATGGAATTCATGGAAAGGTCAGATAAACAATTCAGAATGTTTATAGTGACAAAACTAAATGAGATGCAGGAGAAAGAGACAACAAACCCAAGAAGATGCAAAAGAAAAGAGACAGGGACCAGCAGTTAGCGAAATGGCTATGTCGCTGGACTCCCACGTAGTTGACCGCGATTCACGTCCCGGATCTGGTGGCTTAAAATTCACGCCAGGCGCGTGTGCGTGAGTGCCCAAGATCCCGAGAGGAGAATGGAGGAGAAGGGATTGTGGCGTGGCCATCCCCCCACACCCCTGAGGGTTATTTCTCGCTTTTTATCTCTCTGTCTCTGTCTGTCTGGCAAGCGCATGTGCCCTATAGCAAAAACCTCTTAAAAAAAAAAAAGAGAGAAAAGAGACAATGAGAAGATGAGGAAGCCCTTTCACAATTTGAAAGAATAGACACTATAAAAAAGAATCAAGTGGAATTGTCAGAGATGAAGTCTCTAATACAGGAAATCAAAGCCTCCCTCGAAAGCAGATTAGATCATGCAGAAGAGCAAATCACGAATGTAGAAGACAAAATCTCTGATCTAAATAAACTATCAAAAAGACTGAGAAAAGCATTCAAATAGGCAAAGAAGAGTTGAAAATATCTTTATTTGCCGATGACATGATGTTAATACTTAGAAGACTCAAAGGTTTCCATGAAAAAGAACTTCTCAAAGTAATAAATAAATATGGTAAAGTGGCAGGATACAAAATCAACATCCAAAAATCGATGGCATTTTTATATACGAACAACAAGTTGAACAAGGTAGAACTGAAGTCCCTGTTACCATAGCCACAAAATGTATAAGATATGTAGGGACAGGGACCAGCAGTTAGCATAATAGCTATGTCACTGGACTCCCATGTAGTCGACTGCAGTTCGTGTCCCAGAACCGGTGGCTTAAATTCACAACGGGTGCATATCCAAGATCCCAAGAGGAGAATGGAGGAGAAGGGATTGTGGCGTGGCCATCCCCCCTGGGGGGGGGGGGGATTTCTTGCTTTCTATCTTTCTGTCTCTGCCCTATAGCAAAAACTTCTTAAAAAAAAAAAGATATGTAGGGATAAATCTAACTAAAGAAGTCAAAGACGTTTATAAGGAAACTACAAAAATCATAAAAAAAAAAAAAGGGAAATGACACAAAAAAGTAAGACATCCCATGTTCCTGGATGGGAAGAATTAATATAATAAAAATGCCAATTCTACCCAAATTAATCTATATATTTAGTGCAATTGCAATCAAATTATCAGAGACATTCTTTACAGATCTAGAAAAGACAATCATAGAATTTGTCTGGAACCATAAAGGACCCCAGATTGCCAAAGCAATCCTGTGCAAGAAGAGTGGAGTGGGTGGCATCTCACTCCCTGACCCCAAAATATATTATAAAACTGTGAAAATCAGAACAGCATGGTATTGGCACAAAAACAGACAAGTGGACCAATGATATAGAAGAGAGACTCCAGAAATCAACCTCAAAACATACAGCCAACTGATTTTTGACAAAGGATATCAGTCAATCCAGTGGGAAAAGGAAAACCTCTTTAGCAAATGGTGCTGAAAAAAATGAGTATCTGCAAGCAGTAAGATGAAATTGGATAACCCCATCTTTCACCATCAACGAAAATCAATTGAAAATGGATTAAAGAGCTACACCTAAGACCTCAAACTATAAAACTACTGGTGGAAAACACTGAGGAAACTTTGGGATACATTGGGGGAGGAAAACACTTTTTTTTTTTGAAACACTTTTTTTTGAGAGAAGTTTTTGCTACAGGGTGCGTGCACTCGCCAGAGAGACAGAGAGAGATAGAAAGCAAGAAATCACTCCCCAGGGGAGATGGCCATGTTGCAATCCCTTCTCCTCCATTTTCCTCTCTGGATCTTGGGCATGCACACTCCTGGTGTGAATTTAAGCCACCGGGTCTGGGACTCGAACCACAGTCAACTACATGGGAGTCCAGCCACATAGCCATTACACCAACTGCTGGCCCCGGCAAATACGGTTTAATTAAATAAGATCCCCCCAAAGTCACCAAGTCTAGGACTTAAACTGCGGTTGGCTTTAATCACCATGACACCTGCTGGCCCCCATTTTAAGTTTTATTTCATAGTATGATTTTTGTTACTTGCATGCAGTCATTGTACTGTATTTTATATTACCGATTTGGAGTAGAATTATGATGCAGTCTAATTATTTCCATTTTAAATACTATAAAATAATTTCTATTATTTTCCTGCAGAACTGACGACTTTTAGGAATAGATTACTGACATTAGGTGAGAAACACTTGTGTTACTAACCTTTTGAGGTTACAAAATCCACAGAAAGTGATGGGGATAAAAAAGAGATAGTCATACATAAGATAATGTATTTTACAGCAACGTGTGTTTGAAGTTGACTTCAGTATCCCAAATATGATCTCAAAAATTAACAAGTACATTAACTGTGGCAAAATGTGAACCAAAAAGTCAGTATGGCTGACAGCTACATATCATGTGACACTGGGAAAATCACCTATTTCCTCAAATCCTACATTTTAAATCTTTCTTATAAAATGGAAATACCTTACCAAACCCTTCCCACACTACCAGGATAGAGGTATCATTAGCCTATCACTAGATGATCAATGAGAATGACAGACTAGGATTTAGAAATTTCAGACTCTTGGGACCAGCAGATGGCGTAATGGACTCCCATGTAGTTGATGGTGGTTTGAGTCCCAGAACCGATGGCTTAAACTCACTCTGGATGCAGGTGCGAAAGTGCCCAAGGAGAATGAAGGAGAAGGGATTGTGGCATGGCCATTCCCCCTGGGGGGGTGATTTTTCGCTCTCTGTCTTTAAAAAGAAAAGAAACTTTAGACTCTGAAAACAACGCAAGGAGACTGAACAAATGGGAGTGTTTGTAGAGAGCAGTATAGATAGATCTCGGGTGTGACAGAGTATTTACCACAGACCACACCTTCAAGACTCCTCTCCTAAGAAGTATCACCTCACTTACCCTTCTCAGCCTAACTCACCTCTCCCTTCTGAAAGCTCCTACCAACCTTCCAATAACAATCAGTCGTTGATAGCTTGAAAAGGCAGTACCACTCAAATTTTGTTCACGCCAGATAGTGGGTAAAAAAACTGCATGGACCGGGTAAAGCTAAGATCTTCCCCTTTATAAGACTCCTCCTGCCTTTGCTCTGAAGAGCTAGTGAGAGCCTTCGGGTCATAACAGTGTTCTTTCAGGTAGAGTTCCCATTCATAGGGCGTCTTCCTTGAAATTTCAAACAGAACCATTATCCAGTGTCTTCATCTCCTTCAGAGAACTCAGAGACTCAGGAAACTAAATTTTGAATAAACGTCCGTAAACCCGAAAACGGATCAAATGCAGAAATGTCACTTGCTGAACAGACACCAAGAAACTTCACAAACACATCTGCCAAGTAAGACTCGGTTGGCTCACACTTTACAGTGACTTTTCTGGCAATTTGAGACATTTACCTAATACTCTTAATGTGCTCACGTTACAGATACGTAAGCGGAACATCTTAGGTTAGTAACAGAACCCTCCGGTGGGAAAGCTACAACCGACCGCCCACGCTTTCGCCGTCTCGCCCACGTAAGCCCCCTCCTTGTCGCCATCTTGGACCCGACCACCCCGGGCGCAGAGCTGCACGAAGCAGGTTTTCTCTCACCTGAAAATACACGCCTAGCCTTCCTGCACTGCACCGGCATCTCACAAAGCAATTACTGAACCCACTGCCTGAGATGCGAATTCCCCAACCCAGAACCTGCGGATCTTTATGCTAAGGTCATTCTCCCAGACGCTCTCCGGTCCGGGACGGGACTCGTACCTGCAGGTCAGGTCCTGCCAGCCTGAGAACCACTAACGTGTCTGCTCCCGTCAATGGACGCAAGTATCGCTCTCTAGAGTGTCCCGAGGCCCCGGCGCTCCTCTTCCACCCTGCGCCAACATTCGGGGGCACACAATCCACCCCAAAGCTTGGCAGCGTCCTGACAGCGGCGGCGGTGTAACGAATAGCCGACTCAAGATGGCGGGGGTGGGCGGGGCAGCACATGCGCAGAAGGAACACGGAAGAGGCGGCTCAGGGTTCTGTGCCGGTTACGTAACTGGAGGGATAGACTACATTTCCCACAAGGCTCTGCGCCAATCCCTTAGCAACCAGCAGGAAAACTTACCTTTATTTCCGGGGAATGAATCCTTTTGCGGGTAAACCAGGGCCTGATGGGTCAGAGACGATTTCTACACACTTCACAGCCGTGAGTTAGTCTGCTTCTTCATTAAACACTGGTTTGAAAACTTGACACACAGTAAGAGGAATGTAGAAGTTTGTATATAGGCTAATTAGTTGATTTTAATTATTAGCCTTGAGGTTTTTTAGTTCAGTTAGAATTACTGCGGTTGTGGAACCCACAACTATATTTTATAAATGTGTTTTAAAGCATGAAAAATCACGTCTATATTTTATTTTAAACGTATTGACAAGAAGTCAATACTTAGATTGGATTTAAAAGACGTTTGTTTGGGTCTACCAGATGGCATAATGGTTATGTTGTAGTGGACCCTGGTTTGAGTTCTGGACCTCACAGCTTAAAACTCACGCAAGGGATGTGTGTATGCGTGCCCAAAATCCCTAGAGGAGAATGGAGTAGAAGGGATTGCGACATATCCACCCCTAGGTAGGGAAATATTTCAATTTGGTCTTTGCCTTATCTCCGGATGGTAGTGGTTCAACTTGGGTCCCTGTTTGGCAAGCATGGCTGCAACAATACCAGTACTGGCCCACCATAGTTCCTTTCTCTGCAGGAGTCAGCTGGTTGTGTCTGTTTTTATTGTTTACTTATTTTTTTCTCCTTTGTGTCAGATGTGCCTGATTTGTGCTTCTGCTTTCCTCATTTCTGCCACAAACTAGGTGAGGAGTTTCACACAAAGATTTCTCAGAGCTCCTGTTCCTTTTCACGCAGAAATTCTGGGATCAGGTCATCCAGGTAGGTGAGGACTGAGTGTGGGAGAGTGGGTGGGGTGAAGTTGGGGGTGGGTGGACATGGGTATGAGAGGCTTGACTTATGTTATACATAATTTTAATCAGGATTTCCCACTTCATGTTTTGTTTGTTGTTTCTTTTTTTTGGCTAATGATTTATTACTTGCCATTTACATGTATTTTAAACTATGGAAATGATGTTAGACAAAAAGCAAATTTGATTTATATTCAAATTCAAAATGGGTCTCAAAGTACTGGAGACAACTCATAACATCAATAATGCACTGGCACAGGAACTGCTAATGACCTTACAGTTCAGTGGTGGTTCAAGAAGTTTTGCAAAGGAGATGAGAACCTTGAAGATGAGGAGTGTAGTGGCCGGCCATCTGAAGTTGACAATGACCAGCTGAGCACTGATCCTCTTACAATAACACAAGAACTTGCCGAAGGACTTAATGTTGACCATTGTACAGTCATTCAGCATTTGAAGCAATCTGGAAAGGTGAAGGGACTTAAGTAGGTGGCGTGGTGCTTAAAGTACCTGGACTCCCACATGGCCAACCGTGGTTCAGGTCTTGGAACTGGTGGCTTGCTTTCTCACTTTTCTTCTCTCTCTCTCTCTTTCGCTCTGGTGATCACATATGTCCTGTAGCAAAATTAAAAAAAAAAAAACTAATAATAATAAATAAAATTAAGTAAATATTTTTTTAAAATGGGAAAGGTGAAGAAGCTCAATAAGTTGACCGAAAATTTTTAAAAAGTGCCTTCCTCTTATTCCGTGCAATAATGTGCAACTATTTCTCTATTAAATTGTGATGTAATATGAAAAGTGGATTTAAATGACAATTGGCAACAACCAGCTCAGTGGCTGGATGGAGAAGCTCCAGGTATTTCCCAAAGCCAAACTTGCACCAAAGAAAGGTCATAGTCACTGTTTGATGGGGTCTGGTCCACTCTATGACTTTCTGAATCCTGGTGAAATCATTACATCTAAGAAGTATGCTCAGCCAATCGGGACCAGCAGTTGGCATAATGGCTATGTTGCTGGACTCCCATGTAGTCGTGGTTTGAGTCATGGTCTCGGTGGCTTAAACTTATGCTGAGTGTGTGTGCGTGCGTGCCTAAGATCCTAAGAGGAGAATGGAAGAAAAGGGATTGCGGCGTGCCTATCCCCCCTGGGAGGGGATTTCTAGCTTTCTGTCTCTCTCTATCTTTCTGGTGAGCACATGTACCCTATAGCAAAAACCTCTCAAAAAAATAAAAAAAGAAGTATGCTCAGCCACTCAATGAGATGTACCAAAAACTACACCACCTGCAGCTGGCATTGGTCAACAGAAAGGGCCCAATTTTTCTCACAACAATATCCTATTGCACGTTGCACAATGAACACTTCAAAAATTTAACAAATTGGGCACTGAAGTTTTGCCTCAGAGCATCTTGACACGTTTTGCTGAGAAAACACTTCTACAACCAGCAGGATGCAGAATATGCTAAGAGTTCATTGACTCCTAAAGCACAAATTTTTACTCTATAGGAATAAACAAACTTATTTCTCATTGACAGAACTATGCTGATTGTATTGGTTCCTGTTTTGATGGCTAAATATGTGTTTGAGCCTAGTTATAACAATTTAAAATTCATGGTCCAAAACTGCAATTGCTTTTGTATCAACCTAATATTTAGTTTGATTCTGATATGAGAAAATAAGTTTGCAGGCTTTCACCATTAAGTATGTTGTTAGTTGTGGATTTTTCATATGCCTTTTTTTGAGTCTGAGGTGTTCACTGCTTACTTTGTTGAATGTTTTCTTCATGAAAAGATAGTGAATTTTATGATACTCCATACATCTATTTTTTAAAGAATTATTTTATTTAACTTTATTTATTTACTTAAATTTGACCAGAGAGGGGCTGAGAGAGAGAAAAGAGAAAGCAGTCTACCAGGTTTGTATTCAAACTGTGGTCAGCTATGTGAGAGTCCAGCACCCCCTACCACCATGCCACCTGCTGGCCCTCATATATCTATTGAGATGGTCATGTGGTTTTGTTTATTTTGTAATGAAAAGTTGATGATATGAAATGATTTTTGGCTATTAGCCAAAATTTCTGGAATGAGTTCAACTTGATCTTGGGATATAATTATTTGTAGATGTTGCTGGATTGTGCTTATTTGTAGTTTGTTCAAGATTTCTGTACTTATAGTCCCAATATATTTTGTTCTGAATTTTTGTTTTCTTTTGATGTCTTGGTATGGTTTTGCTTCTGTACTACTGGGCCTCATAGAATGTATTTGGAAGTGTCTCTACAACTTTTACTTTTGAAGAGTCTGGGAAGAATTGATACTAAATATTTTCCAAATGTTTGGTAGAATTCACCAATGTAGTTTCTGGATATGGGCTTTCCTGTGTGTAGTTACTTTTTATTACTACTTCCATATCTTCATTTGTTATAAGCCTATTCAGTTTATTTATTATTTCTTGCATCATTTGCAATTTTGTGTTTCTAGAAATTTGTCCATTTCTTTAAAATGATCTCATATATTGACATGCCATTATTCATGTTATTTTTCTTTAAATAGTTTTTCATTTTTGTAAGTTAGTTACTGAAGTCCCCTTTATTTTTATTGAGAGGTTTTTGCTATAGGGTGCGTGCGCTCGCCAGAAAGACAGAGAGACAGAAAGCAAGGAATCACCCTCCCAAGGGGATGGCCACACTGCGTTCCCTTCTCCTCCATTCTCCTCTCGGCCTATTGGTAATTTTGAACTGTATTGTTTAATTTTTTTATATTTGAGTTTCCCTAATTTTTTGAGTTATTAACTTCCATTAGGCCCAGACCAAGGAAATATTTGCAAAATAGATATATGAAAATGACTTACTAGAAGAGAGTAGAAGTCAGCACTGAGAAAACATACACTTTGATTCTATTTATTTTTTTTAGTAGAGAATTTTGGTATAGGGATCATGCACTCATCAGAGAAAGAGAGAGAGAGAGACAGAAGGCAAGAAATTACCCCCAGAGGGGATGGCATGCTACAGTCCCTTCTCCATTCTCCTCTTGAGATTTTGGACATGCAAGCACATGCACTTGGCATGAGTTTCAAGCCACTGGGTCCAGGACTCGAACTGCAATGGGACCACATTGGAGTCCAGTGATGTAACCATTACACCATCTGCTGGTCTCCACATACTTTGACTTTTAAAATGAGTAAGCTTCTGATCAAAAAGGTCATGAATAAAGACATGTTGGGACAGTCTGTGGCCTGGTGGTTAAGGCAGCCAGATCCTATGTGGCCAACTGTGTGGTTCTAGTTCTGGACCATATTGCTTGAGAATTATGCTGTGTGTGTGTGTGCATGTGTACAAAATCCTAACAGGAGAGAGAAATGGAGGAGAAAGGTTTGTGTCATGACCATCCTCCATGGGGGGGGTTCTGTGCTGCCTTTCTTTATCTTTCTTCAACAAGTGCATGCATCCTCTGGAAAATCATAGCAAAATGCTTTAAATACAATTAATTTAACAGAGCTTATTTTAGCAAATAATGATTCATTAATAGGACAGCACTCAAAACTGTGGCTTCTACTTCCCAGCAGCCTGAGAAGGGTACTGAACAGGAAGGTAAAGTGAAAACATTTCTTGATTGCTCATAATAAGGCATTTGTTTCCTTGGGTGTGGTCCTTAGTAATATAATTGATTAGCTGGCTGGCTCTTCTTGACTGGCAGGTTTGTTTGTTTGTTTGCTTGTAACGTTTTAATTTTTAAAAGTTTTCTTAAGTCAACGAGAAAGAAAATAAAATTATTATGGCATTTTAAATTAATCAGCCTTGAGAGAAATGTGGATGTAAGACTTTAGCCATGCATGTAAGACTAGCCACATGTAATGACCATTAGGGGCTCAAAAGAACTGATTCAGGGACCAGCAGTTAGCGTAATGACTATGTCGCTGAACTCCCATGTAGTCAATCGTGGTTTGAGTCTCGGACCCGGTGGCTTAAACTCACACCAGGCCCAAGATCCCGAGAGGAGAATGGAGGAGAAGGGATTCAACGTGGCCATCCCCCCGGGGGTGATTTCTTCCTTTCTGTCTCTCTGTCTCTCTCTGTCTTTCTGGTGAGCGCATGCACCCTATAGCAAAAACCTCCAAAAACAAAAAAGAGCTGATTCGGGTAAGCTGGGCTATGGCACAAAAAATTGTACTCACAGAAACTCAGCCTTGAAGCAATGTACAGATACTAAAATTTTATGCTAAAGTTATCAAAAATTATAATAATATGAATCACATAATGATGTGGAAAAAAATTCTGTAACTTAATTCTTGTCACTTTTCTCTTTCCGCTTCTTTCTCTTTCTTGTAATAAAAATAACAAAAGACAGGGACCAGCAGTTAGCATAATGGCTATGTCGCTGGACTCCCATGTCGTCGACTGTGGTTCGCGTCCCAGACCTGGTGGCTTAAAACTCGCGCCGGGCATGTGTGGGTGCGTGCCCAAGATCCCGAGAGGAGAATGGAGGAGAAGGGATTGTGGCGTGGCCATCCCCTCAGGGGATGATTTCTCGCTTTCTGTCTCTCTGTCTCTCTCTTGTCTGTCTGGCGAGCGCACACGCCCTATAGCAAAACCTCTGAAAAAAAAACAACTCCCCATTTTGCTGCATTAGGTACAGGCTTCTGAAGCTATTGTTCCTGGCTAGCTACCCTGGAGTTGGGACTTGAATAAACTTGTTTATGTTATTGTTTAACAAGCACTATTTCAGGTTGGCATCTGTTCAAGAATGCCTTCCAAGTTAAGTTGCCATTTGCTTATTTACGGACTAGGTGTACAAACAGCCTCAGACTATTGACAGCCTTATTTTCTTTAACAAGATTTTGCCAGTTTTGTTCTCAGAGGAATTTCCACTTGTGGTTTCTTTGTTGTCTCATCCAAATGCTCTTCTTGGGTGCCTGGGTACTCCCATGTCTATGTTCTCAGGAGCAGTGACTACATTCTCCATCTCTGGACTTGCTCCTACTCTTTCCAGTTCTTTCCTCTAGATAAAAAGGACTCATAACAAGTCCTCTGCCCAGGAAGAGCCTCTTTGCAGTGGGGTACTATGAATGTAAACACACTCTTACAGGCACAGCCAGTGGATTGGGTTGGGATCAGAACACAGGACATCATAGGACAGGGGTGATGGCTCCCATAGCTTGGGTTCAGAGGCCTCCCTGAGTCTGATTGCAAAGAGGAGGACCAAGGAGCTCCAGGGCCAACCCGAGGATAGAAGAATGAGTCAGGGAGGGGGCTCAGGAGAGGACTGAAGGTTGCAGAATCCCAGGTCCTAGGGATGGTGTGTGGGGGGACCCTGCACTGCTCTCAAGGAGCAAAAATCTACCCCCCTTAGTGGGGACTTTATGAGGATATGCTGTCCTCCACACCTGGGATCCATTGTAGATGTCACAGTCCCCACACCCCTGTTACCCTGAGATGCTCCAAGGCTAGTCACTTCTCTGTCAGGTCTGAGATCCACTCATATATTTCCAGGTAAAAGTGCTCTGAGCCTGGTCCCTGCTCTTCAAGTCTGTGTATCCTCTTGGGTTCACTCCAGTGTG
Organism: Tupaia belangeri chinensis; assembly: GCF_000334495.1. Taxonomy (NCBI): domain Eukaryota; kingdom Metazoa; phylum Chordata; class Mammalia; order Scandentia; family Tupaiidae; genus Tupaia; species Tupaia belangeri. The sequence goes on from NW_006203440.1 coordinate 234,369, forward strand.
TTGAGCCCAGTCACTCTGGGCTGCTTCTGCTGGAAGTTAAAGATGTCACAAACTTGGAACTAAGTGTCCTTTGAGTCCAGCAGGCACAGCTGATCCTGGAGGCTCAAGGGCCTCAGTAAAGGTGAATGGGGCAGTGAGTGGATGAGGAGCTTCTGTGGCTCTGGTCTTTACAATTTTGTTTTTGTTTTTGTTTTTAAATGGACTAGAATGTGATGTGCCAGATTTGCCCCTGTGGAATGTAAAATTTCACTCTGAGGACCACAGACTGTAGTTCCCATTTCTATTCCTTGTCATCCTGAGGCCAAAGACACAGTATGGAGTCAGCTCCCGGGACTTCATGGGCTCACCAGAAAGGGAGGAGGCCTGGGGTATTGCTTTAAAAAACAAAAGTACTGCTTGTATATATATAAATTTCTCCCTTCTTCTTTATACTTAATTTGTTCTATTTTATACTTGAGATGATTCATAAACTCAAATACCTTTGAGACAAATGTGAATGATATCTCATAATTTCTTATTAATTTCTAAATACATTGAAAGTTCCTACTTGTCCCAAGGCTGCATGAAAAAAATACATTTGAAAAATGTGACATATTTTAATCTAGGCTTTAAATTTCCGTTTCTGAATATTTAATGCAAGTATGGATGATGAAGCATGTCAAAACTTTTTGGGAGGGACTAGCAGATGGCATAATGGTTAAGTTTCTGGACTCCCATGTAGTCAACCATGGTTTGAGTCCTGGACCTGGCAACTCAAAACTCACACCGTGTGAGTGCATGCCCAAAGTCCTGAGAGGCAGGCCCAAGATCCCGAGAGGAGAATGGAGGAGAAGGGATTGCGGCGTGACCATCCCCCCTGGGGGTGATTTCTCACTTTCTATCTCTCTGTCTCTGTCTTTCTGGTGAGCACACACACACCCTATAGCAAAAATCTCTCAATGTGAGATATGTGACACTTGGTTTTACCTAACGAAATGTTAGTTTTTGGATATTTTTAGAAACATCTAATGGAGATGTCTGTTCTTTCATATAAACATTAAGAAAACACAGTAAAACTAGATTTTTAAATTTCAACAGCCTCATTTATACTCTTCATAAATTTTAGGACCAGCCATGGTAACAAAGTGATAATAATGCTGCTCAAGTGATGCTGTACTTATATTAAAGATCACAGATTTGGTTCCTGGGTCTACCTGTCTATAATAGTTTAATGTGCTGTGATCCTGGCTGGCTGGGAGAGGATTGTGGCATGAGGACCTGTTGAAGGTATTTCTCTCTCTCTCTCTTTCATGCTCATAAAAAATAACTTTTAAAAATAAAATATAAATTTTAATGTGAAATATGTGAGTGAATATTTCTTTTTCTTTGTCTCCTAGAAACTCTCGAGTTCATGCTGTCTGGATTTTGGCAAAAGCAAATTCCAAGTACTCTGGCTGCTGAAATCTTTTTGAATATTATGTCTAAGAGGACACCTACTGGTTTTCCCATAACTAATATGATTTTCTCAAAATTTTAAGTTAAAAATTTTAAATGTATTGTTTCAAATGGATATGTTTTGGAAGACAAGTTTCTCTTAGGCAAGGGGACAAAAAGAAACCTTGGGTTCACATGAAAAAGGGGAGGATTGCCAAGCACAGTGAGCCAGCTGGTGTGCTGTGCAACAACGGCCCCTTCAAGCTCAAGTCCTCTCTCTAACTTGCACCTGTTCCCCAACTCAAAGTTCCAGCTGATGATGATAGACTGCTGCACCTTAGTGTGCTCCATGATCATGTGCATGGTCACTAAGGCTTTGACCTCAGTAGCTTTACCCTGACTGCCTCACCAAGTAGAGCAAGGCCATAGACGTCATGCATACCTAGTGCATGGGGATAATTGGACACAGATTAAAAAACAGTGCTGTACACCATTTGGGGTTAAGGAATCCAGATATATGATCCACATTTAGTTTTCTCTTGGCAACCTCTCTCTTTGGAGATAATGTGCCTGGGTAAGTGATTCAGCCTCCTGCCACCCTGCTCCATCAAATTTATGTTCATGTTTATGCATAGGGTGTGTTTGGGGAGTCTCAAAATCAACTGAAGTGATTCCTCCTGGGCCTACATGGAATATGCATCATTTAAAAGAGCCCTATAAGGTGGGCGTCTCCCCTTCCATCCGGCTGGCAAGTGGGGAGTCACTGGGTGGGCAGGGTTGCCTTGCTGCTCCTTGGCATGGCCTCTGCCACCAGACAACCTTGCCAAGCAGGCCCAAGGTCTAGAGTTCGGAGATGAACATGTCCAAGGGAGATGTGAGTTGGATAGGCCACAGACTAACCTATCTCTGAAGCAGGACCCCAGGCCAGGCCTGCCCCATCCTCAACCTAGCATGCATCTGTCGGTGTGCTGAATGCTGCTGGCAGCTGGCTGCACCCTGGCTCTGGTGCTGGTGATCTAGGGCAGCAGGTGCTGGAGTGCTAGGAGGTGCTGATGGCCCACAGAGCCCCTGGTGGGCCATGTGGCCTGAGCAGGAGGATCTGGTGATGGTAAGCGCTGACCACTTGGAGTACCATGCAGCTCATCTTTGTGGGTGGCGTGCTCCCCAGCTGCACTTGGATATGCTGGACGCCCACTCTGAGGTGTGCTGGGGTGAGGAGACCCGCATCATCCCCCTGGGTGCTGACCATGCACCAAGCTTGGTCTAAGTCTGGCCTGGAGAAGCTGCAGATGAACAAGGCAGGCATGCCCAATGAGGTGCTGGACACCACCATGCAGGCCTTCATTCTAGAAGTGATTGCCAAGCACAGTGAGCCAGCTGGTGTGCTGTGCAACAACGGCCCCTTCAAGCTCAAGTCCTCTCTCTAACTTGCACCTGTTCCCCAACTCAAAGTTCCAGCTGATGATGATAGACTGCTGCACCTTAGTGTGCTCCATGATCATGTGCATGGTCACCAAGGCTTTGACCTCAGTAGCTTTACCCTGACTGCCTCACCAAATAGAGCAAGGTCATAGACATCATGCATACCTAGTGCACGGGCAGGGACAAATGTTTACCCATGTACTATAAGCAGCTGGTGCTGCACCCCAACGTCCCTCAAGTTCATATTAAACTTCTTGGGCATCCTGGAACAAGGTGGTTCTGCACTAGAAGGAACTCATGGGCAAGCCTGTGGAGTCTCCCTGTCCAAAATCATGTGGTCCACAGACCAGGTCATCAAACCTGTGAACCTGGAAGCACTCTCCAAGTGGACTGTCCATATCTCTGAGGAAGTGGTGTGGGACATGCCCAGATAGCCCCCATGCTGGCTTGCCTGGGATATGACCTGTAGGGAGCACCTGGATCTGATCAATGGTGACTTTTAAACACATGCAGAAACTTGGTTCTTTGGGCTGTTCTTGTAAGGCAAGTTTAACTACGAATATACCTTCTGCCACTGTGTCAAAACTACAAGGCAGTATCAGTTAAAGGAAACTATGTGTTAGCCAGAGAAGGCCTGAGAAGATAAGAAAGTTAGTATAGGACTGCAAGGCACCAGAGTTCTCACATCTTTAGCTGATTAACATCTGAAAACCACCAGCTTTACATTCTGCTTCCCCTTCCTCCCTTTTCTTCCTATAAAATAATAAACCTGAGAATGGCTTGGGGCCAAGGTTGCCTCCATCAGAGGAGTCTGGTTCACCAGATCCTTACTTTTCTCTACGTGTGTATCTTTGTATGTTTGTTTATAATACATGGCTGCTCCCACTCAGAACATGTTGTGACCAGCCATGCCAGTCACAGCAATGACCCATATGCAAACCCACTCAAGTTTGGAAACTGATCCCATTGTTGTCAACAACACTCACCGGGTCTTGAAAAGGGACTATAAAACACAAACTGTTCTGAAGTGATACTTTTAAGTAAGCTAGAACAGCACTTCCTCCCACTTTGGAAGCTCGTGATTTCCACACCTCTGCAAATGGCTTTGCTGCCAAGAAGTGGAATTCTAGTGGAAGTTGGACCTTTAATCCAAGTATATTGCTTGCTATTAATCATCAAAACATGACTGTACATGAGGAATGTACTTGCATATGTATGCAGAAGCTAAGACATTGAAAAAGGACCTGGGGTGATCGGCAGGTGGTGTGGTGGTTAAGGGTGCTGGACTCCCATATGGCTGACCACAGTTCAAGTCCTGGACCTAGCAGCTTGCTTTCTCACTTTCTCTCTTGTGGAGAGTAGCCAATTTGAAAACATGTGATTAAAACATGTGGCCTGAAGACACAGGCAGATAGGCGCTTCTATAAGCTACTCTAGCAGGGCTATTGAAAAGCATCTGCAGGGACCAGCAGTTAGCATAATGCCTATGTCGCTGGACTCCCATGTAGTCGACCGCGGTTCGTGTCCGGACCCAGTGGCTTAAAACTCACACCGGGCGCATGTGCGTGCGTGCCCACGCTCCCGAGAGGAGAATGGAGGAGCAGGGATTGTGGCGTGATCATCCTCCCTGGGGGGGGATTTCTTACTTTCTGTTTCTGTCTCCATCTCTCTGGTGAGCACATGTGCCCTATAACAAAAATCTCTCTCTCTAAAAAAAAGAAAGGAAAAAAAATGATAAAAATCCCCTGTGTAGGGGCCAACAGGTGGCATAGTGGCGAAGGCTCTGGACTCCCACATGGCTGACTGCAGCTCAAGTCCTGAATCCAGCCACTTGAAACTGATGCTGGGTGTACTTATGTGCATGCCAAAAATACAAGGAGGAGAACGAAGGAAAAGGGATTGTGGTCTGGCCGTGATTGAGGTGATTTCTCACTTTCCCTCTCATTGTCTCTCTGGAGTGCACATGCAACCTATGGAAACTAAAAGATCGCCTTCAGAAAACTGTAGCTACCCAATGCATTGTGTCTACGATGTTAAAACGTGCATTAGACACAAATACAAAACCATGAAACAAGCCACCATTCTTCAACAATTTGAGTGAAGATAATGCCTAAGGAACAACATGGATGACTTGCAAAGGATGGACTCTTTACTTTAAGCACTATTAAAAAAAAAGGAGCACAAATGGGTAAGTGTGTTCAGTTATATACACTGAATAGAACCTTTGGCACTAGGAATCAGAGCATTTTGTCATATAGCATTAACACATATTATAAAAGTGCGTAGTGTCAAAGGAATAGAACCACCAGCATTCAAAGCAGCTTTGTCAACTAGGCAATTAAACACTCTACAGCATGTCTCTGTTGTCCATCAT
>NW_006203440.1:239862-244019 GCF_000334495.1 Tupaia belangeri chinensis
GGTACTTTAGGAAATCGTGAAGATAATTCAGTAATAAAGCAAGGCTCTTCTCATCAAGAGGTGTATAGGCCAACATTGCACCAATCCGTACAAATAATCTCAGTAGATGAGGTGCTCCATACACCTGGGACATGGGCGCATCAGGGTGATCTGCAAGGATCTCAGCATACTGTGGTCTCTCAAACTTGTGGAGCAGCTGAGTGCCCAACATGACGTTGAAGTATTCTTTTATACCTGCCACAACTTCATTCACAGCATACTCCTTATTATCGGTGTTTCCTCAAGATTTCTTATAATTTGCATAATCCTCCAGAATGGAATCCACATTCTTCTTAGCAGGAAGATAAAAGAGCTGTTTTTGTCGGGTAATTAAGTCCCAGTCATCAACAAGCCATGGTTTTAGTTCTTCAGGAATCTTTACTTTAACTTCAACTCTGTTCATAAATGTTTCCTCATTTTCAACAGTAGGATCTACCCGGGCCCTTTTCTTCCAAGAAGGCGGGTGTCTCATTGGTACTGCCACCATCTCCATTCCCAGGTGTTTTCTGTTTGTTCTTTTTTGTTTTCACTTCAACATTTTTCTGTTGCAGACCAGATGTCTTCTTTCCTGGTGCAGCCCTTCTCATCTTGCCCTCTGCATACTGCTTCTGATTGACTTTTTGAAGTTCTCGCTGTTTCTGCAGATTGGTGTCCACGTATTTGAGTACTCTGCTCTCTGGAACCCATTCATCCCGACTAGAGGTCAGGAGAGGGTGGTGTACTGAGGGAGCTCCTTCAGGAACAGGAAAAAGGGCTACAATATCCTCACGTGTCTTCAAAGTTTTTTCAGAGCGCCTGGGCCTCACAGCAATTTTTTTATTCCAACCACTGTAATGTATAAAATACTTCACTTTCTTATCCTTTATGGCAACTTTCACACACTTTGCTTCATAAAGAAGAGGTCCATGAAAGCACAGCACTCCTTCACCCTCCTGAAATTTAGGCTTCGGATCCTGCCTCGGCACCATTTATAAGTGATTCGCCGCCTCCTCCTTCTCCCACCACCCCCGACTACCGCCCCCTACTCTCTACTCCACCCAACTCCCTTTCCTGTAATATATTCTTTATCTCTATAAGTTCTGTTTATTTTTCAGTGTGTCTCTCTTTCTTTTTTTGAGAGACTTTTGGCTACAGGGTGTGTGCACCAAACAGGGCCATCGTGATGTGCACCAAACATGATGTGCTTTCATCATGAAGCAATTCACCTCCAGCCTCAGCCTGCCCAGCCAGCCAGCCAAGATCACTGGGGCTCCAGGGAAGTCTGAGTACTGGAACCCAGAACCTTTCCTCTGTGGATCCATTTTCTTTTTTTTCTCTTTGATTTCGATTTCAGTTTATTATGCCATTTAAATTTAGGTAAATTATGATGTGGGTGCCAGTGTGGCACAGCACAGGGTCGCCATGGCAGAGCTGCAGCAGCTCTGGGACCAGGAAGTGGTGATCTCTGTGGTGAAGAGCCTGGAGCAAGAGAACATCCAGAAAATTCCAGGGCCTCATGTTCTGGTGCAGCGCTGGCTGTTGTGAGGACAACCAGGCATCCATGCAGCAGGTGCACCAGTACATTGAGGGCTGCCATGTGCCTCTAGCCCAAGCCCAGGCCTTGGTGACCAATGAGCTGGAGAACTTCCAGGACCACCTGGCCCAGTGCACCATACATTGCAATGACCGAAGATTCCATAGACACAGAGGAAGGAGCCTCAGGTGAAGTGACAGCTGGACAGTTGCGTGTCCAGGTGTGTGGATGACCACATGCACCTGATCCCAACTATGAGGGATCACTGTCATCTACAGGGAACTAAAAGTCCTTGTCAGTGACCTTTGAGGCCAAGGGCAGGAATCTACTTTAAAAGAGCAATGGGAATTTTAGTCTTTAAGAGAAGTTTATGATGAAATTAGGGATGGCAACAAGTTTAAAGCATGTGTCACTTGCCTGAAAACATTTTTTTTTTAATCTTTTAAGTCTAGAGAGTGAAATGGAAAAAAAAAAAAAAGGTGCTAAAATTTGGGTCAGAGAGAGCACAAGAGAGAGTTTGAGAACCTGAGTTTCAGGTGGAAAGTGCTTGTCCTGACAGTAAGACTCTCCCTTTTACCAAGTGAGAGCCTTCCGAGGAGCTAGATTCTTCCTGAATGGTACTGACATGTGGGAGGCTGCGCACCAGCGAACATCGCCGGTTTCTCAGAAAGCAAACAATTACACAATGCCAAAGGCCACAATTGGTTCCCTTCAAAAAAACTGACCTTCGAAACCATACTCTGATCGGCCACTTCCCATAGCAAATTAGTGAGCTTAGAGTCCCTCAGATTTGCATAATCCGGCACCTCATGATTGGTCCACAGAAGCAACCAATCATAACCCACCTTTTACAATCCTTCGTTCAACCAATCATGGCCCACCAGCATGTATATAACCATGATGCCTGACTTACAATCGCCAGATGGCCAGGAAGACGACACAGACGACCAGGAAGATGACACAGATGACCCTGGAGAGCCTGAAGATCTGAAACACCACACAGTCTCTAGACGACCCGGAAGACCCTGAAGAGTTGTAACACTACATTGTCTCAGGAAGACCCTGAAGAGTTGTAACACTACATCGTCTCTGGAAGACCCTGAAGAGTTGTAACACTGCATCATCTCCGTGCTGTACCGTGCTGCTTACAGTAAACGGACGACCCTGAAGACACTGTGTCGTCTCTGTGTTGTAACACTGCGCTGCTTGTCCCGGCTCTCACTCCTTCCCTCAGGAAACCTCTTTGACCGTCCCCTGGGTCGGGACACTGACATACTGGCTGGTTCCTCTCACCTGCCTGTGACCTGGTGCACTTTGAGGAGAGGTATTTCTATTTGTTGCCAAGCTGTTTACCAGTAGTACCAAAGCACCATTTTTATAAGTTGTAAAACTCAATTCATGAAGACACTAACTTAGAAAGGGTAAAGATTTCTGGGTCTTTGTTTTGCTTGGTTTTGTCTTGTATACAAGGGCATAGAGTAGATGTCAATGCAGAGTTGGGAGGGAGAGTAGTTTGGATAACAACTTTGAAACAGTTCTTTGTGGATATCCTTTACTGGCCATAAGATGTGGATGTGCATTTCTTCAAATTCTTACACAGCATGTCTTTCAGCCTGGAGACAAGGTGAAAACATACGTAACAGCACACTGAGTGTGGAATGCAGAGGTTCCCTCTTATTGACTGGTCCTGAAGCTGTCTACACAGAATGACAAGACAATCTTACAGTAACAGTTTCCCCTTGATAGGAAGGGAGATTTTTATTGTGATAGATACTGGAATCCAAGAGTGAACAGTAAAAGAGTAACAGCTGGTTACTTAAGAGAATTGTGAACTACTAGATGTGGAACACCTGGTTTTTCTAGAACAGACTAAAAGTCTAAACCAGGCATGGCTTACTTAGCTCCCTGAGTTCCCAGAGTCCTACTGAGACAATCCCCTGGCCACAGAAAAGTCTAGGGGGGAAAAAGTAAGCAACTTGACTAGGATAAACTTAGGGCAAAGGAGGGGCGGCCTGGGGCCTTTGCAACATGCAGTGTTCCTGCCCCAGTGTGGCACCTTGTCCTTTTGATAAGGACCTTGTCTTTTTGTCAGATTACTACTTGAAATGATAACATAGCCCGTCTGTTTGCTGTTTCAAGGTTTTCTTAGTGGTTTGGTATTTTTAAAAAGTTTAACCTCCTCTTCTCCCCCCAAAAATGAGGTAAATGATATTTCCATTCAAACATTTAGCGAGTATTTGTTGGGCACCATTTCTGTGCCAAGCCCTTTGCTGGATCCTAAATACACTCATCTTTGGTGGCAGTGGTCTTGCCATCTCTCTTCATGTCATTACATAAATCCAGCTGAGCTTACTATTCATATTATGTCTCCACTTGAAAGATTATCTGAGACCTGGGACTGAAGAACCCCTGAGTTTAGGAGTAGCTATTCTAAGAGCGCTTTTGTAATCCCTGTTTCTTTTTGTGTGTGTGCATGCATATTTTTATTTATTTATTTATTTATTTATTTATTTATTTATTTATTTATCCTATTTTTAAAAATTGCTTTACATCATTTGGCTTGTAAAGAGAACTTATCCAACATAAAATACACCTCAGACCACTC
>NW_006203440.1:246233-284918 GCF_000334495.1 Tupaia belangeri chinensis
AAACAAAGTTGCAGAATTCTTTGCCAGGTACTTTAGGAAATCGTGAAGATAATTCAGTAATAAAGCAAGGCTCTTCTCATCAAGAGGTGTATAGGCCAACATTGCACCAATCCGTACAAATAATCTCAGTAGATGAGGTGCTCCATACACCTGGGACATGGGCGCATCAGGGTGATCTGCAAGGATCTCAGCATACTGTGGTCTCTCAAACTTGTGGAGCAGCTGAGTGCCCAACATGACGTTGAAGTATTCTTTTATACCTGCCACAACTTCATTCACAGCATACTCCTTATTATCGGTGTTTCCTCAAGATTTCTTATAATTTGCATAATCCTCCAGAATGGAATCCACATTCTTCTTAGCAGGAAGATAAAAGAGCTGTTTTTGTCGGGTAATTAAGTCCCAGTCATCAACAAGCCATGGTTTTAGTTCTTCAGGAATCTTTACTTTAACTTCAACTCTGTTCATAAATGTTTCCTCATTTTCAACAGTAGGATCTACCCGGGCCCTTTTCTTCCAAGAAGGCGGGTGTCTCATTGGTACTGCCACCATCTCCATTCCCAGGTGTTTTCTGTTTGTTCTTTTTTGTTTTCACTTCAACATTTTTCTGTTGCAGACCAGATGTCTTCTTTCCTGGTGCAGCCCTTCTCATCTTGCCCTCTGCATACTGCTTCTGATTGACTTTTTGAAGTTCTCGCTGTTTCTGCAGATTGGTGTCCACGTATTTGAGTACTCTGCTCTCTGGAACCCATTCATCCCGACTAGAGGTCAGGAGAGGGTGGTGTACTGAGGGAGCTCCTTCAGGAACAGGAAAAAGGGCTACAATATCCTCACGTGTCTTCAAAGTTTTTTCAGAGCGCCTGGGCCTCACAGCACTTTTTTTATTCCAACCACTGTAATGTATAAAATACTTCACTTTCTTATCCTTTATGGCAACTTTCACACACTTTGCTTCATAAAGAAGAGGTCCATGAAAGCACAGCACTCCTTCACCCTCCTGAAATTTAGGCTTCGGATCCTGCCTCGGCACCATTTATAAGTGATTCGCCGCCTCCTCCTTCTCCCACCACCCCCGACTACCGCCCCCTACTCTCTACTCCACCCAACTCCCTTTCCTGTAATATATTCTTTATCTCTATAAGTTCTGTTTATTTTTCAGTGTGTCTCTCTTTCTTTTTTTGAGAGACTTTTGGCTACAGGGTGTGTGCACCAAACAGGGCCATCGTGATGTGCACCAAACATGATGTGCTTTCATCATGAAGCAATTCACCTCCAGCCTCAGCCTGCCCAGCCAGCCAGCCAAGATCACTGGGGCTCCAGGGAAGTCTGAGTACTGGAACCCAGAACCTTTCCTCTGTGGATCCATTTTCTTTTTTTTCTCTTTGATTTCGATTTCAGTTTATTATGCCATTTAAATTTAGGTAAATTATGATGTGGGTGCCAGTGTGGCACAGCACAGGGTCGCCATGGCAGAGCTGCAGCAGCTCTGGGCCCCGGAAGTGGTGATCTCTGTGGTGAAGAGCCTGGAGCAAGAGAACATCCAGAAAATTCCAGGGCCTCATGTTCTGGTGCAGCGCTGGCTGTTGTGAGGACAACCAGGCATCCATGCAGCAGGTGCACCCGTAACTCTAGCCCAAGCCCAGGCCTTGGTGACCAATGAGCTGGAGAACTTCCAGGACCACCTGGCCCAGTGCACCATACATTGCAATGACCGAAGATTCCATAGACACAGAGGAAGGAGCCTCAGGTGAAGTGACAGCTGGACAGTTGCGTGTCCAGGTGTGTGGATGACCACATGCACCTGATCCCAACTATGAGGGATCACTGTCATCTACAGGGAACTAAAAGTCCTTGTCAGTGACCTTTGAGGCCAAGGGCAGGAATCTACTTTAAAAGAGCAATGGGAATTTTAGTCTTTAAGAGAAGTTTATGATGAAATTAGGGATGGCAACAAGTTTAAAGCATGTGTCACTTGCCTGAAAACATTTTTTTTTTAATCTTTTAAGTCTAGAGAGTGAAATGGAAAAAAAAAAAAAAGGTGCTAAAATTTGGGTCAGAGAGAGCACAAGAGAGAGTTTGAGAACCTGAGTTTCAGGTGGAAAGTGCTTGTCCTGACAGTAAGACTCTCCCTTTTACCAAGTGAGAGCCTTCCGAGGAGCTAGATTCTTCCTGAATGGTACTGACATGTGGGAGGCTGCGCACCAGCGAACATCGCCGGTTTCTCAGAAAGCAAACAATTACACAATGCCAAAGGCCACAATTGGTTCCCTTCAAAAAAACTGACCTTCGAAACCATACTCTGATCGGCCACTTCCCATAGCAAATTAGTGAGCTTAGAGTCCCTCAGATTTGCATAATCCGGCACCTCATGATTGGTCCACAGAAGCAACCAATCATAAACCACCTTTTACAATCCTTCGTTCAACCAATCATGGCCCACCAGCATGTATATAACCATGATGCCTGACTTACAATCGCCAGATGGCCAGGAAGACGACACAGACGACCAGGAAGATGACACAGATGACCCTGGAGAGCCTGAAGATCTGAAACACCACACAGTCTCTAGACGACCCGGAAGACCCTGAAGAGTTGTAACACTACATCGTCTCTGGAAGACCCTGAAGAGTTGTAACACTGCATCATCTCCGTGCTGTACCGTGCTGCTTACAGTAAACGGACGACCCTGAAGACACTGTGTCGTCTCTGTGTTGTAACACTGCGCTGCTTGTCCCGGCTCTCACTCCTTCCCTCAGGAAACCTCTTTGACCGTCCCCTGGGTCGGGACACTGACATACTGGCTGGTTCCTCTCACCTGCCTGTGACCTGGTGCACTTTGAGGAGAGGTATTTCTATTTGTTGCCAAGCTGTTTACCAGTAGTACCAAAGCACCATTTTTATAAGTTGTAAAACTCAATTCATGAAGACACTAACTTAGAAAGGGTAAAGATTTCTGGGTCTTTGTTTTGCTTGGTTTTGTCTTGTATACAAGGGCATAGAGTAGATGTCAATGCAGAGTTGGGAGGGAGAGTAGTTTGGATAACAACTTTGAAACAGTTCTTTGTGGATATCCTTTACTGGCCATAAGATGTGGATGTGCATTTCTTCAAATTCTTACACAGCATGTCTTTCAGCCTGGAGACAAGGTGAAAACATACGTAACAGCACACTGAGTGTGGAATGCAGAGGTTCCCTCTTATTGACTGGTCCTGAAGCTGTCTACACAGAATGACAAGACAATCTTACAGTAACAGTTTCCCCTTGATAGGAAGGGAGATTTTTATTGTGATAGATACTGGAATCCAAGAGTGAACAGTAAAAGAGTAACAGCTGGTTACTTAAGAGAATTGTGAACTACTAGATGTGGAACACCTGGTTTTTCTAGAACAGACTAAAAGTCTAAACCAGGCATGGCTTACTTAGCTCCCTGAGTTCCCAGAGTCCTACTGAGACAATCCCCTGGCCACAGAAAAGTCTAGGGGGGAAAAAGTAAGCAACTTGACTAGGATAAACTTAGGGCAAAGGAGGGGCGGCCTGGGGCCTTTGCAACATGCAGTGTTCCTGCCCCAGTGTGGCACCTTGTCCTTTTGATAAGGACCTTGTCTTTTTGTCAGATTACTACTTGAAATGATAACATAGCCCGTCTGTTTGCTGTTTCAAGGTTTTCTTAGTGGTTTGGTATTTTTAAAAAGTTTAACCTCCTCTTCTCCCCCCAAAAATGAGGTAAATGATATTTCCATTCAAACATTTAGCGAGTATTTGTTGGGCACCATTTCTGTGCCAAGCCCTTTGCTGGATCCTAAATACACTCATCTTTGGTGGCAGTGGTCTTGCCATCTCTCTTCATGTCATTACATAAATCCAGCTGAGCTTACTATTCATATTATGTCTCCACTTGAAAGATTATCTGAGACCTGGGACTGAAGAACCCCTGAGTTTAGGAGTAGCTATTCTAAGAGCGCTTTTGTAATCCCTGTTTCTTTTTGTGTGTGTGCATGCATATTTTTATTTATTTATTTATTTATTTATTTATCCTATTTTTAAAAATTGCTTTACATCATTTGGCTTGTAAAGAGAACTTATCCAACATAACATACACCTCCGACCCAGCCAGGTGCGCATATTATATGTAATCATCAACAGGCAATAAACCATTTCTGTGCCCCAAAAATGTCTTGCCTATTTTTCCCCCCAATTTCCTTCCCTATACTCTTCCCTTCTCCTACCAACTCTCCACACTGTCTCCAGTGTCTATAACTATTTTCACTGCTTTTATATCCTACAGTCTCTTAATCTCTACCATAGAGTGTGAACAATTGGTATATATTAAGTGGAGGCATACAGTATCTCTCTTTCATAACCTGGCTTGCTTCACTCAGTTATATATCTTCTATATTCAACCAGTTTCTATCAAATGCCAGGGCCTTGTTTTTCTTTTCTTTTTTTTTTTTTTTCCCCCCGACTGAATAGTATTCCATACAGTATATGTGCCACACTTTTTCAATCCATTCAACTGTTCGTGGACAGATGAAGCAATTCTGGGGGGTGAATTGTTTCATGATGATCCTGTTTGGTGCACACATCCTATAACAAGATAATTCCCTTATTTGAGACATAGTTTACAAAAATATCCCATTCTGAGGGTTGTCGTTTCACACTAATTACTGTGTCCTTGACTGTACAGAAACTTCTTAATCTGATGTAATCTCACTTGGCTATTTTGGGCATTATTGCCTGTGCTTTGGGAGTCTTATTTCAGAAGTCTTTTCCTGGCCAGATGTCTCCCAGAGTTTCCCCAGTGTTTTCCATCAATAGTTTTATAGTCTGACGTCTTAGGTTTAGATCTTTGACTCATTTTGAATTGATTTTTGTTAATGCTGAAAGATGGCATCCAGTTTCATCTTTTTGCAGGTGGATACCCAGTTTTTCCAGCACCATTTACTAAAGAGGTTTTCCTTTTTCTACTGGATTAACTGAGATCCTTTGTCAAAAATCAGTTGACTATATGTTTTGGGGCTTATTTCTGGGGTCTCTATTCTATATCATTGGTTCATCTGTGTTTTTGTGCCAATACCAATTTGTTTTGATTATCACAGCTTTATAGTATATTTTGAGATCAGGGAGTGAGATGCCACCCACTCTACTCTTCTTGCACAGTATTGTTTTGTCAATCTGGTGTCTTGTATGATTCTAGACAAATTTTATGATTGTCTTTTCTAAATCTGCGAAGAATGTCTCTGGTAATTTGATTGGAATTGCATTAAATATATAGATTAATTTGAGTATAATTGACATTTTGATGATACTAATTCTTCCAATCCAAAAACATGGGATGTCCTTCCACTTTTTTGTGTAATTTCCAATGTCTTTTTTTTTTTGGAGAGGTTTTTTCTATAGGGCGTGTGTGCTCACCAGACAGAGAGAGACAGAGAGACAGAAAGCGAGAAATCACCCCCCAGGGGGGATGGCCACACCGCAATCCCTTCTCCTCCATTCTCCTCTTGGGATCTTGGGCATGCACACACATGTGCCCGGTGTGAGTTTTAAGCCACCAGGACTGGGACACGAACCGTGGTCGATTATGTGGGAGTCCAGCGACATAGCCATTATGCTAACTGCTGGTCCTGTAATATCCAATGTCTTTTTAAAGATTTTCATAGCTTTCCTTATACATATCTTTGACTTAGTTAGGTTTAATCCCTAGGTATCTTATACATTTTGTGACTATGGTCAAAGGGATTTCTTTCTTCAGTTCTACCTCATTCAGCTTGTTGTTCATATATAGAAATGCTATCAATTTTTGGATGTTGATTTTGTATCCTGCCACTTTACCATATTCATTTATTACTTTGAGAAGTTTTTTCATGGAAACCTTTGAGTCTTGTAAGTATTACCATTATGTCATCTGCAAATAAAGATATTTTAAACTCTTCTTTGCACTATTTGAATACCTTTTATATTATTATCTTTTCTGATTGCGTTGGCTAAGATTTCCAGCACTATATTGAAAAAGAGTGGAGAAAGTGGGCAGTCTTGTCTAGTACCAGATTTTAGTGTAAAAGCTTTCACGTTTCCCCATTCAGTATAATGTGTAATTCAGTATGATATAGGTTTTTCATTTATGGCTTTTATTGTGTTGAGAAATGACCCTCCTATGCTAATCTTGCTAAGAGTCTTTTTTTAAAATTTATTTATTTATTTTTACAGCTTTCCACAAACATTTACTTTACATATCAGAGAAAATTTTGTCCATACTCCATAGTTCTTGACAGTTAATAAATAACTTTCAAATTTTCAAAATACTGTATTTTAAAGATAATGTTCAAAATATTTCTTATAATTTTGTATAATTTTGTTTGTGACTCTATAACAGCAGAAACAATATGGTTTTAAATATTTTTGAGAAAATATATACATATCAACTATTCAAATTGTTGAAAAGCAAATGCCCAGCACATTAGTCACACATAAACCTTCTCAATTAACCCCTGCCTACCAAGAACTCTGTGATATACCATCTGCCAGCAAAGATCAGTCTTTTTCTTCCTTCAAAGTCTTTCTCAAGAGAATCCTCTGGTGTGGTTTCTCTTTTGCCGTCTCCACTGATTACAATGCTAGGCTGGAAAAGTCCAGGTTATTTTATGTTATAAATTCCTTTATATATCTTCTCTAATCTTCTCTGCCAGGCAGAACTATTTATGGTGCCCAGCCATCTTTCTAAGAGCTTCTGTTGGCTTACTTGAGATTCACCTTAGTTTCATAGTTTTCTGATTGATCTTCAAGTATGACATTCTAGTCAAAGCCCTATCCAATAATGAGTATTTCCAATTTCTGATTCAATGCAACAAGCATTATTGAACTTATGTAAAAAACCTTCTGCCACAAAATAAGAATACTCTTAAATATTTACAATTCAAGAGGGGTCAGGAAGGAAGAAAAGTTTATATTTCCAGTTAAAGAAACAAACAAGACAAATATTTTAACAAATTGCTGAACCTATCAACAACTCAAAATAAAGTAAAATGTTTAAAATGGGAAAACAAAGCATAGTAAAAAAAATAAGTAATGCTTTATTCAAAAGTCATAAAATTCTATTTCACCAGTTCAGTCTCACGTTCAAACTCTCTTCTGTTGAATATGCTGTGTTGCTGTGGTCCAGTCTTTCCATTTAAATCCTGGAAATTAGCATTCAACATTGTTATTGATATTTCTTGTCCCTAGCATTAAATTGGTTGTTTTCTTGGTTGCCTTCTGTATCTGTTTTTAGTTTTACTGATCGAACACTCCTTTCAGAATTTCTTGAAGAGTGGGTCTGCTACTGGCAAATTCTTTCAGGTCTTGTTTATCTGAGAATGTTTTTTATTTTCTTTTCATATGAAAGGAAATCTTGCTGAGTATAGTATTCTTGGTTGAAACTGTTTTTCACTTAACACTTTGAATATATGTTCCCATTCTTTCCTTGCTCGCAGTGTTTCTAATGAGAGGTCTGAGGTTAGCCTGATGGGATAACCTTTATAAGTAACCTGACATTTCTCTTTTGCCAATTTTAGTATCTTGTCTTTGTCTGTATATTTGGCCAGTCCGACTATGATGTGCCTTAAAGAAGATCTTGGGTTGATTCTATTGGGGTCCTTTGTATTTCTTGGGTCTGGATATTAGAATACCTCTTTAGATTTCAAAAGTTTTCTTCCAAGATTTCATGGAATAGATTATCAATGCCCTTAGTTTCCTCACCTTCTGGGATATCGATTATCTGGATGTTTGGGCACTTAATGCTGTCTAGTGTTTCTCGTATAGTATTCTAATTTTGGGGGTTATTTTTTCAGTTTTTTAATTGTTTTTTCTAGATCAGAGGTTTTTGCCTTCAACATCTGAGATTTGATTTTTTGCACAGACTAATCTGTTTTTAATACTTTAAAAAATAATTATATATTTTATTTATTCATTCATTTATTTTACTTTGACCAGAGAGAGACAGAGAGAGAGAAAGAGTGAGAAAGCAAGCTGCCAGGTCCAGGACTCGAACTGTGGTCAGCCGTGTGGGAGTGTCCAGCACCTTAACCACCATGCCACTTGCTGGTCCCTGTTTTTAATACTTTCAAGGGAGGTTTTGATTTCCTGAATGGCAGCCTTCATCTCTAATAGCTCCATTTGATTCTTTTTTATGGTGTATATTTCCTCTTTCAGATCATGAAAGAACTTCAGCACCTCCTGGAACTCGTCTCTTTTCTCCTGCATCTTCTGGAGTTCATTATCTTTCAGCTCTTGCACCTCATTTAGTTTTGTCATTCTGAATATTCTGAAGTATCTATCAGACGTTTCCATGAATTCTACTGTACTGTCTGTGGATGATGAGGGATTGTTCTTTGCCCTTAGGGGAGAAATATTTTCTTGGTTTTTCATGTTTTTTTTTTTTTGTACCTCTATGGTTGTTTCTGGTCATTCTGTGACAAAATCTCTCCTCCACAGTGCTTAGCAATGTGGCATCAACAGTAAGATTAGGAATTCAGATTTATAAAAAGAAATTTCTTTGTTAAAGTAGGAGGTTCAATAAGCATTGAGGATTTCAATGACTCTAAAAGTATTCAGATGCTTGGCTAATGTGCACCTAGGCCTATCTAGACATTAAGTGTGTGGAGAGTGAAGATTAGAGTAAGAAAATAAAGTTAAAAAAATATAAGCAAAAAGGAAAAAAACTAGAAAAATACTGTGAAAGAGTAAAAAAATGAAAACAACGTGGTGTACTAGCATGCCATGTGAAAACACCAGGAGACACCTCAGCTTTAAAATGGCTTCTGAGGGACCAGCAGTTAGCGTAATGGCTATGTTACTGGACTCCCCTGTAGTCAGTCACAGTTCATGCGCCGGACCTGGTGGCTTAAAACTCATGCTGGGCGTGTGTGCGTGTGTGCCCAAGATCCCGAGAGGAGAATGGATTGCAGCATGGCCATCCCTCTGGGGGGTGATTTTTTGCTTTCTGTCTCTGTCTCTCTCTGTCTGTCTGGCGAGTGCACACGCCCTGCAGCAAAAACCTCTAAAAAAATGGCTTCTGAAATTAACAAGTGAAAGAAAAAGCCCAAGCTAAAGAGAGGAGCTTGAAAAATTTCAATGAAAAAAATGTAAGATTTAAAGAGAGATAGAGTGTGAAACAGACAGAGAGACAGACAGCCAGAGACAGAGAGAAGGCGGAGGTCGTCCTACCTTGTCTGAATATTTTGGGAGTCTAGGAGATGGATTTATAACATGGCTTCCCTGAATACACCAGGACACATCTCAGCTTTAAAATGGCTTCTGAAATTAACAAGTGAAAGAACAGGCCCAAGCTAAGGAGAGGAGCTTGAAAAATTTAAATAAAAAAATTTAAAACTTTAAAGAGAGAGGGTGTGAGACAGACAAAGAGACAGACAGCCAGAGACAGAAGACAGAGGTCGTCCTACCTTGTCTGAATATTTTGGGAGTTGAGATGGGTTTAGAGCATGGCTTTCCTGAACACACCCAGACACACCTCAGCTTTAAAATGGCTCTCAGCTTTAAAATGGCTTCTTGTCTGAATATTTTGGGAATCTAGGAGATGGGTTTAGAGCATGGCTTCTCTGAGCACATCACTTGCTAAGAATCTTAATTATAAAGAGAAGCTGTATTTCGTTGAATATTTTCTCTCCATTGATTGAAATGATCATATGATTTTTATTTTTCTTTCTATTAATATGGTGTATTATGTTTATGGTCTTGTGTATGTTGAACCATCCTTGCATCCCTGGAATAAAGCATATCTGATCGTGATGAAAAATCTTTTTTTTTTTTTTTGACAGGTTTTTGTCATAGGGTGCATGCGCTGGCCAGAAAGACACAGAGAGAGAGACAGAAAGCAAGAAATCACTCACCAGGGGGTTTGGCCACACCACAATCCCTTCTTCTTCATTCTCCTCTTGGGATCTTGGGCATGCACACACAGGCACCTGGCGTGAGTTTAAGCCACCAGGTCAGGGACTAAAACTGTGGTCAGCTATATGGGAGTCCAGTGACATAGTCATTATGCCAACTGCTGGTCCTGAATAATCTTTTTTATATGTTGTTGGATACGATTTGTAAGTATCTTGTTGAGTATCTATATTCATCAGAGATATTGGTGTTTAGTTTTCCTTTTTTGTCAAGTTTTTATCTGTTTTGGGAATGAGGATGATGGAGGCTTCATAAAGTGAACTAGGGAGATTTCCTTCCTTTTGGATCTTGGGTTCTCTTATTTGTCACATAATTGCTTGTAGTATCCTCTAATGATCTTTTGTATTTCTACTGTGTCTGTTGTAATATTGCCTGTTTCATTCCATATTGATTTATCTGGTTTCTTTCTTCCTAATCAGTCTAGCTAATAGTGTGTCAATCTTGTTACTCTAAGAACCAGCTTTTGCTTTCATTTATTTTCTGTATAGTTCATTTATTTTCTATTTCATTTGTTTCTGCTTGAATCTTTATTATTTCTTTTCTTTTGGCATTTTTTGTTGTTGTTGTTCCAACTCCATGAGGCATGATATTAGGCTATTTGCCACCTTTCCATCTTCCTACATGCACTAATTGCTATGAATTTTCCTCTTATGACTGGTTTTGCAGTGTCCCATACATTATGAAAAGTCATGTACTCATTATCATTTGTTTCCATAAATATTTTTTTTCAGTCCTAATTTCTTCAGTAATTGAGAAGACATTCAGAAGTAGATTGTTTAGTTTTTCTCCCACTATACAAGATGGCAGATGAAAAAGCTGCAAAGCTGATACTAAGGAGAAGAAACCTGAAGCCAAGAAGGCTGATGCCAGTGGCAAGGTTAAAAAGTGTCACCCCCAAGGCTTAAAGCCCAAGAAGGGGAAGCCCCATTGTAGCCAAAACCATGGCATTGGCAGATACTCCTGATCTGCCATGTAATCCAGGAAGGCCATGTATAAAGGAAAATACTCGGCCCCTAAATCCAGGATTGAAAACAAAGAGGAGAAGGTTCTTGCTACTGTCACAAAACCAGTTGGTGGAGCCAAGAATGGTGGTCCCCAGGTGGTTAAACTTTTCAAAATCCCTAGGTATTATCCTACTAAAGATGTGCTTCGAAAGCTGTTGAGCCATGGCAAAAAACCTTTCAGTCAGCACGTGATCTAGCATCACTCTTGGGACCATTTTGATCATCCTCACTGGACGCCACAGAGGCAAGAGAGTGGTTTTCCTGAAGTAGCTGAGCAGTGGCTTGCTACTTGTAACTGGACCACTGGTCCTGAATCAAATTCCACTGTGTAGAACACACCAAAAATTGCCATCTGCACGAAAATTATTAGCAAAGTAAAAATTCCAAAGCACCTTACTGATGCTTACTTCAAGAAAAAGAAACAGCAGAAGCCCAGACACCAGGAAGGTGAGATTTTTGACACAGAGGAGAAATACAAGATTTCAGAGCAGTGCAATGTTGATTAGAAAGCTGTGAACTCACAAATTTTACCAAAAATCAAAGCTGTTCCTCAGCTCCCGGGCTACCTGAGATCAGTGTTTGCCCTTACAAATGGAATTTATCCTCACAAATTGGTGTTCTAAATTTTTTTTTTGCCAAGAATCTAATTATTTAAGTGATCATTTATTTAAAGAAAAGTTGGTTTTTAAGTTTCCATGTGTTTGTATTTTCACAGATTTTTTTCTGAAATTAATATTGTGTTTAATTTCATTGTGGTCAGAGAAGATGCTGGATATAATTTCTGTGCCATTGAATCTGTAAAGGCTTGATTTGTGACCCATCATATAATCAATCTTTGAAAAGGTTCCATGTAGGGGTGAGAAAAAGATATATTTTGAGGTCTTAAGGTGGCAAGTTCTATAGATGTCAGTCAAGTCCATTTGATTTATAGTATAATTTAGGTCCTGTATTTCTCTGCTTATTTTTTGTCTAGAAAATCTATCCAAAAAAGATAATGGAGTGTCCCCAATGATTATTGCATTGCTACCTATCTCTCCTTTTTAGCTCTAGCTGTCTTTACCTCATATATTTAGGTGCTCCTGAGTTGGGTACATAGATAATTATAAGCATTATGTTTCTTGATGAATTAGCCCTTTTACTACTATATAATGCCCTTCTTTCTTGTTACAGTTTTTGTCTTAAATCCTATTTTGTCTGAAATCAGTATTGTGACTCCTGCTCTGTTTGAGTTCTATTTGTGTGGAATACCTTTTCCCAGCCCTTCACTTTTAGTCTATGTCTTCTGTGAATTCATTTTCTTTACAAGTTGCCATTACCTCACACCCAAATCTTTTAGACAATGATATTTCCTTTGCTGTTTATAACCATTTTTTTAAAAAAGAATTATTTATTGATTTAATCACATTTCTTCTTCTACTTTCTTCTTTCTTCTCCCTCTTTCTTCTTTCTCCTTCTTCTTCTAATGTTTAATTTGACCAGAGAGAGACAGAGATAGAGAGAAAGGGAAAGTGAGAAAGCAAGCTGCCAGGTCCAGGACTCAAAATACCACAGGCCATGTGGGAATCCAGTGCCTTTTACTACCATGCCACCTGCTGGTCCCATGTTTATGACCATTTTTGAGAGAAGAATGTGAAAAGCTCACTTTGCTTGTGTATTGGATTTGCCTTGCTGTTTGACATCATTTGTACATTTTGCAGCCAAGACTGACCAGAGGAAACCTTGGCAGTTCAGCAAGAAATGACTCAGAGGTGGGGACAAGGGATTGCACTGTGAAGGACCAGGTCAGAAACTGTGGGAAGTTTCCAGAGATGACCTTCATTGGGCATGAGGGGGACCACAAATGGTGAAGGAGATGTTCTAAAATCTGATATGGCAGCACAAGGGCATCCTCTGTGATGCGTTGGCAGCAAGGGTACCTGTTTGGAGCAGAGAAAGTATTAAACCTCTGGGTTGCTAAGGCAGGGACCAAGTAGAATGCTGGGAAGAAAATGAAACTCTCACCTCCCTCCAGCTGCCTGCTGCTGAGATCCCACTTCTCTGCTCTTTGTGTTCAGCTGTCTGCTAACCTACTCACATACTGACACACCCCGTGGGTGTTTTGTGTGAAATTAAAATAGTTATTCCTGTTTTCTTTTCATTAGTGCTAGCATTGTACATTTTCCTCTTTTACCTTGTATCTCTTTGTTCTGAAAATAGATTTATCATAGATTTTGCATTATGAATCAATAGTTGGGTCCCGTTTATTTTGTTTTAATCCACTGATCAGTCACGGTTTTCATATATATTTACACTATTGACATTTAAAGTGATTATATGTAGTGCATTATTATCTACCACATACATCACTGTATTCTATTCATTGTCCTTGTTTCTTCTTCTCCATGCCCCCCCCCCCTTCCTTTCCTTCCTTCTCTGGTTTTAATTGGGGATTTTCTTGTACTTTATGCCTTAGTGCTTAGCACATCAATTATATTTCTTTCTTTTTTAATGGATCATTGTTTAGTTTATTTTTAACACCCATAATGCCATGAACTCATAGGGAATAGGTTCTAGTAGCTCAGGCTCCTTTCCATTAATTCTCACAAAGTGTGGTTCTCTGGGTGGAGCAGGCTGGCGCTTTAGTTGAACCCAGGTCCCTTTCTCTTTGACTTCCTTCTTTTTCTGGTCATTTTCCTTCACATGTTTTAGGAAGCTATCTCTGCTCTTAGAATGCTTAATATGCTCAATATGCATATTGATTTTCTTGGCAAGAATCTTGCCCTTAACTTGTTTGTTTACAATGATGCCAACAGCATGGTGGGTATCATTGTAAACTCTTCCAATTTTGTCATGGTAACATTTGTGGGGCATTCCTTTTTGAACAGTACCCATTCCCTTCATGTCTACAATATCACCTTTTGTAGATTGTCATGTATGTTGCCAAAGGAACCACCTTATGTTTTCTAAAAGGCCTAGAGAACATATATTGGGTGCCTCTCCTCTTCCCCTTTGTGCTCCTCATTTTGGTTAATTACTGGAAGATGGCGGTTTCAGCCAAAAGGAAAAGGCCAAGTCAACTATATTTATATTTGTTGATACTTTTTTTTTTTTAAAAAAAAGATATTTACTTATTTGTTTGTTACAAAGAAAAATAAATCCAAGCAGAGAATGAAATGAACATATTTTCTTAAGTGTTACATCCTGGGTTTTCTGACCTAGAATTTAGTAAAAAGTTCAAGTTCAGGTTACTTCAATACTTCTTCAGGATGCTATGAAGTTTCGATCTTATAACCATGTTTCTCTAGTTCAGCTCGTAACTGATTGGAGAAGTCATCCTCTACATTGTCATCATCCCAATTATCCTCCCAGACATGTGCGTCTTCATCTTCATCTAAGCCAGCCCAGTCTTTGGCAGAAAACTTCTGGAACTCGTCATCCTCCTCCAGGAGACCCAAGTCTACCGGCTGCTTTTTCTTTGACATGGCGACCCTTCGCGCCCTACACTGCCCAGATGAGTAGGAAAGTTGGCAGCCTCAGGATTCAATGAAGCTTCTACAGTCACTACCACCTCAGAGACCAGTTCCACCATAGAGACTAGGGGGAAAGAGCTATCTCTTGTTAGTTTTTTTCCTAGTGCTTGTCCTTAGATTTGAAATATAAATTTAAATGTTGCTGTACTCTTACATGACCCATTGCAGTTTGAGTCCTGGACTTGGTGGCTAGAAAATCATGTCTGGTGTGTGTGCATGTGTGCCCAAGATCCTGGAAAGAGAATGGAGAAGAGTTTATGGTGTGTCTATCCCCCCAGAGGATGATTTATCACTTTCTCTCTCATCATCTCTGTCTCTATCTCTCTCTAGTGAGTACACATGCCCTAAGGCAAAAACCTCTAAAAAATTAAAATGTAATCCATGCTCTTTCAAGTAACACTATACCATTTCCCAGTAAGTTATCTGTAAAAGACCATTCCCAACTCTGCTCTACCCTCCTTTATAGCACTACTTCATTCATGTATTCATAGTTATAATCACCAAATATATGTTGCTTTTATTATTTTTCTTTATTACTATTATATTAAACAAACTGTTACTTGATAGAGCAATTAAAAATAAGATAATATTGGGAATAGCAGATGGTGCAAAGGTTACATCACTGGACTCCCACGTAGTTGGCTGTGGTTTGAAGCCTGGACCCAGCAGCTTAAAACTCATGCTGGGCAAATGTGACTGCATACCCAAAATTCTGAGAGGAGAACAAAGAAGGGATTGCAGTTTGGCCATCCCTCTTGTGGGGGAGGATTTCTCATTTTCTGTCTCTATCTCTCCATTGAGCACACATGCCCTACATCAAAAATCTTTCTCTAAAAACAAAAACAAACCAAAAAAAACCAAAACATTTACCTCCATTTATTCCTTCTTTTTTAAATTTAAATGTATTTATTTACATTCATTCACTATACATTATTACAACATACAAAATGAGATTTCCCATCCAGAATACACTGTATATTGGCTCAGTCAAGCATCTCAACATACATATTATCATCAACAAATAATTTCCCATTTCTTGTTTCCTGTATATTTTGCTTTTTTTTTTTTTTTGCCATCCTTGATTCTCTATCTCTCACCCTCTGCCATATCCCACCCTCCTTCCACACTGTCTCTGATATCCATAGTTGCTTTCTATGCCTTTTCCCCCTGTTTTATTGATTCACTAATGAATTTAATCTAAATATTTCTAATAGCAAGCACAGATGGTATATATATATATATGTATATATACATATATATATCCATGAACACAAGTCTGACTTTAGGCATAAACCTCAGTAAGTAGAATGAACATACTATAAAGTAGCACCTAGCTGGGGCTATATAGCTTACTGCAGTTATCAAATATACACTGTTTTTAATTTCAAAAAAAAGTTTCTGTGCTTTTTTTAATCCTCCTGAAACTTCTTAAAAAATTAATTAATTTACATTTATCACCTAAGCATTGTCACATCATACAAAATGTGGTTTCCCATCCAGAATATACTACATAGTGACTTAATTATGCATGTTATCATTAATAATTTTCCATTTCTAGTTTCATGTATTTACCCTCTGACCCTCTGCCCTTTCCCACCCTCTTCTCACACTATCTCTGGTGTCTACAGTGGTCTTCCATTCCTTTTCCTCCCACATTTTATTAATCAGACAATTTCTTAAATAACTACTTTCAATGGCAAGTTCAGCTGGTAATTTCAAGAAAATCAGTTTTGAATTGGTAAGGAAATTTGCTTAAAACTTAAAGCCTGGAAACAGGCTAGTATTCTGTTCAAATAGTAGGTACATGAACCTATTGACAGCTCAAGACAGGATAAAACCTCTTAAAACCAGACAACAAAGCCTAGAAGAAAGGCAACAATATTTTAGTCAAAAGTCACAGAATGCTATTTCACCAGTTCAGTCTCATGTATTTAATCTATCTTCTGTTGTGGTTCTTTCTCTAGTGCTCTTACTTTCACTGTTGACTTCCTTTTACTTGCTGGCCTATATTATTTTTGTCTCTGAAGAACCTCTTTAAATAGTCTTGTAAGGCAAACCTATAGGAGATAAATTCACACAGGTATTTTTTCTTTTTAAAATCAGAACTTCATTATTTGTTCTTGACTTCTGAAGAACAACTTTGCAAGCTATCAAATTCTAGGTTGAGGGGATCAGCAGTTGGCTAATGGCTATGTTGCTGGACTCCCATGTAGTTGACCATGGTTCAAGTCCTGGACCGAGTGCCTTAAACTTAATCAGTGCATATGCATGCATGCTCAAGATCCAGAGAAGAGAATGGAGGAGAAGGGGTTGCAGCATGGCCATCCCCCTGGGGGATGATTTCTCCTTTTCTGTTTTTCTGTCTGTCTCTGTCTCTCTGGCAAGTGCTTGCACCTTATAGCAAAAACCTCTCAAAAAAAATCATGTAAAAACTCATGTTGCTATTAAATGTAATATTAAAAAGTTTAAAAACTATCATGTTTTATGTATTTATATGATCTTATTAACATTTGATGCTAATGTATATTTAGCACTTCTTGCTTATATTAAATATGATAAAACTATTGAGAAAAAAGTCCAAGACCGGTGGGACAATTACGAAATGTTTAACTTACATGTAATGAGAATAGCAGAAAGATACAGAAGAAATATTAGAAGTAATAATGACAGAATTTTCTAAAATTAAAGGTGAATGTTAAACCTTACAGTCAAGAAACTCAGAGGAGGGAACCAGCAGTTAGCGTAATGGCTATGTTGCTGGACTCCCACGTAGTTGACCGTGGTTCACGTCCCAGACCCGGTGGCTTAGAACTCACTCCAGGCGTGTGTGCGTGCGTGCCCAAGATCCCGAGAGGAGAATGGAGGAGAAGGGATTGTGGTGTGACCATCCCCCCTGGGGGGTGATTTCTTGCTTTCTGTCTCTATGTCTCTCTCTCTGTCTGGCGAGTGCATGTGACCTATAGCAAAAACCTCTCCAAAAAAAATAAAAATAAAAATAAAAAAAAAGAAACTCAGAGGAGAATAAATACATTAAAATGTACATTTACACATACAATATCCAAACTACAGAAAATCAAAGATTTTTGGGAGTATCAGAAAGGGGCAAAGGGTACAGATTTAGCTACAAAAGTTAAGAATTACATCACACTTTTCCTCAGAAGCCATGCAGTCACAAAGAAAGCAGAATGATATGGTATTAAGTGCAAAGAACCATTTGGGCACACATGCATACACGCCAGCATGAGTTTAAGCCACTCGGTCCAGGACTTGAACTATGGTTGACTACATGCGAGTCCAGTGACATAGCCATTACACCAACAGCTGGTCCCAACATGATACTTTTTTTTAAACTGGAAACTTCTTGTGTTATTTTTGTTATAATTTCTTCTTTACATTTAATTGTTATATACCTTTATAGGTTGTCCTGACCCGGGGGACAGTTGAACAGGTTTCCTGGGGGAGGGAGTGAGAGATGGGACAAACACACGCACACACACACACAGAGTGGAGACAATATGAGGTGCTGATCAAGTCTTTTTCTTTTTCTTCTTTTTATTGAGGAAAAATGGCAAGCTATATACAGGCTGGTGGGCACTGATTTGTTGCCCAAAATGCAAATGAGATAGAACAGCATGAACTAATCATTGGTGTGAGTGGATCTAGAAACCCAACCGCTTTTGGGGAGAACAGTTGGTCACATGATTTCTGAGAAATGGTTTGCTCAGTGAGGAAATGAAACCTAATGGTTTCCAAGATGGTGAAAAGTTGAAGATGGCGGATAGCTCAAGATGGCTTCCATATGCAGTGCCCTCCACATGTCCCCCTTTTTTATTTTTTCAAAGAGAGGAGAAAAACCTGGGGGAATTGTGCCTGTCTTAGGTTGGAGTCGTTTTTAGAGTCACACGTCTATTTTTATCCATCATTGGAGAATTTTATTGCAATGATGGGTTTTCTGTCTTAGGTGGGAGGACTGTATAGTTGTTAGGCTCAGACTTTCTTACCCGTCTTTGGCTAACCGATCCAGCACCTCAGATGGGAGCACAATTTAGGCTCCATGGTACTCCATCTCCAGGTTGTGGTAGTGGACTTGGATAGGCTGCATTTTTATGGAATTATTAATTTGGTGTTTAAGGAAAGCCATGAGCTTATTGAAGAGAACAGGACTCAAAGAGCAAACAATTAGTGGGAACCAGCAGTTAGCATAATGGCTATGTCGCTGGACTCCCACATAGTTGACCACGGTTTGCGTCCTGGACCCGGTGGCTTAAAACTCACGCCGGGTGTGTGTGCGTGTGTACCCAAGATCCCAAGAGGAGAATGGAGGAGAAGGGATTGTGGTGTGACCATCCCCCCTGGGGGGTGATTTCTCACTTTCTGCTTTCTGTCTCTATGTCTCTCTCTGTCTGTCTGGCAAGCGCACGTGCCCTATAGCGAAAACCTCTCAAAAAAAGAGCAAACAATTAGTAAACTCAGAATTGGACCAAGTATGGGGAGGAAAAAGGGGAGGAGTCTATTTTATGCAGACAATAAGGGATCGTCACAAATGATGCCGGACTTGTTGGTGTAAAAGCAGCAGTGTTTCTGTAAAGCAAGACAGAAATCCCCCTGTTTTGCCAGGAGGAGTGGCATTAGGATTAAAACCAGCAGTGGTAGTGTCGAAGAAGCAAAACAGGATTAGGCATTTAAGAAGGATTTTTATTTTGTTTATTTGTGGAAGGAGAGAGAGACATCTCAGGGTTTTTATTGTCCCTGGGTGGCTTGTGAGAATTAATCTGTTTGATTAATCTTTTTGGTAACCAATGAGCAGTATTCATTTTTTGAGAATAGATGCAGACAGACCCTCTGCCCCAAATGAGGACAGGGTCTGGACTATTTTATGTATTTTCTAGAGGATCCTTTTATAAAACTGAGGCAAATTTTGTTTTGGTAGTAGAATGCCAGAAAAGCTCAGTAGCTGAGTCTCTATCTTTATTAAGAGACAGGAAATTTAGGACAAAAAGAGCATGTGCCAGAAGGTTTTTTGGCAAGCCCTTAGTCTGTAAAAGCTCTACCTTTTTTAGCTTTTGGAGAGTATTTTTTAAGGAAAGATGAGCACAAAAATTTATTTGGAGGAAAATGGTTATTAATAGTTTTAGTAAAGGAAGCACATGAAATAGGCTAGAAATTTGTTTGTTGGAATAGCCAGTTAACTTGGTCTTTAGTGTATGGCTGGATGATTGTATTAGGATTTTTGCCATATGTCTAGGCTGACTATAATTGAAGCAATTGCCTCTATTATTAAGGTTAAGGAATTGGCGGACAGTATATTTTTAGTGGTTTTTTTTTTTTTTTTTTTTTCCCCCAGAAAAAGAAAAATTTGGTGAATTATTAGTAGAAAGTCTTCATTCCCTTAAAAATCTAGTTCACAGTAGCCATGTGGAACCTTATCCTGAAGGCCCGTGGCTTCTTCTGCCGCTAGCTCTTTTGTTGGAGGCTGAATTATTAGTAGAAAGTCTTCATTCCCTTAAAAATCTAGTTCACAGTAGCCATGTGGAACCTTATCCTGAAGGCCCGTGGCTTCTTCTGCCTGGATGGGAGGAGCAGAGCGAAAATTAACAAGAAGGAAGGCGGAGCTAAGGGCCAGAGAAAAACTGGGCCTCTTTTTAAAAAAAAAAAGGAGTAAAAAGGAAATATTACCAAAAAAAAAAGGGAAGATAGAAGCAGGGAGAGACAGGAACTGAGAGACCGAGAGAGAAGGCTGGGGGCGCAGAGGGGGGCTCCCTACCGCTAGCTCTTTTGTTGGAGGCTGAATTATTAGTAGAAAGTCTTCATTCCCTTAAAAATCTAGTTCACAGTAGCCATGTGGAACCTTATCCTGAAGGCCCGTGGCTTCTTCTGCCGCTAGCTCTTTTGTTGGAGGCTGAATTATTAGTAGAAAGTCTTCATTCCCTTAAAAATCTAGTTCACAGTAGCCATGTGGAACCTTATCCTGAAGGCCCGTGGCTTCTTCTGCCGCTAGCTCTTTTGTTGGAGGCTGAATTATTAGTAGAAAGTCTTCATTCCCTTAAAAATCTAGTTCACAGTAGCCATGTGGAACCTTATCCTGAAGGCCCGTGGCTTCTTCTGCCGCTAGCTCTTTTGTTGGAGGCTGAATTATTAGTAGAAAGTCTTCATTCCCTTAAAAATCTAGTTCACAGTAGCCATGTGGAACCTTATCCTGAAGGCCCGTGGCTTCTTCTGCCGCTAGCTCTTTTGTTGGAGGCTGAATTATTAGTAGAAAGTCTTCATTCCCTTAAAAATCTAGTTCACAGTAGCCATGTGGAACCTTATCCTGAAGGCCCGTGGCTTCTTCTGCCTGGATGGGAGGAGCAGAGCGAAAATTAACAAGAAGGAAGGCGGAGCTAAGGGCCAGAGAAAAACTGGGCCTCTTTTTAAAAAAAAAAAGGAGTAAAAAGGAAATATTACCAAAAAAAAAAGGGAAGATAGAAGCAGGGAGAGACAGGAACTGAGAGACCGAGAGAGAAGGCTGGGGGCGCAGAGGGGGGCTCCCTACCGCTAGCTCTTTTGTTGGAGGCTGAATTATTAGTAGAAAGTCTTCATTCCCTTAAAAATCTAGTTCACAGTAGCCATGTGGAACCTTATCCTGAAGGCCCGTGGCTTCTTCTGCCGCTAGCTCTTTTGTTGGAGGCTGAATTATTAGTAGAAAGTCTTCATTCCCTTAAAAATCTAGTTCACAGTAGCCATGTGGAACCTTATCCTGAAGGCCCGTGGCTTCTTCTGCCGCTAGCTCTTTTGTTGGAGGCTGAATTATTAGTAGAAAGTCTTCATTCCCTTAAAAATCTAGTTCACAGTAGCCATGTGGAACCTTATCCTGAAGGCCCGTGGCTTCTTCTGCCGCTAGCTCTTTTGTTGGAGGCTGAATTATTAGTAGAAAGTCTTCATTCCCTTAAAAATCTAGTTCACAGTAGCCATGTGGAACCTTATCCTGAAGGCCCGTGGCTTCTTCTGCCGCTAGCTCTTTTGTTGGAGGCTGAATTATTAGTAGAAAGTCTTCATTCCCTTAAAAATCTAGTTCACAGTAGCCATGTGGAACCTTATCCTGAAGGCCCGTGGCTTCTTCTGCCTGGATGGGAGGAGCAGAGCGAAAATTAACAAGAAGGAAGGCGGAGCTAAGGGCCAGAGAAAAACTGGGCCTCTTTTTAAAAAAAAAAAGGAGTAAAAAGGAAATATTACCAAAAAAAAAAGGGAAGATAGAAGCAGGGAGAGACAGGAACTGAGAGACCGAGAGAGAAGGCTGGGGGCGCAGAGGGGGGCTCCCTACCGCTAGCTCTTTTGTTGGAGGCTGAATTATTAGTAGAAAGTCTTCATTCCCTTAAAAATCTAGTTCACAGTAGCCATGTGGAACCTTATCCTGAAGGCCCGTGGCTTCTTCTGCCGCTAGCTCTTTTGTTGGAGGCTGAATTATTAGTAGAAAGTCTTCATTCCCTTAAAAATCTAGTTCACAGTAGCCATGTGGAACCTTATCCTGAAGGCCCGTGGCTTCTTCTGCCGCTAGCTCTTTTGTTGGAGGCTGAATTATTAGTAGAAAGTCTTCATTCCCTTAAAAATCTAGTTCACAGTAGCCATGTGGAACCTTATCCTGAAGGCCCGTGGCTTCTTCTGCCGCTAGCTCTTTTGTTGGAGGCTGAATTATTAGTAGAAAGTCTTCATTCCCTTAAAAATCTAGTTCACAGTAGCCATGTGGAACCTTATCCTGAAGGCCCGTGGCTTCTTCTGCCTGGATGGGAGGAGCAGAGCGAAAATTAACAAGAAGGAAGGCGGAGCTAAGGGCCAGAGAAAAACTGGGCCTCTTTTTAAAAAAAAAAAGGAGTAAAAAGGAAATATTACCAAAAAAAAAAGGGAAGATAGAAGCAGGGAGAGACAGGAACTGAGAGACCGAGAGAGAAGGCTGGGGGCGCAGAGGGGGGCTCCCTACCGCTAGCTCTTTTGTTGGAGGCTGAATTATTAGTAGAAAGTCTTCATTCCCTTAAAAATCTAGTTCACAGTAGCCATGTGGAACCTTATCCTGAAGGCCCGTGGCTTCTTCTGCCGCTAGCTCTTTTGTTGGAGGCTGAATTATTAGTAGAAAGTCTTCATTCCCTTAAAAATCTAGTTCACAGTAGCCATGTGGAACCTTATCCTGAAGGCCCGTGGCTTCTTCTGCCGCTAGCTCTTTTGTTGGAGGCTGAATTATTAGTAGAAAGTCTTCATTCCCTTAAAAATCTAGTTCACAGTAGCCATGTGGAACCTTATCCTGAAGGCCCGTGGCTTCTTCTCAGTATATTTTTTAAGAGCAGCGGCTAGAGCCAATTTTTGTTAGTATGCTGACCCAATATTAGAACATAGGTGAATATATCTTGATAAATTTGTCTTTTTTTGGTATGGCCTGGTTGCTGCTTGATAAGCAGCATTAGAATTTTTGTATACTAATTGTTTAATAAAATTGGTACTTGCATTAACACTGCCAAATATTTTTTCTACTGTAATAATTAACTAATGAATAAACTCAGAAAAAGGTTTGTCAGGCCCTTGTTTTATTGTTGTAAGGGAGGTACTTAAGTCTTTTTTAGTAGTAAGTTTTTTTAAGCTTTTATGGCTGCTATATTAATTTGAGTAAATAGCCCTGGATTATATTGTATTTGATTGTCACTAGTTGTATAATTGTCTTTTCTCAATAACATATTTGCTGTCTAGCCATTGTTGGCCTGGGCATTATGGTGTGTGGTCTCTCTACAATTTTTTACATATTTTGATTTTTAAAGTAAGTAATCCCCTCCAGAGGGTGCAGCACAGGCCAATGTTTGCCAATCTATTGGTGTAAGCCAATTTTTTGCCACCGAGTCAACTATGGCTAAAGTATATGGAGCTGTAGCTCCATATTGAGTAACTGTTGTTTTAATTTCTTTTATAATGTTAAAATTAAAGCCATGTATGTGGCACTATGCTTGCCCTTGTCGATTTATGGTATTTGTTACTGGGAAGGCTTTTTGTTTCTTAAAGTTTATTGATGGTTGTGTTATCCGAACTCTTTTAATTTTTGTGCCAGGGGTAAAAGTGGGCTGATAGCGATTTTGTGAGGAATTTGTACTTTTAGATTTACCCACTCTCAGATTTTCCCATTGTGATATTAAGTTTTGATGTCTTTTTTTTTAAAATTGAATTTGTTTTTTAAATTGTTTAATTTTATTTAAAATTTCTTTCCTAGGGTCAATAACCGGCATCACCAAAGCTGATGCAGATGTGACTGGGTTGTAAGATGGCAGTCATTTTTTGAAAGGTGGCCATTTTGAATTATTGTATTTGCCTGCCTTTGTTTTTAAAGTTTTTTCTTTAGATGGCCATTTTGGGTTATTGCACATGGCAGTCTTTGTTTTTAAAGTTTTTTTTCTCAGGTGGCCATTTTGGGTTATTTTATGTGGCAGTCTTTGTTTTTAAAGTTTTTTTTTCAGACAGCCATTTTGAGTTATTATATTTGTCTGAACTAGTTGATGACTTGTTTTTTTTTGGCTCTTTTAGAGCCTTAAGGTTGTTTTTTCTTAGATTTTTTGGGTTTTGTCTCGCCTTTGGGGCTTTTAACTTTTCCTTCACTATCTAGGGGAATAAGATCTTCTCTTTTTTTTTTTTTTTAATTTTAGAATTCTTGGTTAGATCTGAGGTGGCTATAGCCTCCTCCTGGGATTGATTATTTTGCATGATCTGCTCTCCCTTAGTGACCATAATGACAAGGGCTTCTATTAAGCTTTGAACGGATATTTTGTGCTGACTAAGCTTTTGTCCCATTACTACCCTTATTATTTGTCCTATTATTACCCATATTTCAAATAAAACATAAGTAAATACTTACTAGGATGTCTTCTCTTCATCTTTCTATGTTTTTTGCCGGCCTTTCTCAGGATGAGTCTCTGCCATCCCCTTCTGGATGAGTCTATGCTGTCCCCTTCTGGACGAGTCTATGTCGTCTCCTTTTGGACTAGTCTATGCTGTCCCCTTCTGTTTCTGACAGCTTTTTTCACTTGCTCTGCACTGGAGCCTTCCTCGAGAGCTCTTCA
The DNA here is from genome assembly GCF_000334495.1 of Tupaia belangeri chinensis. Taxonomy (NCBI): domain Eukaryota; kingdom Metazoa; phylum Chordata; class Mammalia; order Scandentia; family Tupaiidae; genus Tupaia; species Tupaia belangeri. Next base: position 270,756 of record NW_006203440.1, read on the forward strand.
CTGGGTCCCTCGTACCCAGGTCCCTGTTCAGGTGCCACGTGTCCCGACCCGGGGGGATAGTTGAACAGGTTCCCTGGGGGGGGGGGGGGGAGAGATGGGACAAACACACGCATACACACACACAGAGTGGAGACAATATGAGGTGCTGACCAGTCTTCTTCCTCTTTTTATTGAGGAAAAATGGCAAGTTATATACAGGCTGGTGGGCACTAATTGGTTGCCCAAAATGCAAATGAGATAGAACAGCATGAACCAATCATTGGTGTGGGTGGATCTCTCCTGTTGCCTAGAAGCCCAGCCACTTCCGGGGAGAACAGTTGGTCACATGATTTCTGAGAAATGGTTTGCTCAGTGAGGAAGTGAAACCTAATGATTTCCAAGAAGGCGGATAGCTCAAGATGGTGGATAGCTCAAGATGGTTTCTGTATGCAGTGCCCTCCACAATAGGGTACAATAGGGTTTTTTAAAGCATGAATGCAGTTTGTGATAATCAAATCAAGGATGGTATCATATTTATCATTTTCAACAAATATTACATTATGTTGTGTACCTTCAATTTTTTGAAATATATAAAATGTATAAGTAAACATATATAAAAATATGAATATATATATATATATGAACATTGGCACTGTCTCTTTCTTTTGACTCTATTGTGGTTACACAGTTCCATCGCTTAGGTCTTTTTTTTTTTTTTTTTTTTTTTTTTTTTGGTTTTTCTGTGAGGTGTGGTTTTTTTTTAAGTTTTTGCTATAGAGTGTGTGCACTCACCAGAAAGAAAGAGAGAGAGGGAGAGGGAGAGGTCGAGGTCAAGAGAGAGAGAGAGAGAGGAAAAATGAGAAATTACCCACCCTGGAGAGATGGCCAAGCTGTAATCCCATTCTTCTGTCAAGATTTTGGGCTCACATGTTTTTCAAGTCACCAAGTCCAGGACTTGAACCATGAAGTCAGCTATGCAGGATCCAGCCATCTTAACTGCCACACCACCAGCTCCAGCTCCTGTCTCTCCCCCACCATCCATCCTTGGGTCTATTAAATGCTTTTTACCTGAGTGTTTCCCACCCATCCCCCATCCCCTCATGCAGTCTCTAGTAACTACTGTTGTCCTTTCTACTTCTATGTCTTTGTCTTCTATGACTCCTTCAGTTTCTGCCATGGAATGCAGACATTTGGTATACACTTAGTGGGGAACATAAAGTGTTTGTCTTTCATAGTCTGGCTCATTTCATTTGTCTTTAAATCTTCTAGATTCATCCACTTTGTACTGAATGACAGGATATCATTGTTATCATTTTAAAAATAGAATTAATTAATTCTTGGGAGCCGGCAGGTGGTGTGGTGGTTAAGGCACTGAACTTCCACATGGCCAATCACGGTTCAAGTCTCACACCTAGTGACTTGCTTTCTCACTTTCTCTCTCTTTTTCTGTCCCTCTTTGGTCAAATTAAAATAAATAATTAAAAGATAAAATCTTCAAAAATTTAAAAAAGAATTAACTTTATTTATCACTAAAATTATTTTTAAATTTGCTATAGGGCACATGCACTCATAAGAGACAGAGAGAGGGTGAGGGCAAGTGAGAAAGCAAGTCACTAGGTGTGAGACTTGAACCGTGATTGGCCATGTGGAAGTTCAGTGCCTTAACCACCACACTACCTGCTGTCACCTGGGATATTGTTGTTCTCTATGGCTGAGTAGTATTCCATTGTGTTTATGTGCCCTATTAAAAAAAAATCCAGTTATCAGTTTTTGGACACATATGTTGATCCTATGTCTTAGCTATTATAAATAATGCTACAATAAAAATGGATGTGCAAGTGTTTTTCTGATTGAATGATTTCCTGTCCCTTGGGTAAATACCAAGAAATAGGCTTACTAGTAAAAATGTAGAGAAACCTTGATATTGCTTTCCATTGTGGCTCTACTAGTTTGTATTTATACTAACAAGACAGGAAGGTTCCTTTTCACCACAATCTTGCCACTTGTTCTTTTTTATTTTTTAATTAAAAAATTTTTTTATTGTAGCCATTCTGACTGGGGTTGGGTGATATTTTATTACAGTTTTGATCTGCATTTGGCTTTGCATGATAAGAGATGTTGAATATTTTTTCATATGCCATTTATTTACTTATTGCACTTTTATATATCATTGACCACTTGTTTGTCTTTATTTGAGTTGTCTGTTTAGATCAATTACCCAGCTTTAAATTGGATTACTAGTCTCTCTGTGGGTGAGCTATTTGGGTTCCTATGTATTCTGGTTATCACTCTCTGATCTGAAGTCTAGTTTGCAAATATGTTCTCCCAGTCTCTGGGTTGTCTTATCTATTGTTTCATTTGCTGTGCAGAAGCTTTTTGTTTTGGAGAGGTTTTTGCTACAGGGTGCGTGTGCTCACCAGAGAGACAGAGAGACAGAAAGTGAGAAATCACCCCCCCCCAGGGGTGATGGCCACATTGCAATCCCTTCTCCTCCATTCTCCTCTTGGGATCTTGGGCACACATGCACATGTGCCTGGTGTGAGTATAAGCCTCTGGGTCCAGGACTCGAACTACCTAGGAGTTCAGCGACATAACCATTATGCTAACTGCTGGTCCCTGTGCAGAAGCTTTTTAGCTTGGTATAATTCCACTTATTTAATTTGCTGATGTTGCCTGTGATTTAGGGTTCTTATTTAATAAATTTTTGCCTACTTCAATTTCTTTAAGTGTTTCCTGTCCTGACCCGGGGGGGACAGCCAAATGGGTTTCCTGAGTGAAGGAGTGAGAGCCAGGACAAGCAGCATAGTGTTACAGCACGGAGACGACACCGTGTCTTGTGTGTCGTCTGTTTATTGTGGGCAGCAAGGTACAGCACAGAGACGACACAGTGTCACAGCTCTTAAGGGTCGTGTCGTCTACCGTGAGCAGCACGGAGACGCAGTGTCACAGCTCTTAAGGGGTGCGTCGTCTACTGTGAGCAGCACAGAGACAACACGGTGTCACAGCTCTTCAGGGTCGTCCGGAGACAATGTAGTGTTACAGCTCTTCAGGGTCTCCCAGGTCGTCTGGAGACTGCACGGTGTTTCAGCTCTTCGGGCTCTTCAGTCGTTGTCTTCCTGGTCGTCGTCATCTTCCTGGTCGTCGTCTTCCTGGTCGTCGTCGTCTTCCTGGTCGTCTGTCGATTATGGGCCAGAGATCGTGCTTATATACACATTGGTGGGCTGTGATTGGTTGAATGAAGGATAGCAAAAGGTAGGTTATGATTGGTTGCTTTGTGGATCAATCATGAGGTACCCGGGTATGCAAATGTGAGGGATTCTAAGCTCACTGATTTGCTATGTGAAGTGGCCAATCAGAGTGTGGTGTTGAAGGTGAGGTTTTTTGAAGGGGAGCCAATTGTGGCCTTTGTAATTGTTTGCTCTCTGAGCCTAAGATGGCAATAGTAAGAGACTCATGAAAAATGGCCTCAGCAGACTCGCTGGTGTACAGCCTCCCACAGTTTTCCCTGTGTTTTTCACAGGTAGTTTTTTAGTGTGTTTGTTTGTTTGTTTTTGTTGTTTATGAGACAGAGATTTTTATTATGGAGTGTGTGCACTCATTGGAGAGACAGAAAGCAAGAAATCACTCCCACCCTGCGAGACATTCACCCTGACCTCTGACCCCTGCAGTGAGCATGAGCACCTCCCATAAGTATTTCTTGAAGAGCTGGTCTAGTGTTTATGAATTTTTTCAGTGTTTGTTTATCTAGGAATCATTCTATTTATCCTTCCCATTTGAAGGATAATCTTGCTGGATATAGTATTCTCAGCTGAAATCATTTTTCTTGAAAAATTTTGACTATGTCTTTCTGTCCCCTCCTTGCCTGCATGGTTTCTGTTGAGAGAGTTGAGGTAATCTGATGGAGTGTCCTTTATAAGTAACTTCATGCTTCTTTCTTTATCTCTTGACTTTTGCCACTATGACTATGATGTGCCTTGGACAGGATCTTCTTGTGTTGAATCTATTTGGCATACTTTGTTTTGAAAGGCTCTTTCTGTTTTTGGTTTCGAGTTTGATTTCATTGTGGTTAGGAAAAAATGCTAGATATGAGTTGTATATTGTTGTTCTTTTTAAAGATATCTATCTCTTTATAGCTTTTTAAAGATGTCTGTCTTTTATAGAATTCATCATTCATGTCATGGATTAACTCTTCTGGAGCTGTCTGTTTTCTCTTGCATCTCATTGTGTTTTGTTTTAATCAATATTCTTAATTTCATCTCTAACATTTCTGTGATTTTTTTCCCCATTGTAAGTGAGAAATGATTATGCTCCTTTTGGGGAGAGATATTTCTTTTTTCGTATTTCTTGTTTCCCTGCATTGATGTTTAGGCATCTGGAGGAATACTCACTTCTTCCTGATATATGGAATAGATTCTGTAATGCTCAAAGGTGGAGTAGCTCTAAGTCTCAGGTATGCAAGGTCATCCACGGGGGGCCGTAAACATCTTTCAAAATGGTGCAAAGCTTGTATAGACTGTCTGAAGCCTGGTGGTGGAGTAATTCTCTAGACCCAGTGCAGCCCTGGCATGGTGGCCAATGAAGACCTAGAGGTAAACCTATCTCTGAGACCTAAAAAATAGGTCCTGAGAATCCTGTGTAGAACACTCAAGGAGGGTGCAGCTCTTAAGGCCCAAATGTGGACCTGGAAAGGTGATCAGAGAGGGAAGGGGGCAAGATTTATCAGGCCAAGGAGTCCTTATTTCCCATGAAGCCTGCTGGGCTTGCCTATTATCTGGGAGGGGCAGGGCAGAGCAGCTCTCAGGACCTGGATATTGTCCTGGTAAGCTGTTTCAGGAGGGGACACAGGCTAGCCAAACCTTTCAGATCTGAGCCAGGCCTGTGTACCTTGCCTCTAATTTCTGGCAGCCGGGCAAACCTCTGTACTTGAATGCAGCCCTGAAAAGGTCATGTAGGTGGGGCCAGGGACAGATATATTTGCAGGGTCCTCACTAGAATCTGCAACCTATAGAGTTCAGGGATTCATGGAGGCCTATTGCATTTGAGCAGACTCATGCTAGGAGTTTGGTGGGTAGACTGTGCAATTCAGGATTAGGAGGTGGTCTGGGGGCAGTGCTCTATCTCTCCCCGAGGACTTGGAGGGGAGATCTTTGGTGCCCATTTCTCTGACAGGAGCTCCTCCCCTTTCCTTTGCCTACACTTACAGTTCAAGGAGGTTCAGAAGAGCTGTACTGTGGGTGGCCTCAGTTGAGATAAATAGCTACTCAAGACTTGAGTCTGAAAAGAGGGAGAGTGCAGGCCTACCCTGCTCATCAGACATGGGGAATTTCCCAGACTCCTCAGTCTCTAATGTGAGAGGGTGTGGTAGGCTTTATCACTCAAGGTATTCACCCTTCTCCCCAAATCATTGGGGCTTCTTCTCCACTGTGTTGTGCCTTCTGTTCCCACAGAGCTGTGGAGATGTCGGATTGCCTCCCCTTGATCATAATCTAAGTCCCACCTGCTGGTTGATTCTTAAGATAGTGCTGAGCTCTTGAGGCTTGGGGTGGAATGAGAGGTCTGGTATTTTCCTTAAAGCAGTGTATATGTACACTTCCCTATCATGTGTTTCATCTCTGTACTAATGTTGTTCTTCAGCAGGTGGGAAATTAATCAGTTACAATGGTTTCATAATAAACTGTTGAATATTTCATATAATTTATTAAATACTGTACTGAAGGTAAAAGGCAGAATGGCTATATGGGTATTTGAAATATGATTATTACTTTTTTTGTTCCTTAACATTTCTGCCATACAGCACATGCTCTGGCCAGAAAAAGACAGACCAAAACAGAGACAGAGAGGGAAAGTGAGAAATCACCCCTTGAGGGGATGGCCATGCCACAATCCTTTTTCCTCATTCTCCTCTTGGCATTTTGGGCATGTACACACATAGTGCCCTTTGTATTTTTTTTTCTTTTCTGGCCATTTTATCTTTTTAACCCCATTTTATTATTATTATTATTTTTAAAAATTCAACCACTATCCATCATTTGGCTTATAAAGAGAAATTACCCAACATGAAATACACCTCAGACCAGACCAGTTGAGAATAATATACAAGTTATCAACAGGTAATAAACCATTTCTGTGCCCCACAAATATCTTGCCTCTATTTTTTTCTGATTTCCTTCCCTATACTCTTCTCCTTTCTTGCCCTCCTTCCACACAGTCTCCAGTGTCTATTAACTATTTCCACTGCTTTTATGTCCTCCCGTCTTTCAATCTCTACCATAGAGTGTGGACAATCAGTATATATTAAGTGGAGACCTAAATGTCTCTCTTTCATAGCCTAGATTGCTTTACTCAGCAAAAAAAATCTTTCATATTCGACCGCTTTCTATCTGCTTTTTATGGCTGAATAGTATTCTGTAGAGTATGTGTGCCACACTTTTTCAATCCATTCATCTATTCGTGGACATGTAGGTTGGTTCCATGTCCTAGGAATCATGAATAATGCCAGAATAAACCTTGATGTGCAAGCACTTTTCCAACTGAGCATTCTCCTGTCCTTTGGGTAGATAACCAGGAATGAATTGCTGAATCAAATGATAGTTCTATTTGTAGGTCTTTGAGGAACTTCCATATTGTTTGCCACAGTGGGTGGACCAATTTACATTCCCACCAATAGTGTAGGAGAGTTCCCCTTTCAGCACAATCCTGCCAACACTTAACGTTCTTTGTATTTTTAATCTTTGCCATCCTGACAGGGGTTAGGTGGTATCTCATTGTGGTTTTAATCTGCATCTCCTTTGTGATGAGGAATGCTGAGCATTTCCTCAAGTACTTTTTGGCATTTGTATGTTTTCCTCAGAGAGTTTTTTGTCCAGTTATTTTCCCATCTTTCAATTGGGTTGATCTCTTTCTCTCTTTTTTTTTTTTTTTTTAGAGAGATTTTTTTTGCTATAGGGTGCGTGCATTGCTATAGGGTGCGTGCACTTGCCAGACAGACAGAGAGAGACAGAGAGACAGAAAGTGAGAAATCACCCCCAGAGGGGGTGGCCACGCCAGAATAGAATCCCTTCTCCTCCTTTCTCCTCTCAGGATCTTGGGCATGCACACCCATGCATGCAGCGTGAGTTTAAGCCACCGGGTCCGGGACTTGAACCGTGGTTGACTACATGGAAGTCCAGTGACATAGCCATTACACTAACTGCTGGTTCCTCTTTTTTTTTTTTTGATAAGCCACTTGAGTTCCCCGTGTATTCTGGTTCAGTCCCTTTTCTGAGGCATAGTTTACAAAAATGTTCTCCCATTCTGAAGGTTGTCAAGTCACATTAATTACTGTGTTCTGTGTGTTTTTCAAGCCTTTGGGTCCTGGACTTGAGCCATGTAGTCAGCTGTATAGGATCCGTACCTTAATCACCACATCACCTGCAGGCCTGAAGTGTGGTTTTTATTATGTCTATAACTTTTGCACCATGGTAAAGTTAATAAATGGTAAGTCCAACCATTATAACCATCTGTACATTCTTATGATAAAGCTTAATTTATTAAGCTCAGTAAGAGGTAAACAATGACAACTCATAATAAAATAGAACAATTTTAAAAATACTATGATAAAAGTTATATAAATATGGTCTGTTCCTCTCAAAACACCTTATTGTATTATAGTCACCTATTTTTGGACTGTGGTTGAGTGCAGGTAACAAATTGTTGGGAACAAAGCCATAGATAGGGAGACTACTGTCCTAAATATTTTGTGAGTCCATTGATCTCTCCATTTACCCTTGCCTGGTGCGGGGGAGGGAGGGGAGGGTGTAGGGTAATACAACACAGGGAAGCTCACAGTTTCCTGAGCAAGATGTGAAGTCACAGGAATATCCATGATTTCCTGTTTACATTTTTCTGTAACAGCATTATTATTATAAGTGGTTTTTTGATTCTGTAATGATATTCCAATATCTTGACAAATTTGGGGAGCTGGACTCAACATCTTATTAGCATTCACATTTTCCAATGGGGAAATATGATTTAGAGGTCAAAAAGATATGTCTTTCTTTACATGATGTGAAAATGAGAGCCTGCCTAGATTTTATTGAGTTCTAGTTCTGTGATGTCCAGTAGATGACTCAGGTTTGGGGAGCACTTATTTTGTCCATTCTGGAAAAGTTGCCTGTCATTTCTGTTGGTGCTGATTCATTTTCTCTGTCTCCCACTATCTTTCTGAATTGATGATTTTGTTTTAGCAGTCAAGTAAAATAATAGGACCTGATTTGTTTGAATTGTTCATCAATTTAGCAGACATCAAATTCTACTTAAGACTTTTTTTTGAGAAGTTTTTGCTATAGGGCACGTGCACTCGCCAGAGAGGCAGAAAAACAGAGAGGCAGAGACAGAAATAAAAAAATCATCCCCCAGGGGAGATCCCCCAGCAATCACTTCTCCTCCATTCTCTTCTTGGGATTTTGGGCATACAGGCACATATGCCTGGCATGAGTTTTAAGCCATTAGGTCCAGGACTTGAACTGTGATCAACTATGTGGGAGTCCAGCAAAATAGCCATTACATCACCTACTGGTCCCTTACACCTTTGTGTTCTTTATCAGAAGTGGTTTACAAAGTATCACCATCAGGAAAAAACAAACAAAACATTTACTAGACAAAAATGAGTTGTCTGTTGATGATAGTGTATACAGTAATGTTTTTGAGTTAACTAATATGTACTGTATTCATGCTTGGGAAAAACCATGTTGTACACTGTAAAGATGTACAGTGATTAAATGTAAATAAAAAATAATAAAATTTTGGGACCAGCAGCTGGTGTAATGGCTATGTCGCTGGACTCCCATGTAGTCGACCACAGTTAGAATCCCAAACCTGGTGGCTTAAACTCACGCTGGGTGTTTTGTGTGCGTGCCCAAGATCTGGAGAGAATGGAGAAGGGATTGCAGTGTGGCCATTCCCCCTGGGGGGTGATTTCTCGCTGTCTGTCTGTCTGTCTCTGTCTTTCTGGCGAGTACACACACCCTATAGTAAAAACCTCTCCCCCAAAGTTTTATTTTGAAAAGGACAAAGTACCACCATGTAAACTGTAAATTCTAAGCCCCCCTCCCTTTATTCATGGTATTTATTTAAAAAGGGCCTTTTTAAGAATGACTTGAGATTATAAAACATTTTTCAAATACACAAAGTGCTTCATAACAACTCAAGCCTTAAGGAATGCTTTTTTGGGCACATTCATTTTGTTTTGTTTTGTTTTAAAGATCAAAGACCAGCAGGTGGCTTGATGGCTAAAGGCGCTGGACTCCTACCCACATGGCTGACCGTGGTTCAAGTCCCAGCCCTGATGGATTGCTTTCTCACTTTCTCTCTCTCTCTCTCTGTCCCTTTCTGGTCACATTAAAATAAGTAAGTTAAATTAAATAATTATTTTTTTAAAAAAACCTCATTCAAAGGGTGGTAGCATATTTGATATCATCACTGTTTAGAGAGGAGTAGAGTTACAGGAATGAGAAGTATATAATTAGTAAATAAATAATCCTGCTCAACAAGTGAGTTAAGTAGTTAAGCCACAGGGAGAAAAGAAAAACTGGAAGCAACAAAATCAGTGCATATCAGAAATTCATTTTAATTTGTATTTGAAAACGAATACAAAAATGTCTTCCTAGAGGAAGACATTTTTCTGCACACAGGTGTGTATTTGACATGTGCAGTCCTGGAAACCAATTGTGTCATGCTCCTACACATAAATTAGGTCAAATGATGTCACATATTAAAAGGGGGAAAGAGAAATATTTTAGTTAGTCAGATTCAAAAGCAAACATGACACAAAAACTCTGTAAATAAGATCAAGTCAGTCACTTTAATGAGAACACTGCATATTATACTGGAGTGATAGGTTTGTGAGGCTATGTTATGTACCACATTAAAACAGCAGAGAGAACAATTATATAGAGAGGCTGGAATGAGGAATTTTCACCAAAGTGAATTATCTTCTTGTCAACTACCAGAATAAAACAAAACTGAGTATATGAGTACTAGTATACTGAAGTCAGGTTATACCAGTTTCTGTGCGGCATGCTAAAAGTTAGGACTTCTTCACTGGTACATATGAATCACCTAATAGTCGTGGTTTTGTCCCTTCTCACCAAACTTTGGGCATGCCTTATTTTAGATGGAGTATAGCTTTTATCTATTATTTCATCCTGTAAAAACATGTGAAGACAACGTTCATTTTGTGCCATAGGATGATAAGTGACCTTGTTTATAAACTATTCCAGTCCTTGCTTCCTTTCCTTAGTAAAATTGTCATCAAATATTCCATCATCTCCTCTAAAAGGTAGTTGATGTAAAAACGCTTTCCCAGGGAGTGGGGGAACTATAACCTCTCTCTAATTCACTTCACAGCCATTTGAAGTCACTTTATCTTCTTCTAACAGTAGATTCCTTTAGTTTAAAAAGAGGAAGATTTGTCTTGTCTGACCCCCAGTAGACCCGTATCATCTGTGGGTTGCTTACGTTGATCTTGAGGAAGTTGCTGGGTGACCCATAGGCATCATTCTGTGGCTTGGTGATCAGCTACTGTCTGTCTGTCATGGTCTCTGCTATTTCTCTATAGCTCCTGCTGCTGTGGTTGGACCCACTCCACCCCCTCCGCAGTCCACCAATGAAGGGAAGGCTGCCTGCTGTGGGGACATGGGGCTCATGCTAGTGAGATGGAAAGTGAGAAATTAAACCCCAGGGGAATGGCCAAGCTACAATCCCTTCTCCATTTTCCTTTTGGGATTTCAGGCATGCACATACACACACCTGGCATTATTTTCCAGCTGCCAGGTCTGGGACTCAAAAGGTGGTCAGCCATGTGGAAATCCAGTACCTTAACCAATATGCCACCTGCTGGCCCCATGCTTCCTTTATTTTTAATAGTGAGTTCATTATATTGAACTAATTGGTTATTATAATTTTATTGGGTTACTATTCTGTTTTATCCAGAACTATAGATACTTTCTAATAACTATGTATTACCATAAAATTTAATTTTGTTTCTCCCTCTTCTAGATAAAGCCTTAAGTATACCAAAGTAGGATTTTATGTTTTCTCATTATAGGTGATTAATGTTGGTTCTAATTCTAGTAGGAGTGGCCAGCTGCATGTCCCAGTGGTTAAGGGAGCCAGATCCCACATGGGTGACCACATGGTTTCAACTCCAGCCCTGGCTTCTTGAAAGACATGTTGGGCATATGTGTATGCAAGTCCACAATCTCAACAGGATGAAGAAATGGAGGCAGAAGGATTGCAGTATGATCATCAGTGTGATCATGCCCCATTGGGAGCATCTTTCTTTCTTTCCCCACTCCCCTCTCTGGCAACTGCATGTGCCCTCTGACAAAAATTAAATAATTCAACTAGGAGAAAATGTAGGGACTCGAGTCTGCTTGGCTTCTTAACTCATGAAAATTTTACTCTTCTTGGGTTGACATCTAAATGAAAATGTAAGAGATTTTCCCATCAACTGAGATAAGAGACCATGTGGGTGAGATCACAGGAGCAGGAAGTATAGCATTAGTTTAGTTTTGCATAGAAATGTTCAGAAAGCAAGTCATGATATGAATTTAAAGTTTGGAGGGAGTATGCTGAGATGACCTGGCTGTAGAAAACATGTAAAGATGGTTAAGACATTAACAGAACCTATCAAGAAACTTAAGGCTAGTAACAGCAGATGGCATAATGGTTATGTCACTGGACTCCTATGTAGACCATGGTTTGAGTCTTGGACCCAGCTGCTTAAAACTCACACCAGGTGTGTGTGTATGTGTGCCCAAAATCCTGAGAGGAGACTGGCAAATGGACTGTGGCATGGCCATCCCCCTTGGGGGGTGGTTTCTCTCTTTCTCTCTCTCTTTCTCTCTCTGGTGAGCACACAGGTCCTATAGGAAAAATCTCCCTAAAAAAAAATTTTTTTAAAAAGAAGTCTTAGAGTTTTAACGCCAGCAGAGAATTTGTAGAGATGAACTTGATGCGAAATGTGGATAATACATTTTGAAGATCCTTCATGATGCCCGTGATTATTAAATGGTGCTATCTATTGATAGCCAGATTGGCTGCCTGGCATTCAGTAGGCCCTCATATGCTGAGATCTGTTACTGTGAATCGAGCAGTGGTAGTGGTAAGAAGAGTGACTTTAGGCAGTGGAGTTCTTATGATGGACAAATAGAAGATAAGGTTGAATTCTGGATTCAGGTGGCAGAAATAATGCCTGTCAGAAGGGTCTGGAATCATAGGATGTGTTCTAGGAGCTATACAGTTGTTACCTACTTATAAGATAGGTGATTCATGTTTTAAGGTGAGTGGTAACATTTTCCTCTTGGGAAGAAAACTCATCTTAGAAAGATTGTGATCTGCTTCAGATCCTGGATTGAGGAAATGATTAAGCTAAGATTGTAACTAAGTTTGTTTGATTTCAGACCCTATATCTCGGGGCTGGCAGGTGGCGTGTGGTTAGAAGCACTGGACTCCCACATGGCCAAACTTGGTTCAAGTCTCAGACCTGGTGGTTTGCCTTCTCATTTTCTCTCTCTCCTCCTTAGATCAAACTGAATAATAATAATAATGATAAACCAATTTAAATAAAATAATTCTAAAAATAAATTTATAAACAGACCCCATTTCTCTGGAATATCTAACACACTGCTTCTCTTGAAAGGTAATCTGTTGGGCATTAGGAAGACAGTGAAGGATTTAGAATAATCAATCAGTTGACACTTTGAATGTTTCTCTTATAGAACTGCAAAAAGTAGCATGAAGTGAGGAACACTTGTGTGAAGTGAAGTAATTTTGTAGGAGCCTATTTATTTACATTAATAATTGAAGGACAAAAATGTATGTGGATAAGATGCTTGATTTTTATGTTTCATCTCTGGTCATGATACCACTATTGTTTTTTTTTTTTTTTGGAGAGGTTTTCGCTATAGGGCCCGTGCGCTCGCCAGACAGAGAGAGAGAGACATAGAGACAGAAAGCAAGAAATCATCACCCAGAGGGGATGGTCACGCCGCAATCCCTTCTCCTCCATTCTCCTCTTGGGATCTAGGGCACGCACGCACACGTGCCCAGTGTGAGTTTTAAGCCACTGGGTCTGGGACGCAAACCGCAGTCGACTACCTGGGAGTCCAGTGACATAGCCATTACGCTAACTGCTGGTTCCCATGATACCACTATTTTAAAGTACTCAAATTTTCTAAGAATGGTACTTTCTTCTACTGATGGGAGAGTAACGAGGTAAGGATATTGTGTTTCTTGGACCAGGAGATGGCATAATGGATACATCACTGGACTCCCACATAGTCAACCATGATTCGAGTCCCAGACCTGGTGGTTGAAAACTCATTCTGGGCACATGTGCATGCATGCCCAGGATCCCAAGAGAAGGAGGATATTGTGTTTCTACATCTTTGAAATAATTTAAAATAGGAATTCCATTGAAATAAGGTTATTTTGATTTTTAAAATTCAAGATAACTAACTAAAACTTTCTTCTTGGGACCAGCAGTTGGAGTAATGGCTATGTCGCTGAACTCCCATGTAGTAGATCATGGTTCGAGTCTTGAATCCAGTGGCTTAGACTCATGCTGGGTGTGTGTGTGTGCATGCCTAAGATCCCGAGAGAATGGAGAAGGTATTGCGGCATGACCATCCCCTCTGGGGGGTGATTTCTCGCTTTTGGTCTGTCTTTCTCTGTTTTTTTTTTTTTTCTTTCTGGTGCGACCTGTCGCCCTATAGCAAAAACCTCTCCAAACAAACAAACAAAAACTTTCTTCTCTAGGGCTGGCAGGATGGTTGGGGTGCTGGACTCCCATGTGGCTGGCTGTGGTTAGAATCTTGGACCTGGTGATTTGCTTTTTCCCTCTCCCTCTCTCTCTGGTCAAATTGAAGTAGAATAATAAAAAAATAAAATAATTCTATAGCTAAAACCTTTCCAAAAATATAAAATAATTCTTAAAAAACATAGAAAGGAAAGAGAAACTTTCTTCTCTGTCACAACAGTAAAACAAAAAAGTTATTAGTACTCATATTGGCAGATACTGTGTGACTGCTGCTAATATATTGTGTTAATTCAATTTTATTGCACTTTCCTAATAATCTCAGAGATTAGTTATATCACCTTTAGGTTAATTGCAAATGTCTGAAAATATGCAGAACTTGTAGG
>NW_006203440.1:284934-295620 GCF_000334495.1 Tupaia belangeri chinensis
TTTTAAGGTTTCACTTTGAAACTACTTTTACTTCTTTGTAGTTCAGTTATTTTGTTATCTCTTTATTTACACAGTCTTATTTCATATGTTCTATAAATCATCCACATTCATAAGAAGCTTCAAATATGTAAAGGATTTCTTATGTCTGTAAGAAGTCACATGTGAAGATAGGTTTTTTGCTTTTTTTTTTTTTTTTGCTATAGGGCTCATGTGCGAGAGAGAGAGAGAGAGAAAGAGAAAGAACTCAGCCCCCAAAAGGAATAGCCATGCCATAATCCCTTCTCCTCCATTCTGCCCTCAGAATTTGGGGCATGAACATGCACCTGATGTGACTGTCAAGCCACTGGGTCCAGGACTCGAACCATGCAGTTGCCCATGTGGGACCCAGCCACCCTTAGTGCCACTGCTGGCCTGAAGATAAGTTTTTCTGATCACTTCAGTTAAAATTCTTGCTTTTCTGGCGGTGATGACCTCCCCACGAGAACATGCCTCTCGCAAAGGACCTCCTTTATCCCTCTCCTGGAGAAGAGGAAACACAAGAAGCACCTGGTGCAGAGCCCAAATTCTTACTTCATGGATGTGAAATGCCCAGGATGCTATAAAGTCACCACAGTCGTTAGCCAGGAAAGCAATTTGATGCAAGATAAAACACATCTATAAAAATGACTGTCAGTTTGGGAACCAGCAGTTAGCGTAATGGCTATGTCGCTGGACTCCCACGTAGTCGACCATGGTTCGAGTCCCGGACCCGGTGGCTTAAAACTCACGCTGGGCACGTGTGCGTGCATGCCCAAGATCTGAGAGGAGAATGCAGGAGAAGGGATTGCGGCGTGACCGTCCCCCCTGGGGGATGATTTCTCACTTTCTGTCTCTATGTCTCTATCTGTCTGGCGAGCACACGCACCCTATAGCGAAAAAAAAAAAAAAGACTGTCAGTTTATAAATCCAGCTGCCACTCCCTTATGAAAAATGGTGAGAATATATATACCAAGGAAAATAGAGCTTGATGATAAAAGATACTTAATGGAGGATAAATTAGGGAAATATTGAGAATGGGTAAGGAAATAATCTCACCTCAGAACTCTTATTAAATAATAAGTAAGGAAATGAAATAACAATAGCTTTGATCATGCTATATTTTTATTAATGTAAAATGTGTTCTGTATATATGGATAGGCCATATAAGATACAGTAGTGAGGATAATGGAATGTGTGAAGGCTATTTAAAAATCATACTCAATATTGTGCTTTGTCTGATGGAAGCAATTCTCAACTACAGGAAGAGAATTTGAGAAATGCAAAAAGAGCAGCAGAGAAAAGAGAACACCTTGAAACACAAGGTAGCCTGCATTCTCCCTGACAGGTACAGAATCCTTCAGAGCCTGATGTAGATGGTAAATTACGCTAGCCCTTAGGGGCTATGAACAGTCTGCATATGTTGACTTTTTCAGATTCTCATTTACAAGAAAGAGACTCAAGACACCTGGGTGAGATTTTTCTTTTCTTTTTCTTCCTCTGTGAATGGTTGTCCAAAACTGAACATGGGCATGTTCCCCGCCTCCCAACTCAGGGATTGTGCCTTGGAGAGGGCAATGGCAAAGCAGACCAGGGATCCTGTCTACTTAAAGGAAAAGTATGGGATTAGTACAGACACTTATTTTTAAAAATTATTTCTTCCATGAGACACAGACAGAGAGAGAGGAATCCCTAAAAGGGTCCTCATGGTACGATCCACATCCCCCACACAGCCTCAGTGAGCTAGGGTCATAGTCATGTGTATATGGGCCCAGTATACACAGAGACCTTGGGACAGGAACCTGGACCCTTTCAACATGGTTTCAGAATGATGGAGCTTTATGTCACCCATGTGAAACTATGGTTACCCTGTGACAGACATTTTTAAGGATGCTTACGATATTTTTAAGGCAAAGCTGTTGAGGACTTCATGTTCTAATTCTTATCAAGTCCATTCTTTTTCTATCTGCAAGACTGGAGATCCTGACCTGGAAAGCACTACACGGAGAGGTAAGAGCATGCTGTGAAAGGAATAGCTGAGATTCTACTGCAAAATGCACACACTCTACTTCTTGTTCTGGGGCTAACTATAACTGTGATGTGTATATCTCAGGTGCCCCAACCAGATGACTCTTTGGGCCAATCCCCTATAAATGGTGGTGCTGAGGCCCCTCTATTAACTAACTGGACACTCCCTACTCCCACTCTTGGTTACTCTTAGTTGAAAAGTGTGCCTAGCAAGAAAATGGGTTGGCTCTTCTGTCCCACCATGAGTCATTTGAGAAAAACCGTAACATTTTAGAATGGGAGCTGTAGGCCCTAAAGAGAGAAGAAACTATTTTATTGTCTTCATGGCAAGATATTCTATCAGATCTGCTTTAAGACATAGGCACTTTACTATTTTTGGAGGTTCCTTTGTTCTGTTTTGATTTTATATTGTGAACTACAGAACTCATCAGTAAATTAAGGTTTCTATGTATAAATAAACATAAAAAATGGAAAAAGAGGGACCGGCAGTTGGCATAATGGCTATGTTGGTGGACTCCCATGTAGTCAACTGTGGTTCGAGTCCCAGACCCAGTGGCTTAAACTCAGGTCGGGCATGTGTGTGTGCGTGTCCAAGATCCTGAGAGGAGAATGGAGGAGAAGGGATTGCAGTATGGCCATCTCCCCTGGGGTGGGGTGGGGGGGTGATTTCTCACTTTCTCTGTCTCTCTCTGTCTTCCTGGCAAGCACACATGCCCTATAGCAAAAACCTCTCAAAAAAACAAAAAAAGGAAAAATGAAACAAAAAGATTTCTATTTAATTTCTCTCTCCTAATATTGTAAGTATAATCCTAAAACTCTCATTCAGTGGCTTACTCTTGAATTCTTTCCTGTGCAAAGTCAAGGATCCTCATATTCTGGGTAGAGAGACTCCCATGAGTTGAGTTTCCCCAGTAACATCCTCCTGGCAACCATGAAGGGATCTTCAGAAGACTCTTTAACCAGACTAAAAATTGAATCTGTGAAGTATCAATTGGACACAATGGATGGGCAAGCTTTCTGGAGGGAATTTTCCATTCCACCTTTCTTTCTGTTTCCTGAACTTTTCTGTCCTCTCTAGTCTGCTGAGGGGAAGTGGCTCAGTCAGCTTAGAGACTGATGCCAAGTAGGGCTCACTGCCCCAATATACCACATCCAGGATGCTGTAATGGGAGCTGTGGGCTGAGGGGTGCCTTCCCATATGAAGTAGCTCAGCTAGCTAGGGGCTGATGCTGAGTGGGGCTTGCTGCCCCAGTACACCACACATAAGACCCTGGTCATGAACACACAACAGCCAGGATGCTGGGTCAGGAGTTGTGGGCTAAGATGCCTACCCATATACAACGGCTCAGCTAGCTAGGGGCTGATGCCAGGCAGGGCTTACTGCCTCAATATCAGGGATGCTGGCTGGCAGTACACCTTATCTGGATGTTAGTTCAGAGACACATATGGAGGGATGTCTCTCCACTTGGCCTAGGACAATGAGCCAAGATTCAGTTTGTACTGACCTGACTGCATCAGATACTCAGTGCCAGATAGTTCTGTAGACCTCCAATCTGGCTTTCTGTTCTTTGCTTTATTTCCCACATCTCATGGAAAAGTCATTTGACCTTTCTGCCTCTGAACTAACCTCTCTGTGTCACTGTGGAGACAGAGGGTCCTGCTGCCTATGTTGCTCCTTTGTCTGAAGTTTTGGGCTAGGGAACCTTCACTCTAAATGTCCATCTCTTCTTCTCCCTTTCCTAACTGCTTGCTAAATCACTGTGTTTGTTACTATAAAGTTAGGGAAGAACTCAGCATTTAGCTAAGCAACAAGTGGTCCTGAGTAAAAATGGGAAATCTCTGTGATTTTGTGGAATTTGGGTATCTTAGCAACTGCCATCATCAAATACTTTCACTTATTTTTATGGTGGTTCCTGACATTGCAGAGAAACTGAAGGCCCAGACTAAGATAAAGAAAGGTACAATTCCTACAACCAGGTTGGGAGCCATGGGGTCCACACATTAATAGGACCCTTATTACCTGGCTACAAACTTTATTATGGGGGCCACCAGCAGCAGTCTAAGACTTCTCCTTGGACTGCCTTCCAATGAGTGGTATCTCTTTAAAGCAAAAGGAATAGCATGACTACAGTGTAAGTCGGGGGAGGGGGCAAGAGCTGTGGCCAAAAATATGGCTCTCTAAACTATAATACAAGTTTATGGATTGACCTGTTTTGCAAAAGAGAAGGCAAGCAGTAGGGAATCTTACATATAATGGGCCTTCATGGCTTTCCACCAGACCCCAGAAATGGAAACTTAACATAGAATGTGTTTGGCTCACATGAGCCCTTTGAATCTAGAGCCGGACATCCTTGATGACCCACTTATGGGACGTGATCAAGGACAGGGTTGCCAAGACTCTAGTTCACAAGGACATCACATGAGGACACCAATGGCCAAATCTCTGAGGGGGGATATTCTCTCTTATCTGAAAGATCTTAGCTCCTTTTCTGAGCCTATTTCCCTGTTTGGGTGGGGCAGCTAGGCTAAGACCAGATAAATCCAGCTTAGCAGGTACCACCCAAAGTGAGGCCTCCTACAACTCACAGAGGTCCAATAAACTTTGTCTACTCTGTGAAGTCTCAGATGGAGATGGAGGTTCAAGTCCCTTTCTCCATGTTGGACTTGGTGCTATGCAGACAGAAATTAGAAAGGTTCTTAGATGACCCAAAGAAATTGAAAGTTTGTCATCTTAACCCTGTCCTTTGACCTGTCCTGGGTAGACAGGTCATCTTTTCTACTTGCTGTATCCTAGGAAAAAAAAAGTATAATTCTGACAGCCAGATAGTTCACTGATACCCTGGCTGCCTAGCATGGTGGGATATAAAAACCCAAGGAATGTGGCTCAGAAAAACCACATGTATGCTTGCTTAATAGAATGGATAAAGAAATGTGTAATCGCCGGGCGCATGTGTGTGCGTGCCCAAGATCCCGAGAGGAGAATGGAGAAGGGATTGCGGCGTGGCCATCCCCCCTGGGGGGTGATTTCACGCTTTATTTCTCTCTGTCTCTCTCTTTCTGGTGAGTGCACACACCCTATAGCAAAAAAACCTCTCCAAAAAAAGAAAAAAAGAAAGAAATGTGTAATCAAGCTAGTAAACTATGATAGGGTTCAAGAGGTCACTCAGGGCAAAGAGAACTCGGCAACATTTCAAGGTAGATTAGGAGGTGCCCACAGAAGTTTACCAACATAGACTTGAGTAGCACAGAGCGCCAAATTCTTCTGGAAATAAATTTCAACAGTCAACTGGCCCCAGATATTAGAGAGAAAACTGCTGAGGGCCCACAGGCACCTATTTCTAAGCTCCTGGAGGCAGCTTTCAGTATCTATAACAACTGTGACAGAGTCAAAGAGACCACAAGGTCCTAGAGAGACAAACAAAAGGCCTGAATTCTGGCTGTGGCCATGGCTACCCAAGTTACTTGCAGGCTGGGCACCTAAGTCCCACCCAACAGCAAGATCTAGAAAGCCGAATCAGAGCTTCTGCCTTAATAATCTGATGATTATAAAGAGATATTTTCAGGTAAACTTTTGGGGTTATATTAAATTGAGGTGAGCATTTGTAAAAAGGTCTCCTGCACATCTCTATGTACAATGCTTTAAGATAAAGCTTATAATTTTCTTTTGATTTTTGAAATTTTATAGGAACAAACTATATTGGGTCTGTTAACAAGGTTTGTCTATTCTACATTAAAATTTTTAAAAAATAATTATTTATTTTATTTATTCATTCATTTATTTTTTAGTTTGATCAGAGAGAGACAGAGGGTGAGAGTGAGAGAGAAAGTGAGAAAGGAAGCAACCAGATTCAGGACTTGAACCCTGGTCAGCCATGTGGGAGTGTCCAGCACCTTAACCACCACACCACCTGCTGGTCCCCATCTACATTAAAATTTTAAAAGCACATTTTAAACTTTATAAGGTGAGATAAATTAAAGGCATGTCTTCCTAAAAATAATAATTTTTGTCACAATCAGAGGTTAAGATAGTTTCCAAAAGTAAACTTACAAAGAAGGGAAACAAGGGAGAAAACAGTAAGTAGGAAAAAGATATGGAAAGAGAGTTAAAAGGGTAAAGATATTTTCAGCAAGACAAGTTAAAAGGGAAAGAAAATGTTTTTCTAGAAAAAATTTTGTGCGGTAAATGTTTTGTCCTCAAGTAGAATGTCAAGGTTATTTCAGAATGGAAAAACGGAAGAAGGGACAAATACTGAAAGTCTAAAGCTAGTAGCTGAAGGTTTGAGTTAATAGCCTAAGAAACAGTACAAAGACTAATAAAATTAAGATTTTTGTTGATGAATGTTCTAAAGACTATGTAAGACTTAGAGTTCTGATAGTACTGATGTGATACTATCAGTCACAATGCTGGTTGTTATCTTTAAGTGCTATATGCAATATAGCTAAATTTCTTAAGATTATCATAATGAACTATTATCAAGTTATTAATTGTGGCTATTTTAACTTTTTGTCATCCACAGTTCCAAAATTGTTTTCTACTGTAAAAACTCTAACAAGTACTTTTTTTTTTTTTTTTGGAGAGGTTTTCGCTATAGGGCATGTGCGCTCGCCAGACAGAGAAACAGAAAGCGAGAAGTCACCCCCCAGAGGGGATGGCCACACTGCAATCCCTTCTCCTCCATTCTCCTCTCAGGATCTTGGGCACGCACACACACGCGCCCGGCGTGAGTTTAAGCCACCGGGTCCTGGATGCGAACCGCGGTCGACTATGTGGGAGTCCAGCGACATAGC
The DNA here is from genome assembly GCF_000334495.1 of Tupaia belangeri chinensis. NCBI lineage: Eukaryota > Metazoa > Chordata > Mammalia > Scandentia > Tupaiidae > Tupaia > Tupaia belangeri. Next base: position 291,766 of record NW_006203440.1, read on the forward strand.
CATTATGCTAACTGCTGGTCCCGATAGTTTTAATTTTACATAAAATTTCCAAAACAACTGTTACACAGTATAATAGTTATCTGCAATGAATAGGTTATTAATGGAAATACTATTTTAAATTAAAATCAGTTTCTAAATTTAAATGAGTCATTTCTGGCTAATGAAGAGAAAAAGTCACTCATGCTGGGAATACAGTAGGAAAATCTGTTTTTCATCCTCTATTAGAGCAAACTCACTGGATCACTGGGGCTAGTAGACAAGCTTTCTACTGTTTCTGTCTCATACTCCACTTGGTACGTCTGATGGATTTCACAGTAGAACTCAATATTAAAACTACAGCCAAATGCACTTTGTGATGTATTGCTTTATAACTTAAACACCAACATTCAACGTATTCACAATCCCAATTTTCCCCTCCCAGTTTACCAGTGAGGAGTTACCAGGGAGTACTATTTCCTGTAGTAGCTTCTCCCTCCTAGCCCTGACCTGATGCAAATTTTAAAAGCAAGGGCACAAAATCTCAGCTTTCTCTTTCTTTGGGTCTCATCTTCTTTTACAGAATAAAACAAAAGAGATTAGCAAGGTTTAGTAGCTGGTTGCAACTCAGTACTTTTCTAATTAATGCATAATAAAAGAGAGCTAAAACATCATCAGCACCCAGTGGTATGTGTCTACTGATGCTGGCATGGATTGAGCTGATAAGGGATTTCTTCCAGACAATGAAAAGCTGTGTCTCAAGTTGCTTCAGATTCACATAATAGTTCACAGTAGATATTGCAGAATGTGGTCCACAGCATGAGGGAAGCTCTCACAAGTTAAGTAAGGAGGTAGATTAATTTTTTTCTTCATCTGCTGCTCGATATTTCTCTGTTTTTACTACGATGCCCAGCATGATGACATTCTGAGCACCACCAACATCATCCCTGCAATCATGTCCTATCATCACGGCCTCCTTGAGTTTGCAGCCAGTACCCCGCAATGCTTCCAAAAAGAACGTCTTCTCAGGTTTTCCCACTACTGTGGCTTTGGTGTCTGTGGTATACTCTAAAGCAGTCACAAATGGCCTGGGCCCCAGGACTAACCCATCTTTCCTCTTGTTATACCTGGCTTTGGGATTGCTATCAGAGGTGCCCCATCCAGGAGTAACCAGAAAGCTCGAAAATTTGATAATGAAAATGTTCTGGTGCTAATCCTATAACCACAGCATTAGGATCACCTGTTTGTATTCCTCTGAAATTCTGGTAGTGCCCACTCATCAACCAGCAGCATGGACCTGACTTGTTTCTGCTCTTCTAAACTTCTGGCTGCAGTCAGAGATTTAAATATTTCATCTTCAGAGATATACTCCAACCTCGTCAGTCTTTCCAACAGGTCTTGCTTGCTCTCTTTGGTAGTACTGGTCACAAACCCAAGCATCACAGAAGTACCATGTAACCTTTTAAGAGCTTCCTGTGTTCCTGGCACAGCTGCATCTTCAATGTGAAGTGTGCCATTGAGATCTACCAAAACAGCTTTTAATGCACGGTGTGCTGCCATCCTTCATTCCCCCCATTCCACACACCATCCTCAGGAAAGGGACCCTGCTAGCAGCAAAGCCAGCACAGCTACCCTGTCCACAGCACGTCGCAGCCAGCCTATAGAACTCTGCAGCTGCCTGATAGACACCAGAAACTCAGAATTCACTCTTTTGAAAAAAAAAAAAAAAAAAATGTCATTGTGAGACTGTGATGAAATAAAGGCAGTAATTACCTGGAGGGCCAATTTCCAAGGCTTAAGTCACGGTCAGCACAAATTATCTTTTGTGGTCTATATAGTTCGTACACCTGGTGTGTCCTCCAATCATACATCACGGGAATTTTAATACCTTCAAGTAAAAAAATCTTTGGTTTTAATTCTGTTATTTAAAATTTCCATCTTGTTTTTCCATGAGACAATATTAGTCTGCAGTTTATAGTGTAGTTCGTATTTCATATTACCTGTGGATTAAGACAAATATTTTAGTTGTGTCTAATTAGCTTCTACGGGTAACATTATTTCTGTTACAAAACACTTTCCCAGTTCCCCCACAGGACCCCAGGAATTTGCACCCGCCTAGAGATGTTTGTGTCCAAGGGCAGCACCTCCAGAGGGGAAAAGACCCTTTGTTAGGGAGGCAATCAGATGGGGCCGAGGGTGGGACCTGCAAGTAGAGCAGTACAGGCTACTGCTCTGTGTTATGCAAAATGTATGATCTTGAATAAATTTCGTCATTTCCCTGGGAGCCTCTGTTCCCTCAGATTTACAGCAGGTATTCTGTCAAGGACGTTTAAGTCATAATTTCAGAGTTCTGAGAATCAGTGACAGGGCATGAAAAGCCTGTAGAAAATCCCCCCAAGGATAGCTGCTTGGGACCAGCAGTTGGCATAATGGTTATGTTGCTGGACTCCCATGTAGCTGAACGCGGTTCGAGTCCTGGACCTGCTGGCTTAATCTCATGCCGGGCGCGTGTGCGTGCATGCCCAAGATCCCAAGAGGAAAACGGAGGAGAAGGGATTGTGGTGTGGCCATACCCTCTGGAGGGTGATTTCTTGCTTTCTGTCTCTGTCGCTCTCTGTCTTTCTGGCAAGTGCACGCGCTCTATAGCAAAAACCTCTCCAAAAAAAAGATAGCTGCTTAATATGTGTGGAAAACAGGTTTTTCTTTGCTCTCATTCTCTGCTTTTAATATGTAGGTAATACGCATCTGTGCTGGTGGAGAGGGGTGTGTGGGGATGGGCCTGCATAGTGATGCCTCTCTGTCTGGTATACATCTTTTCTTTTAATGTCTGGTATAGGGTGTGATGGCTCACAGAGACACACGAAAGAGAGGGAAAGTAAGAAATTACCCTCCAGGTGGGATGGCCACACCGCATTCCCTTCTCCACTCTCCTCTTGGGAGTTTGGTCACGCATGCACACACACATCTGGCATGTTATTTTATTTATTATTTATTTATTTATTTTTGCTTTATTTATTTACATTCATTCACTGTACATCATTATAGCATACAAAATGAGATTTTTTCCATTCAGAATACACTGTATATTGGCTCAATCAAGCACATCAACATGTGTTATTGTCAACAAATAATTTTCCATTTCTTGTTTTCTGTATATTTTGCCTTTTTTCCCATCCTTGATTCCCTATTTCACCCTCTGCCATCTCCCACCCTCCTCCCACACTGTGTCTGGTATCCATTGTTGCTTTCTATGCCTCCCCCACTTTATTGTTTCACTAAGTATCTTAATAAATCTAAATATTTTCAATAGCAAGCAAAGCTGATATATACATATCCATGAACACAAGTCTGACTTTAGGCATAAACCTCAGTGAATAGAACGAACATACTATAAAGTAGCACCTAGCTAGGGCTATATAGCTTACTGCAGTCATCAAATAGGTATTTTTAATGCCTTTTTTTTTTTGAAAAAAATTTTTTTATTAATTTACATTCATTCCCTGAGCATCATCACAACATACTAAATGTGGTTTCCCATGTAGAATAAACTGCATAGTGGCTTAATAATGCATATTATCATCCATATTATTCCATTTCTACTTTCATATATATGTTTTTTACCCCATGTCTGACCCTCTGCCCTATTCCACTCTCTTGTTACACTATCTCTGCTGTCTACGGTTGTCTTCAATTCCTCTTCTCCCAACATTTCGTTGATCACACAATATCATAAGTAATATAACTACTTACAATAGCAAGTTCAGCTGATGGTTTCAAGAAAAGCAGTTTTGAACTGGTAAGGATATTTCCTTGAAACTTAAAGCCTGGAAACAGGTTAGTATTCTATTCAAATAGTAGGTACATGAATCTATTGACAGC
>NW_006203440.1:296454-306919 GCF_000334495.1 Tupaia belangeri chinensis
GAGCGGTATTTTCCTGCTTCCCCATATTTCTTGTAGTCCTGCAGTGATTTCTAGTCATCTGGTGGATGGTCGGTTTCTTCCCAAACTTGGATATTCAATCTGAGGGTCGAGGAGTGTGTAGAAAAGGAAACAGAGAGAGGGAAACAATAGCAACAATAGCAAAACAAAACAAAACAAAAACAAAAACAAATAAGAAACAAAGAAAAAGAGAAAAAAATGAAGAGAAAAACTTTTAAATAAAAATTTAAAAAATTAATATTCAAAAAATTTCCATAAAACCCAAAAATTAGAAAACTGCATGCTGTACAATGGCTAGATTGCAGGAGCCATGGAGCTGTCTCTGGAAAAAGGCCTGTTCTGTTCTCTTCCGCCTCTCCTGGGTTGGGAGGGGGAGAGGGAATTAATAACAAGATAAAGGGCGAGGAGGGGCCAACAGCCCCAGAAAGATGCCTCACCATAAAAAAATTCCAAAAAGCAAAAATTAAAAAAGAGAGAGGAGACAGAGACAGAGACAAAGGTAGAGAGAGACAAAGACAGATAGAGAGAGAGGAGGCCTGAAAGGAGTCTTCCTACCACATGAATTTTCTATGCTGGAGGCCGAATTATCAGTGGAACCTCTTCATTTCTCTGTTTCCCCCAAAATGGCTAGATCGCAGGAGCCATGGTGCTGTCTCTGGAAGAAGGCCTGTTCTGTTCACATCTGGCATGTTTTTTAATCCACCAGTTTTGGGATTTGAACTGTTCGGTCAGCCATGTGGGATCCAGCCACCTTAACCACTACACCACCAGCTGGCCCCTGGAATATACATCTTTATTAGCCTGGAAATGTCTCTATTTATCCTCTGGAACAGAGGCCTAGCCTTTCCTGCATTAGCAGATCCTGGCAGTGATGTGTATGGTAACAGTTTAACCCCACAACTTCTCTTCACTTCCTCCACTGTCAGCAGCATCCATTGGAAGGGAGAATTTAGTGGCTGGGTTGAAAGCTGAAAAGGTGCCAGGTCCCATCACCTGATCCAGTGCTGTTCAGATTTTTTTTTTCCTTAAAAGTTTTTGCCTTAGGGTGCATGTGCTTGCTGGAGAGAGAGAGAGACAGAGACAGTGAGAGGGAAAGTGAGAAATCACCCCTCCAGGAGTGCCACAATCCCTTCTTCTCCATTCTCCTCCCAGAATCTTAGGCACGCACACACAAACACCTGGTATATTTCAAGACACCAGGTCCAGGACTCGAACTGCAGTTGGTCATTTGGGAGTCCAGCAACGTAACCACTGTGCCATCTGCTGTCCTTTCTGTTGGTATTTTTGTACATCACATCAACATATTTCAAGACTTTATCAGGTCAATGTTAGACCTCTCTGCAGGTGAATGACTGCGGTAGGGCCTCCTCCTTTCCTAGGGGCACCCTACCTGCCCTACCTCCTGCATGACACTTTTATCACCATTCATGAGCTGTATTCTCCACACTGGTGACCTCTAGGACCTGAGCCACCACCTCCACCTCTACCATCTGGTATGTAATCGGAACAGTATAAACTGATTCGTAAAGCCCAGTTGTCTTTCTTCTTGTTGAGTCAGCACAGAAAACATCACAATTAGTATTACAGGGCCTTTGCAATATAAGGACGAAGCTGGCTGAGGACATCGTAGCTGAGGATGCATGATGGGTTGTGTCATCTCCTCACTGAGAGCTGGGCAGCAGGTGTCACTTGTACATGAGGAAAGTCAGAAATACCAGTTTTCCAGATGTGTGCAAATGATCATCCTGTGTCCCAAGTCTGTGTGGGAAGAGGCAGGCCTCTGATTTCAAGGGCTTCAGACATCCTAGAGAAAGGCACTCATTGTATGACAGAGTTCATGATTACTGTTAACAGAAGCACTGGTGAAAGCCCCCACAGTAGAGAGAGAAGGGTGAATCTCCCAGGAACAAACAGGAGAGAAGGAAGAAGTGAGGGGGCTGCCTTGAGAGTGTGTTGGATGGAGCTGGAGGGATGTTCCACAGGGCACACAGTGCAGCAAGGAGCGTGGAGGGTAGAAGGTTCATGCAGAGCTGCTCAGCTGCAGAGAGTTCAGATGACACAGGGTGGGCAGGGGAATACTCCCTGTCACAGTAAAGCCCTTAGTCTATAACCCATAGATGTACAAAGGCTCTGGATCAGTGTGAAAGATACACTGGAAATTTGGGAAACTGAATTTGATTCTCTCAGGAGACTATGTCTCCACGAGTCTACTACATCCTGAGGAAATTAAAAGTGAGGATGGGTCTAGTTTCATGGAATGGCTGCCAGGGCCTTAAGAATGAGACTGACTATAGCCAGGTAGTGGGTGGGGGAGATTAGAGAAGGCGGGGTTCCAAGGATTATAATGAGCTACCCTAGACATCCCTCCCTATAGCCTTGCATTTTCCACTTAGCATCCTCAACTCTCAGCTTCACCCCAGGCAATACGCTAATGCTTTCTCTGCGTTCTGTCTCTACTTCTGATGGCAACTCTTCAAGGAGCTTAATCAGAGCCTCAGTTTTGTTATCTGTGACATGGCAATACTACTAGTTTTGGGACATTGTGAGCAAGGGGACACTAAACACATAGAGAAAGTATCTTGTACAATGGCTGATCCATCTTGGACACTCATGTTTCTCAGCTTATATGAAAAGATTTTCACATAGATCATCAAGAGATGTTCATTGAAGTACAGTAAATAAATCTAAGGATGTAACAACTTGGGACCGGAGACTAGCAGTCCCAATTTCTAAAGATAAGATGAAGTTTCCCTCTCTACTATTAAAGTTAAGATCTGGCCCTTAGAGGTTTCCACCACTGGAGATAGTTGGGAGGACAGCTGGGAGGAGCATTACATAAGGCAAATAATTCCTCCTCCAACTGGGCCCTGCAAGCACCGGTGTTGGCGTTACTATCTCCCAACAGGGCAAAGTAAAATGGGCATTTAACTCAAATGGTACTGGGACCTACAGGTGGCATGGTGGTTAAAGGTGCTGGACTCCCACGTGGCCAATCGTGGTTCAAATCCTGGGCCTGGTGGCTTGCTTTCTCACCCCTCCCACCCCAACTCTGTCCCTCTCTGGTCACATTAAAATAAATAAAATAAAGTTCAATAAAAATAAATACATATATCAAATGGTACTGAGATAGATTGGGTTATGAAACATAATGGTCCAACTGATGCTAGTGATGGGGGACAGTGCTATTTCATGGACTGTCATCTGATTGCATTGAAGAGGAAATAGTTCAGTTCTTTCAAGAGCTGAAAATTGTGTCATATGGGAAACACAAGAAAGACCTTTGTGCAGTTTGCTTCAAAAGAGCAGAAAATGGTCTGGGGACACACAAGGAATGAATAGGGCTCAGGTCTATTGAGATCTTCAGAAGCAGTAGGAGTAAAATCAAAGAATTTTATGATCCACCAAAAAGACTGCTGAGATAGCAACTAGGACTAAAAGATTAGACCAACATGAGCAAGACGGGGTTATTATGGAGCTGGGTGTGGAAGTTATAGAGGTTTTGATGACTATGGTGGCTATAATAATGATAGCTATGGGAATGATGGCTTTGATGACGAATGAGAGATGGAAGAGGTATGGGAGAAGATGGCTATGGCAGAGCTGGTAATGCAGCTCAGGTTCAGGTTTTCATGGTAGAGACTTTATACATATGAGAGAGTTGCCTTTCTATGCAATTGAAAATGATATCATAATTTCTTTTTACCGAGACCAGCAGTCAGCGTAATGGCTATGTCAGTGGACTCCCACGTAGCTGACTGCAGTTCGAGTCCTGGACTTGGTGGCTAAAACTCACACTGGGTGCATGTGTGTGAGTGCCTAAGATCCTGAGAGGAGAATGGAAGAGAAGGAATTGTGGCGTGGCCATCCCCCATGGGGGGTGATTTCTCGCTTTCTGTCTGTCTCTCTCTCTTTCCGGTGAGTTCACATGCCCTATAGCAAAAACCTCTCCAAAACAAAAACAAAAAGCAAAAACAAATAATTTCTTTTACCACTAAATTCAATACAAGTTCACATTGATATTGGAGTTGATGGCAGAGCAACAGGAGAAGCAGATATAGAGTTTGTGGCACATGAAGATGCAGTAGCTGCCATGTCTAAAGATAAAAATAATGTGCAATGAGGAGATAGCTGAGCCCGGTGGCCGAGGCACATGCGCCAGACTCCAGGGAAAGGCTGGGGTGTGCCATGTGGAAATAGCTCCTTCCTTCTACCTCAAGGCCCCGGTCAGGCTAGGCTGGTGGCTGTCCTCCCTCCTTTCCCTCTCCTGATGGTGCCAGGTGGCCAGTAGAGGCTGTGGTCACGGCCTGGAGGTGACTCCTTGGATTCAAGATGACCAGTGAAGAACCTCTTCCCAAAAAGGTTCGACTGAGTGAAACAGACTTCAAAGTTATGGCATGAGATGAGTTAATTCTGAGATGGAAAGCATATGTACAAGCCTTGGAGGGCAAGTACACAGATCTTAACTCTAATGATGTAACTGGCTTAAGGGAGTCCGAAGAAAAACTAAAGCAACAGCAAGAATCTGCACGCAGAGAAAACATCCTTGTAATGTGACTAGCAACCAAGGAACGAGATGCAAGTGTGTACTACTATTTTCCAAAAGTGATATTTATAAGTTATTGCAAAGTGTCTTACAATTGGTTTAAGGTTCTCAGTGAGCTGAGAATCCAGTTTAAGTACATAGGTATTTGCTGTGGAGTATAAGTCTCACAGATATACTTTCAGTTTCTTACCCAAATAGAGCATATGATTTTTAAGTAACTGTATAAACTACTTTTTAAAAAAAAATTACTTATTTAGTTCAATTTGATTTTTTTTTTCAATTTGACTAGAGAGAAGGAGAGAGAGAAAGTGAGAAAACAAGCCACCAGGTCCAGGACTCAAACCACAGTCAGTCATGTGGGAATCCAGGGCCTTTAACCACCATACCACCTGCTGGCCCAATGGCTACTTCTTTTTTTTTTTTGAGAGATTTTTCACTGTAGGGTGCGTGCGCTCGCCAGACAGACAGAGAGAGACATAGAGACAGAAAGCGAGAAATCACCCCCCAGGGGGGATGGTCACGCCGCAATCCCTTCTCCTCCATTCTCCTCTCGGGATCTTGGGCACGCATGCACACGCGCCCGGCGTGAGTTTTAAGCCACCGGGTCCAGGACACGAACCGCGGTCGACTACGTGGGAGTCCAGCGACATAGCCATTACACTAACTGCTGGTTCCCGGCTACTTCTTAAAAAATGCTGAGAGATGGGATTTGCAGATGGCGTAGTGATTGCATCACAGGACTCCCACAAGGCCAATCATGGTTTGAGTCCTAGACCTGATGACTTGATACTCATGCTGGGCATGTGTGTGTGTGTGTGTGTGCGCGTGCTCAAAATCCCAGGAAGAAAGTGGAAAGGGATTATGGCATGCCCATCTCCATTGGAGAGTTTTTTCACTTTCCCTCTCACCATGTCTGTTTCTCTCTCTCTTTCTCTGACAAATGTAAGTGCACTAATGGAAAAACCTCTTTAAAAAAAATGTTAAGAGACAAGTCCATAGTATAGTCAACTGGAGAATCCTGCAGTTGAATTCTGCATCTGAAATCTCCTAGGTGTTTTAGATTAAATGTAGCAAGGAAAAGGTGCTTTTAAAATTTGAATCCTTTGATCAGTATGGCTTTTCCCCAAATTGGCTAATGGATCAAAATGAAACCTGTCAACGTTACTAAACTTCTTTTTGCCAGAAATGTTATTAATATAGTAAACATCAATGTGGGAGATAATAAAAAAATAAATAAATTTAAGATCCTACAAGATAAATAAGAAAATATAACTAGAGAATGTGTTCACAGTTCAATTTGGAGATCTGTACCTGAGACCTGAAGACAATAATTTTTCATGACATATTGACACAGATGCAGTCACACAGAGAAAGTAATCATTAGAGGTACAGCAATATTATATGAGATAAAGGGAATTAAGAAAAAATAAGATCACATGATTGCCTTTCTGTACAATCATTCAGATATCTGAAGAAAACTCTGAGCCATGATGTGGTAATTTTATAATCTGTAAAGGTCTCTCAGGTATACTGTATTCTGGGTTTTCCCTGGCCAATCCTGCCTCCTCCCTGTTTTATGGGGATGTTCATGATAATATTAATACTAATAATATTGACTATAAAAATAAAATCTAGGTCACTGTGTGATTAGATACCCCTAAGTGAAGGATAATAAATAAATAGAGACAGGTGAGTAGATTCATTCAGTGTCTGATAAACTTATTTCAGGAAGGCAAAGAAAGGCAGCATGAGAAATATGGAAAAATTGACACATAAAAAATGACCACAGAGGCTCTCAAAAGAAACAGGAAGGCAAAGTATTGCTGGCAAGGTATTGCTGGTCCTAGACCCATGAGACAGCACACACCCACCCTCTCTCAGGAGTTAAGACAGGTGACTACAAGGGCAGGGCTACATGCAATGAAGCAAGATTTTATATTAACTTCTAGTGCACAGAACCACCACATTGATCAGTAACCAGTGCACAATACTATACCGTCCTATAGGGCCTGGCTGCATTTTTGCCATCAGCTATTTTCAGAGAAGAGGTCTAGATATCTGCTTACCTGTCTGGGCCCACAGCAATTACAGCTCATCACCCTCATTTCTGTTAGACAGGAAGTGATATGACTTGTGGAGCCCTTCTGAGGCCCCTGGGGCACTTGAATTATCAGCACATGAGTGGATGCTCAGCTGCAGAGGGCCACTTGCCTCAATGCCATACCATCCACAGCGTGGCTGATTCACACACTAATTCATGGAGGCAAGGGCATATATTTTCTGCCATTTTGATTCATTCTAGGACACATTGGAGAGGCCACATTAGGTCCTCATGTCCATCAAAGGCACTAAAGATACTGCGATACTGAAGATATTCTTCCTTGGCAGCAAGAATTATTCCTTTGCACTATTACCTCTTCCCTCCTTTCCACAGACATAGATCCTGACATCACTTCCTAATCAACATTCCAGACAGGAATTTGCACCATAGCTTTTGCTCTCTAGGAATTTAACTGTGGCCAAAATGGGAAGATTCCTGGGAAATTAGGGTTTCAAAAGCAGGAAGGAATAAAATTCTGCTGAGCTAAAAATGAGTTAAAGATTAAAGACACCTGAGACCATCTGTGTATTTTGGGAACCAGCAGTTAGCGTAACGGCTATGTCGCTGGACTCCCACGTAGTCGACCGTGGTTCGCGTCCCGGACCCAGTGGCTTAAAACTCACACTGAGCGCGTGTGCGTGTGTGCCCAAGATCCCGAGAGGAGAATGGAGGAGAAAGGATTGCAATGTGGCCATCCCCATGGGAGGTGATTTCTTGCTTTCCATCTCTGTCTGTATCTCTCTGGCGAGTGCATGCACCCTCTAACAAAAAAAAGAAAAAAAAAAAACACCTGAGACAAGCAGATGGCATAATGGTTATGTTGCTGGACTCCCACATAGTTGACTACAATTTGAGTCCCAGACCTGGTGATTTAAACCTCACACCGGGCGTGAGTGCATGCTTGCCCAAGATCCTGAGAGGAGAATGGAGGAGAAAGGATTGCAATGTGGCCATCCCCATGGGAGGTGATTTCTTGCTTTCCATCTCTGTCTGTATCTCTCTGGCGAGTGCATGCACCCTCTAACAAAAAAAAGAAAAAAAAAAACAAAACAAAAAACAGAAACACAAAATCCCAACACGGTGGAGAAATGCAGAGGGGTTTGTGGCATGACCACACTCCATTAGGAATGCTTTCGCCCTTTCTCTCCCCTCTGGCAAGCATACCTACCCTCTAGAAAATTAAAAAATTAACAAAACGAAGTTACATTAAAAGTAGAAAATGTGGACCTTAATGGCTCGTCCATCCTGCTTGCGGATGGCTGTCACATACGTTTTCTTGCTGACTTCTGGTTTCTGTTGATGTTATTCGTTCGGACGACAATGACCTTATGTTGCTATTGCAGACCTGAAGGGAAAGATTTCAGCATTCATCGACTTGTCCTGGGGACACACACCTCGGATGAGCAAAACCACCTGGTGATAGCCAGCGTGCAGCTCCCTAACGATGATGCTCAATTTGATGCGTCACACTACGACAGCGAGAAAGGAGAATTTGGAGGTTTTGGCTCAGTTAATTGAAATAGAAATCAAAATCAATCATGAAGGAGATGTGAACAGGGCTCGTTATATGCCTCAGAACCCTAGTATCATTGCAACGAAGATTCCATCCAGCGATGTCCTTATTTTCGACTATACAAAACATCCTTCTAAGCCAGACCCTTCTGGAGAGTGCAACCCAGACTTGCGTCTCCGTGGACATCAGAAGGAAGGCTATGGGCTTTCTTGGAACCCGAATCTCAGTGGGCACTTACTCAGTGCTTCCAATGACCATACCATCTGCCCGTGGGACATCAGTGCCGTTCCGAAGGAAGGCAAAGTGGTGGATGCAAAGACCATCTTTACAGGGCACGTGGTGGTGGTGGAAGATGTCTCCTAGCATCTGCTCCATGAGTCTCTCTTTGGATCAGTTGCTCATGATCAGAAACTTATGATATGGGATACACGTTCAAACAATACTTCCAAACCTAGCCACTCAGTTGATGCCCACACTGCTGAAGTGAACTGCCACTCTTTCAATCCTTATAGTGAGTTTATCCTTGCCACAGGGTCGGCTGACAAGACTGTTGCCTTGTGGGCTCTGAGGAATCTGAAACTGATCACATAAGGATGAAATATTCCAGATTTAGTGGTCACCTCACAATGAGACTATTTTGGCTTCCAATGGTACTGACTGCAGACTGAATGTCTGGGATTTAAGTAAAATTGGAGAGGAACAGTCCCCAGAAGATGTGGAGCATGGGCCACCAGAGTTGTTGTTTATTCATGGTGGTCACACTGCCAAGATATCTGATTTCTTGTGGAATCCCAACGAACCTTGGGTGATTTGCTCTGTATCAGAAGACAATATCATACAGGTGTGGCAGATGGCTGAGAACATTTATAATGATGAAGACCCTGAAGGAAGCATGGATCCAGAAGGACAAGGGTCCTAGATATGTCTGCACTTCTTGTGATTTTAGACTTCCCCTTTTCCTCTCGGCCCTGCGATTGGTTTAACACTGGTTTTGAGACATATGTTAGATCTACTATTCCTCTATGATAGGTATCACCAATACTCTTACCCTGAACAGTGGATGTTTTCTAAATACGAACTGGGGGGGTGGGTGGTTAATTTAGCAAAGTCACAGACTTATATTTAAATTTTCTTCAGGAATTTTCTAGTAACAAACCCAGGTCTAAAGTAGCCACAGAAAGGGGAATGTTATGTGTGATTATTTTTCTTCTGGTGCTGTATCCCCAAGTTTTTCAGACTCATTTAAGTAAATGCTAGAGTGAGTAAGGAATAGAGCCAAGTGAAGTAGGTGTCTGAGCCATGAAGTATCCATACTGTGTGATGCCATTCTTATTCAGGATGTAGGGGAGATTCAATCCTAGATTCCTGCTCTGAAAACCTTCACACCTGGCTTTCCGGGTGCACATTTCCTGATAGACCAGGCTCCTTGGATTCTTCAGTTAAGAAAACTACATGTTCTTCTTTGCCCCATATATTTTTGCTCATTAGTGTATTTCTTGAGCTGTTTCTATATTATTTATTTCCTTTCTGTGAAATGGTTTGTTTTGTTTTTGTTTTTAAATTTGGGACCATCAAGTTGTAAAGATGTATGTTTTTACCTGACAGCTGTACCACAGGTAGACTGTCAAGTGGAAAAGAAGGAGTTGATAGCTTGTATTTGTTCTTGAAATTAAGTTAATCCTTGATAAGAGTTGCTTTTTCAGGAGTTAGTCCTTGACCACTAGTTTGACCCCTCTCCATTGGGGGACCTGTCTCACCTGCAGGCCTGGTGCTCTGGGTGACTGACTGTGTAAGTGCTTATATGGAATAAATCGCTTTCTACATAGAAAAAACAAAAACAAAAACAAAACTCTTAAAAAATTAATTTCATCTTATAGCTTTTTTTGACTAGACAATGCTATTCTATTGTCAGAAAGAATGATGCCCAAGAATTAATGCTGATAACCATTACATGAAATGCTTAGAATAGATAAATCTACAGAGACAGAAAGTACTAGGTTGGTGTGAAAGTAATTGTGGTTTTGCATTGATAAAATTTGTCATTTGATATTAGATACATTTTAAAATAAATGTGGTTATATTATACACCATATATATGTTATATATCATATATATACATACACACGCACACGCACACGCACACACACACACACATACACACACACATATATATATATACTTTTTTTTTTTTTGAGAGGTTTTTGCTATAGGACATGTTCACTCGTCAGAAAGAAAGAGATGGAGAGACAGAAAGTGAAAAATCACTCCCCGGGGGGGGGGGGGTGGGGCC
>NW_006203440.1:306937-309573 GCF_000334495.1 Tupaia belangeri chinensis
TGGTGGCCATGCCACAATCCCTTCTCCTCCATTCTCCTCTTGAGATCTTGAGCATGCATGCACACACATCTGGCGTGAGTTTAAGATGCCAGATCCAGGACTCGAACAGCAGTTGACTACACGGGAGTCCAGCGACATAGCCATTATGCCAACTGCTGGTCCCAATACATCATTAACGCACATTTCTCACTATTTTTTTTGCTAATGACATTACTTGCTGCTTATTTTATAAACATTAAGTTTAGACTATAGCAATGATGTTAGACATAAAGCAAATTTGAGCGATTTTCTTATCAAGTTCAAAATAGGTCATAAAGCAATAGAGACAACTTGTAACTTCAACCATGCATTTATCCCAGAAACTGTTAATAAACTTAGAGTACAGTGGTCCACAAAGTTCTGCAAAGGAGCCAAGAGCTTTGAAGTTGAGGAGACAGCCAGTCATCAGAAGTTGACAATGACCAAAAGAGAACAATCATTGAAGGCAATCCTTTTTCAACTATGTGAGAAGTTGTTGAAGAACTCAACATTGACCCTTCTATGGTCATGTGGCATTTGAAGCAAATTGGGAAGGTGGGTGCCTCATGAGCTGACCAAAATTTTAAAAATCACTGTTTTAGAGATTAGTCTTTTCTTATTCTATGCAACAACAACACATAGTTTCTTGAGCAGATCATGATGTGTGATGCAAAGTGGATTTTCCTACAATAATCAGCAATACCAGCTCAGTGGCTGGACTGAGAAGCTTCAGAGCACTTCTCAAATCCAAACTTGACCAAAAAAAGGTCATGGTCACTGTTTGGTAGGGTCTGACCCACTATGGCTTTCTGAATCCCAGCGAAACCATTCCACTGGAGAAGTGTGATCAGCAAATTGATGAGATGCACCAAAAACTGCAATACCTGCAGCCAGCATTGGTCAAGGGCCCAAGAAAGCACCCATTCTTCTCCCTGACAATATCCAACCACACATCACACAACCAATGCTTCAAAAGTTGAATGAATTGGGCTATGAGAACTTTTGCCTCATCTGCTATATTCACCTGACCTCTCCTCAACCGACTACTACTATTCAAGCATCTTGGCAACTTTTGCAAGAAAAATGCTTCCACAGCCAGCAGGATGCAGAAGATGCTTTCCAAGAGTTCATTGAATCTCAGAGTACAGATTTCTACACCAGGAAGATATCTCTGAAAGACCCACTCCCAGTCTTCTGTACTAGGAGGTACTTGTTCTTCATGAGTAGCTCTATGGTTCACACTTGCTGACACTTGTGGGTCAGCCTCTGAGATGCAAGATTGCAAGATGTGCACATCCTCCAGGTGAGTCAGTTTGGTAATTTTTTAATTCCAGTTTCATGTCAGAGATACTACGACCTGTTTACATTCTAAGAGGATGGATAAGATTGAGAGGGAGCAGTTTAGGGAAAAGTGTACAATTCATTATAAATAACATAAATTCCTAATTTGGTAGTAGACAAGAGAACCCAAACAGAAATTTAAAGAAATTAGCTAAGATGTGTCAATGGATAATGACCAAACTCTATAAATATCAAAAGAGGTTGATGCAGGACCAGCAGTTGGCATAATGTCTGTGTCACTGGACTCCCATGTAGTCGACCATGGTTCAAGTCCCAGAGCCTTCATCTGGATGACTTAAACTCATGCCAGGTGTATGTGCATGCATGCCCAAGATCCCAAGAGGAGAATGGAGGAGAAGGGATTGTGGAGTGGCTATCCCCCTTGGGGGGGGACTTTTCACTTTCTGTCTCTCTGTCTTTCTGGCGAGGGCATATGCCCTATAGCAGAAACCTCTCAAAAAAAAAAAAAAGGTATTGGTTATGCTAAGCCAAATAGGAAGAATACAGCTGGGTTGAACCTTAGATAGTACCAAAACATGCTCACTGAGGTCTTTCAATACTTGCACAGGTTTTATAGGCAAAGAGCACAGAAAGGGAAGCAGAGGGGATTATACCAGTTGTTTTGGGACAATCACTTTCAGCTAATAGGAGAAACAACAAAGGTGGCATAGGTCTAAGATTAACAGGCAGTGTGCAGACAGATGTCCTTGTAGAATTAGTTCCTGTGTTAGGCTGCAACAGTCTTTGTGCAAGGTATGGTTTTCACAGAGTTCCCTAGGTGTTTATCTTTTTTTTTTTAATTAAAAATTTTATTTTGTAAAGTACTATAACCTGTTTAAAAGCTATGAGGATGGATCCGAGAAGAAATAGTTTAAGATAAAGGGTGTCTTTTATAAATAATAACTTACAGGGCCAGCAGATGGTGTGGTGGTTAAGGTATTGGACTCCCACATGGCTGACTGTGGTTCAAGTTCCAAACCTGGTGGCTCGCTTTCTCGCTTTGCCTTTCTCCCTCTTTCTGGTCAAATTAAAACTAATAATAATGATGACAAATGGAAATAAATAAAAAAATAATTAAAAAAATAATAACAACTTAGGACATGGCAGGATACAAAAGGAATGAAATGCAAATTAATGAACTTGGCTGGGATCAAAGTTGACAGCTCACCTTGATGGAGAAGATATAAGCACTGGGTATCTGTACAATAATACTTTGCTGTTGTTGTTGTTCTTTGTTTGTTTTTGACAAAGGGCAAGTTTCTCACCAGAGGGAAAGA
>NW_006203440.1:309602-310796 GCF_000334495.1 Tupaia belangeri chinensis
ACAGGGAAAGTGAGAAATCACTCTTCAGGGGGATGGCCATGCCACAATCCCTTCTCCCCCATGGTCATCCTGGGATTTTGGGCATGCATACAAATATGCCCCACATGATTTTCAAGCTGCTAGGTCCAGGACTTGAACTGCAGTCAGCCATGTGGAAATCCAGCACCTTAACCACTGTGCCACCTACTGGCCCCAAAAATACTTTTAAATTTAATGGTTAAAAATATCTACCTTGGTTGATTGCAAAACAAGAAATTTTAGAAGCAGCAGAGCCACAGGGGCAGCTACCAAAAGCATCTCAAGGAAAGGCCTCTGTGTTTCCTGAGTGTGGTGATACCCATGAGAATAGGGTAGAACTGCACTCAGAAAAACCCTCATCACTTAAACTTGAAAATTCTCCTGAAGAAAAAGGTCTCATTACTGTCTTAGAGCTCAAGAAGAATGGCTCCACAGATGAGGGAGACTTTAAAAATGATGAATTTGGGAGCAGTGCAAAAAGTTTCAACTCTGTTTTTTGTCAGCATGTCCAGACAACAGAGAAGGCCATTGATGGTGCTGAATATGGGAACAAATGCAGATAGAGTTGAGATATGGTGAGACATCACCCTGTAGAACCTTACAAGTCTATTGGCAGTGGAGAAAATTTCCATGGTTCTGGTCTTTTGGAGGCTCAGAAACAATTCTGTGAAGAAAGACTTTATAAATGTGGAAACTGTGAGAAGAGCTTCAAATGGCATTCTGATCTCTTTAAATACCAGAGAATCCACACCTATGGATGTTCAGTCTGTGGGAAAAGCTTCAGTCAGAGTGCAAACCTTATTAAACACTAGAGAACTCACACTGGAGAAAAAATCTTTTTTTTTTTTCTTTTTCTTTTTTATTTTTTATCATCATATCTTCTTCATATTACATTGGATTACATATAACTTTACAGTGTATTACATTGTTTCTTCAAAAGGGAATGCCATGCACATCAGTCAGTACAGAGACATTAATCTCCCCACTTCAACATTCCATATCTTTTCTGTTTTCCCCAATCATTATTTTTATTATTCTAATTATTTTTATAAAACAGTCAATTGCTATTTCTCGTTTTGCTTGTAAAAATACTTTGCCTGTCATGAAACACTTCTCAGACCAATCCAGTTGAGAATTCTATACATGTCATCATCAACAGTTAATAACCCCTATCTG
>NW_006203440.1:311515-313391 GCF_000334495.1 Tupaia belangeri chinensis
GCGCGCGGCCGCCGCGCCGAGAAAAATCTTATAAATAATTCAAGTATGGGGAAAGCTTATGCAAAGTACACACCTTATTCAACACCAAAGAATGAAATGAAATGAAGTCTCTTCATTTTGATATGTAAAAAAAAAAAATGTACCTTGTTTGCAGGATAGTTAAAAAAAAATCATGTGATGAATTTTATAGTAAAGAAAAATCTATAGAAATTCTGTATTCATTAAAAAAAATTTGGGAGGACCAGCAGATAGCTTTACATCACTGGACTCCCATGTAGTCAACCACAGTTCAAGTCCTGGACCCAGCAGCCTGAAACTCATGCTGAGCGTGTATGCATGTGTGCCCAAAATCCTGAAGAGAAGGGATTGCAGTGTGGCCATCCCCCCAGGGGGGTGATTTCTCACTTTCTGTCCCTCTCTGTCTCTCTGGCAAGGGCATGTGTCCTAGAACAAAAATCTCTCTCTCTCTAAAAAAATAAAAAAAAAACAAAGAAAAAAGTTTGAAATGCTATTTTTTTTGAGAGTTTTTTTGCTATAGGGTGTGTGCGCTCGCCAGACAGACAGAGAGAGAGACATAGAGACAGAAAGCGAGAAATCACCCCTGGGGGGATGGTCACGCCACAATCCCTTCTCCTCCATTCTCCTCTTGGGATCTTGGGCATGCACACACATGTGCCCGGCGTGAGTTTTAAGCCACCGGGTCCAGGACGCGAACCATGGTCAACTACGTGGGAGTCCAGCGACATAGCCATTATGCTAACTGCTGATTCCCATGAAATGCTATTTTTTGAGCATAGGATAAAGAACTGACTTCTAAGACCTAACATAATAGCTAGATAGTTTAAAGAGATGACCAAAATGCTCTCAGAAATGAAATCCTTACTATATTTTGAGGTAGAGCTGTTTGCTCCTGAAATCAGGAATCTTAATTCCACTCAAACATACCATTGAATTGTGAATGAGATAGCAATAAAATAATTTATTATAATGACCTATGTAGTTACATTTTATTTTTCTACTAACCAAAAGTATAAAACTGTCTATTTGCTTTTGATACTTAATAAATTCTTCACTTTTTTTTTTTTTTGGCAAATACTATGTAGCCCATGCCCTAACCCCTCATTCTTCCATTCCAGTAACTTATTTTTTCACATCATTATGTATATTGTAAGTTTTGTATATTTATTCATCTTCTACTTTACTTTAAAGTCCAGGTCTCCTCCACAAAATTTCTGCTTTATGTTCACAGATCCCCAGTGTCTTGTTCCCTGCTGTAACCTCAAGACATAGAAGGTCCTGGTACATTATACTCAAAAGTATTTACAAATGAAAGAAGAAAGAAGACAATGGATCTTTCTAACAATCCTTCAAAATGGCCTTAACTCTTTGCTCCCCAATTTGTGTGAGGGTTATATTTTTTTCTTATGTACAAAATTCAATCAAATCTAACAGTGTATGGCACCAGAATGAGGCCTTGATTAGGTTTATTAACTGTTTTTACTTAAATGCTAGGAAATTATCCTCTAGGTTAAATTTATTCTTAGGTATTTCATTATTTGTTGCAGCTTTAAAAAAAAAAACTGCAATTTTTGCTCGTTTATTATTGGTGTATAAAAAGTGCTACCATACAAGTATTTCTAAGCAGACATTGTTGAAGACTTCTAAATTCATTATATTACAGGAGAAGTTGTCTCATGCTATCTATAGCCAATTGTAGACTGAAGATTTGTCACACAGAATGTACAAATATGGCCTCTTTTCCATATTTGCATATGTCAAATGAGGAGTAGGAATGACTCCAGGATCTTCCCCATTGATTCCAGAGTGTTTATTCAATGTGTGTGTTTTCATATGTATTCAAATTATACAGGAATGC
>NW_006203440.1:313407-325762 GCF_000334495.1 Tupaia belangeri chinensis
AATTTATTATATTTATAATACCATGTCATCTTAGGTTAGAATATATACTGAGAGTATTTATTCTCTTGTGTGTTTTCCTTCTCTCACATAATCTCAGGTGATAAGAATGACTGAAGGCTTCCCAACAGAATGACATTTGTATGGCTTCTCTCCCATATTTTTTTTTTTTTTCTTTTTTTTTTTTTTAAGACATTTTTGCTATAGGGTGCATATACTCACCAGAGACAGAAAGAGAGAAAACACCCCCAATGGGGATAGCCATGCCACAATTCCTTCTCCTCCATTCTCCTCTTGGGATTTTGGGCATGCAGGCACACATATACCTGATGTGAGTTTCAAGTGGTTGGTCTGTGACTCGAACCATAGTCAACTACATAGGAGTCTAGCAATATAACCATTACACCATCTGCTGGTCCCAACTGTGTACTCTCTTATGTTGCAAAAGATAAGAAGAGTGTCTGTGTTGCAGAAAAGCAGACAGCCGAGAAACAAAAAGGCAGCACTCCGGAGAGAGAGGAGTAACTTTTTAATATGCAGGCAGGTGCGGAGGAGTTAAACACTCAGAATCTCTGGTCCCACTTAGGGGTGGAGCACAGTCTTTTACTGGGAAGTTTGGGGGAGGGTCAGTTTCCAGTGGGCTAACGGGTAGCCTATCAGGAAAGAGCAGCCCATTGGAAAGATGCAGCCCAGAGTTTGTTCTCAGGAAAAAAGGGTCAGATAAGCAGGGTGTTCAGCTTCTTAAGGTCTCAGATTGTTTTATCACTTCAGAGGGGGAGAGGCAGAGGCAATGAAGTCACAGAGGCCTGGGATGGCAGTGGTCAGCCTTCAGCTATTGTGAATTCTGGACCCATCCACATCATCTGAAGGATTTTCCACACAGGTGACATTCCTATGTCTTCATTCCAATGTGCACTCTCATGGAATCTAGGGACAAAAAACCGAGTTTCCTATACAAATGGCATTCATATGCTTTTTCTCTACTATGTGTGTTTTCTTATGTTGTCTAATGGTAAAAAGATTGAAGGCTTTCCCACAAAGATGACATTTGTATTATGTTGCTCCACTTTGTATCTGAAGGCTTTTCCATATAAGTGACATCCGTATGGCTTCTCTCCATTGTGTATTCTCTCATGTTGTCTATGGGAAGAAGAAGGAGAGAAGGCTTTCCCAATTCAGATGGCATTCATATTTTTTTTTTCTCCAGTTTATGTTTTCTCATGTTGTCTAAAAGCAGAAGATTGACTGAAGGCTTTCCCACACAGATGGCATTCATATGGTTTTTCTCCAGTGTGTGTTCTCTCATGTTGTCAAAGGGAAGCAGAGTGAGTAAAGATTTTCCTACACAGATGGCATTTGTATGGTTTCATTCCAGTATGAATCCTCTTGTGTTGTCTAATTTGCAAAAGCTTTCCCACATAGATGGTACTCACACCACTACCTCTTGTATGATTTTTCTTATGTAGGTTAATCTCTAAGTAGTCATGAGGAGATTTTTCACGGTCTGTTGACAAAGGGTTTCTTTGCTGTGTGAGTTAATGTATCTTTTTTTTTAAAAAAATATTATTTAATTGATTCACTCATTTATTTTAATTTGACCAGAGAGAGACACAGAGAGAGAGAGAGAGAGAGGGAAAGGGAGAAAGGAAGCTGCCAGGTCTGGGACTCGAACAGTGGTTGGCCATGTGGGAGTGTCCAGCACCTTAACCACAACGCCACCTTCTGGTCCCCAATATATCTTGAGTCTATGCAGAACTGTGAGTGAAATCATTTTTCAAATCATTCCATTTAAATGCATCTTTCTGAGTATAAGAGTTCTGCTTTTATTAATGAGATGAAAGGTGGCTAATGATTTGACCACACATGTCCATATATTTCTTTTTTCTTTAATTATTTCAATTTTATTATTACTGTTTATTTTTTAATTTGACCAGAGAGAGACAGAAAGAGAGAGGGGGAGAGAGAGAGAGAGGGAGAAAGCAAGTCGCCAGGTCTGGGACTCAAACCGTCATTGGCCATGTGGGAGTCCAGCATCTTAACCACCATGCCACCTGACTGCCCCATATATTTATTTCTTTATACATGATCCCAAGACTAATCATTCAGTCATAGCCTATAATTTCTATTATTGCTTGCATATACATGGTGTGTGATACTGCTGCAGGCCAAAGATACTCTGTTAAGTAGCTTTTGACTGTAGGACTATCAGATTAATTTTGAAGACTTCAATATATTTTAATGACTAGATATATATAAAAAATAAAGAAACAAAAGAGAAAAAAAATATATGAACAATGCTTATGTAAGTGTTCAAATTTTTAAAAGATATCAGATTATGATTTTAAACTCATGTTAATTTTTTCACTAAATTGAAATTTTCTAAAACTTGGACTCAAAAAATGTTTAATCACCATTTAACTATAGTCAGGCAACTATAGTGCACAATTGTAAACATCTAGTCCCCATTTGTAGAACTTACCATTGACATTATCGTGGCTGTGTCCTTACTTGTCTGTTGCATGGATATCATTTCTTGGTTTTCACATGTACGTTTCCTACCTATATACCTACAAAGGAAAAAAAAAAGATAGCATAGAATTAGGGAAACAATAATACTGAAAAGCACCCAGGCCCATGTGAGTATGTCTTAAAAACTACCACTTATAGAAAGCAAACATGTCAAATGAAGAAAAACTTCAGATAGCTAGAATATATTGTAGAGCACTGAAAAATTAGAGAAGAGTTTTAGGATTGAAATATAAGAAAACACAAAATGGAGATGCTAAGAAGATAAAAAGATGAAAAACCTTCTAAGTGGAGGTTCAGGACAAGAGTTGTTATATGATAATTAAACTGCAAAAACATTCATATCCTTGGGGCCAGCAGGTGGCGTGGTGATTAAGGACATTGATTCCCACATGGCCAACTGTGGTTCGAGTCCTGGACCTGGTGGCTTGCTTTTTCATTGCCCCCATCCCCACTTTCTCGCTCTGTCCCTCTCTGGTCAAATTTAAATAACAAAAAGTTAAATAAAGTAATTCCTTTAAAAAAAAAAAACAAACCCTTAATATCCTTTAATTTTAAAACCAAAAGCTATGGGAAGAGAAGGCATAAATTGTGATTGATTATTTGAAAGAAATACTGTCTGAGAAATTTCATCCCAATGTTTTTTCTTACATTTTAGAAAACATCGTTCACTTAAAACCTACAGCTGATAATTCTAAGGACACACCCTGTCTATATTTAGGTACAAGTACCTACTGCTCCTTACCTGCACCTTGGATTAGGGAAATTCTCTTTGTTCCACCACCCACAGCATTTAACCTTGTTCCAAATGGAAAATCACATGTGATTTATAGAACTGATACCCTGTTTGTGAGATAAAAAGTACCTTATAGTTTTGTGCTACTGAGTAGGATCATGATCAAGTCCATGGAAGTCTACTGAGAACAAATAAGTTTAGTTGTGAAGTATAGTTGTGGACAAATAAGTCTAGTCTAGTCTAGTCTAGTTCACCACTCTACAATGCTGGAATCACATGGAAGACAAAGAATTCAGATCCTGGATTACCCTGAAACAAGCTGGGTGTGCACAAGTGTACCTGAGACCCTGACTGGAGGGATAGGAAAGAGAATCACAGTGTGATAGGACATTCCAATGGTGCCTGTCTTTCTCCCTCCCTTTCCTTCTCTCAAAAAACAAATTTAAAAAAGAAGAACCTATCTTGGAAGCCATACCAAGTTACACATGTAACAGAGAATCCATCAAAGATGTCTTATTGTATCGGGGAACCAGCAGTTAGCGTAATGGCTATGTCACTGGACTCCCACGTAGTTGACCACGGTTTGCGTCCTGGACACAGTGGCTTAAACTCATGCCAGGTGGGTATATGTGCATGCCCAAGATCCCAAGAGGAGAATGGAGGAGAAGGGATTGCTGCGTGGCCATGTGGGGTGGGGGGATGATTTCTTGCTTTCTGTCTCTCTGTCTCTGTCTCTCTGGCAAGCCAATGGGCCCTATAGCAAAAACCTCTCCAAACAAACAAAAAAACCCAGAGAGCACTATAGATAGATCCTTTCAGGTGTGACAGTATCCCTCCACCAGAGATTACACCATGACAAGACCCTTCTAATAAGTTATGTAAGGGTCCAGAGATCAGTCTAACTGATGGAGATGCAGAAAAGAGAATGACAATGCAACTGCAAAAGAGGCTTTTATTCTTTTCCCAGCTAGCTGGGGTCCAAGTTTCTGCCTGTTGCAGTGGGCCTTAACAAGGACCCCGAGCCTAAGATAAAGGGATCTTTTATAGTTCAGGATTTTTCATAGAATATAACACATACAAAGGAGAGGGTATGAGAAGCGAGGGTCCAGCTATCACCACCTGCTCAGGTCTAGATAAGGGCTCTCAGCTAAGGGTCTGGATGACCTTGCCTCAGAGGTGCTGGGCCCTCCCATTTTCCACCTATCTGAGAGTTCCCAGACTGCTGGTTTCTGTCCTTGAGGCCCTAACAAAGTGGGCTCCGTCCCTGAAGACTTAACAGTGTAGCAATTAAGCTAACTCGGCCCAGCATTCCCTAACATGGCGGTGATTAAGCTAACTTGGCTTAACAGTAACATTTCCCAGGCCCTTGCCTAGCTCTCTCAGGCCTAACAGTAACATTTCCCAGGCCCTTGCCTAGCTCTCTCAGTCCAACTCATTTCTCTACTGAAAGCTGGTCCAAATCTTCCAATAACACCCAATCCTTGACAGCTTGCAGAGAAGGTAGTATTACTCAAATTGTGTTCACTCCAGGCAGTCGGAAGAATTACTGTGTAGGATAGTATAGCCAGGATCTTCCCTTTTCCTACACGGTTCTGCCTCTGCTCTGAAGTGCTAGTGAAAGGGTTCAAACTATAGGAATGTTCCTTCAGATGGGGTTTCTAATCATAAGGTTCCCTCCCTCAAACTGTAAAACCTACTTTGTTCCAAAGAAAACAGAATCATCCTGTACATCAAACTCAGAGAACTCAGACACAGTTAACTAGGTTTCTCATAAACTTAAAAAGGAACACTGGGTAGGCTATCAAGTCCAGAAGAGACCAGAAACTTCACTTGCTGAGGAGATACCAAGAAATCCCACAGGCACACCTGCTACCAATAAGACTGGGTCCGCACACGCATCACAGTGATTTTTCTGGCAATTTGGGGGCACTTCTCCAGCATTCATAATACACCCATGCTGCAGATGAGTAAACTGAATACCATACACGTTAGTAACAGGAGCCTTCAGGAAACCCACGCTGTCCCCACACCCCCGACCTCCTCACAGCCAGTTTGGACTTGACCAGCTTTCCAGCTGAGCACAGTACTCAGAATGCAGTCACTGAACGCGCGTTCGTCGACCCAGACTTGCGGTTCCTGAAGCTCGCCCTCTTGGATGCCGCGCAGGTTCAGGGCCTGTACCCACAGTTCAAGTCCCAATCGCCTAAGATCCACCAACATTCGTGTTCCCAGCTGTGAGTCTGGTTCTGTTCCAGAGTCCTCTGCAGACTAACGAATGTTGGACTCAAGATGGCGGTGTGAGCAGAGCAGCAGCGCGTGCGCAGAAGAAAACCGAAAATGGTACCCATGGTCCTTTGCGGTGCACAATTAGAGGGGAAAATACCACAGTTCCCACAAGGCTATGCGCACTTCCTTAGCAACCAATGTAAACAAAAAGTTTCTGCTGATTTCTAGGTCAGTACTGTCGCCTGTGGACCAGGGCTTGATGGGTCAGTGTTGATTTCTACTCACGTGACAGCGATGCGGAATTCTTCTTTATTAAATCCTGGCATCCTTTATCCTTGACAACTTGACACATTTGTGAGACAAATGTAGCAATTGGAATATAGGCAAGTCAGTACATGATCTTAAATGAGTAGTTTTATTATCTTTAGGTTGGTTAAAAGTATTGCTGTTACAGAATTCATGATATTTTACAAATGCATTCGAAAGCATGAAATATATATATTTTTTACCTTAAACTTGCTAGCAATCAAGAAACTAATACATTGGGACCAGCAGATGGTGTAATAGCTACGTCACTGGACTCCCACATGGTGGACTATGGTTCCATCCCTGAAACCCAGCTTAAACTCAAGCTGGGCTCCTGTGTGTGTGTGTGCCCCAAATCCTGAGAACAGAGGAGGAGGGATTACAGCGTGGCCATCCCCTCTGGGGGCGGCTGTGTGTGTGTGTGTGTGTGTGTGTGTGTGTGTGTGATTTCTCACTTTCTGACTCTCTCTGGTGAGCCCATGTGTCCTATACCAAAAATCTCTCTACATAGAAAAGAAATAACACATTAGCTTTCCTTGGACCCATTAAAACGATGTTTGTTCTCGCCCATTAAACTAGTTTGGCAACTATAAAGGAGATATTGCTCATCTGGAAAAACTTCTCATGTATAGACTCAAATGAAAATGCAGGGTAGTCACAAGGAAGTTGTATTCCATCATCTTTGTTCCAATTTATACTTCCGCTGTCTGATAATGACTTGGCCAGAAACTCCTAAGCTCCAGCCAGTCATATAACATTAAAATATTTAGTTTTGTGGTTTTTTTTCTGCTGGGGATCTTGGGTGCTGGTTGGGTTATGTTTGCTTTCATTTTTATTTTTGGGGGTGTGAGATGTCTTTTCCTTGGCTTTTTATTTTCTTCTTCCCCCTTGGCTTCTCTAGATTTAGCCACAAACTAGGCAATGGGTTTCACAGAGGGGTTTCACAGTATTCCCATTATCACTTTTTTAAAAATTAATTTTTATTTACTCATTTTACTTCATTTATTTTAATTTGACCAGAGAGAGACACACACAAAGAGGGAAAGTGAGAAAGCAAGTCACCAGGTCTGGACTTGGTTGGTCATGTGGGAGTGGCCAATGCCCTAACTACCACACCACCCACTGTCCCCCACCCCACTATCACTTCTGTTCCTTTTCAAACAGGGAAATGCTGGGATCTAGTCATCCAGGTTGATGTGTGCTTGAATGTGGGACATTGGAGTGGGGTGATGCTGGAGACGTGCTCCAGCCGGAGTGGGCTGACTCAATGGAGGCGATGCAGGTGAGAAGAAATCAGGCAGAGACCTCTATGTTCTTTGGCATCTTCTCAGATGACTACAGTCAGAGCAAGCTCAAGACTGCAGCATCTGTGGCTAGGAGACATACATTTTTATTGAGGGATGTTTACAGGAGTAGGAGGGATGAGGGGGAGGTAAAAGATTCTACTCTAGAAAGCATGGGAACAATAATCATAAAACATCATGTACTGTTCTGTTTGATCAGGTGTAATCAATCACAGCCCTCAGGGCGAGGGAGTCCATCTGCCTGACGCATTTTCTTCCTAGACCTTGATTGCCAGGTAGGGCCTTCTGGATGAGGGGTTTTCAGCAAGCTTGATAACTTCAGCCCCAGGCCGGAGGCCTAGATAGAAATCTTATCTGGTTAAGTAAAGACATGGTTAATATATACTAAAGTAGAATATATTATCTCTGGGGTAATCTACAACTAAGGGGGTGAGCCTAATGTCCACATGGAAAGAAATGTGGTCTTGTGAGCAGCTTAATGACTGACCTAAAGGTTATTCTGTACGTGTAACCCTACAATGGCTATAGCTCAGGGGAGCAGCAATTTTTCTTGTCTTGAGATCAAAGGTGACTCATGGTCTTTGTTTGGGGCATCAGTACCTTGGGGATGAGCCCCTGAGCCTCTCCCAGCTACTGAGGTCATTTTATCAATTTAGTAGTTTTCCATTAATCCAAACCTTTCTAATGCTATCTATGTAGTCCCCAGTAGGATAAATGAATGCAGAGTTCTTTATTGATATTTTCCAGGCAAGGGGGGTAAGTCTCACAAAATAATTCCTGTTCACGACCACCTTAGGGGTCCACATTCTTTCAGGATTATTGGTTTTATTGTAAAAGTTATAGTAAGGCTGGGGGTGTTATTTTACCCTTACGGGGTACCGTAACAACAGTAAAGCCCATGGCAGAGAGATTGAAAGCAAAAATAGCACAAACCAGCACAACAAACACAGTTGAAAGTTTGAGCTCATAGCTGTGGCCTTGACTGCAGCTCTTCTTACCCAAGCCTTGCTTAGACATGAGAGGCAGCTCTTTAGGCTCTGCCTGTGTTGGCTGCATGGCCTCTGCCAGGGTGAGATTGGGGGCAGGTGGATGAGGGATGTGGGAGACTTGACTTTTGCCCAAGACCTATTCCCTGGTTTGGCCTTTTTCTAATATATTAACATATGCCCTGCCTCGTTCAATTTCCTTGCTCTTATTTGATCCAACAATCATTTCTTTGTGACTCTGTTCTGCATATCTGTGGAACTCAGTCTTGATCTTTCAAGATCCCTGTTGTTTCAGAATTTGGAATTCCTGAACTCCCTTCCTTGGGCCTTTGGATCCCAGTCTCTCTCTTAAACACCTATTTACATACAGGATGACTGGCATTGGTTGGAATTGGTAGGACCTGCTTGATACTCTGGCCTTTAGGAAATGACTGTCATTTCCTCTTTTTGTGGACCTCAGTCTTCCATTCATATGAATGGATACAGTGGGTTAGCAGGTAGCATGGAGATTAAGGTGGGTGGATCCCACATGGCTGACATTGGGTTGGAACCCTAGACCTTGCAGTTAGAAAATCATGCTAGGCACATATGTGTTCATGCCCAAAATTCCAAGAGGAGAATGGATTAGAAAGGATTATGGCATGGCAGTCTCCCTGGGGTTGAGAGGATTTATCTTTCCTCCTCCTCTCTCCAGAGAGTACATGTCCTACAGTGAAAAGCTTTTAAAAAGTAATAAAATGGAGACAGTAATACATACTTAGGTGTGTAGAGCTCATCCTGACCCCACTTCTAATAATATAAAGGCCAAGAATGCAATTTTCCTCTCTCAAGGCCAAGGGAAGGAGTCTCAGGAATGATACCTAGGTATTTCCAACACCAGCATTGTATTGTAGATCTCAGTGTTCAAATTTACACTTCTCATGTTAGTTATCCCTAAGGAGTTTGCTGTTTGTTTGTTTTTGAGAGTTTTTTGCTATAGGCCGTGTGCACTTGCCAGAGAGACAGACAGAGAATGAGAAATCACCCCTAGGGGGTTGGCCGCACCACAATCCCTTATCCTCCATCCTCCTTTTGGTACTTTGGGCATACATGCACATACACCTAGCATGAGTTTAACACACCAGGTCCAGGACTCAAACTGTGGTTGACTACATGGGAGTTCAGTGACATAGCCATTATGCCAACTGCTGATCCTGGGAGTTTGCTTTTTATACTTTTGTTACTAAAATTGTTTCCTTTATTTTCTTTTGGGGTTCATTTCTTGTGTACAAAGATATAATTAATGTTTTTATGTTTATCTTTGTTACCTTGATTTCTTTTATTTTACTGAACTTGTGTATTCACTTACGGTGTTTACTCCTTACGATTTTCTAAATAAAAGACCATGTTATCTATAAAGAAAGAAAATTGTCTTTATTCCAATCTACATAGCTTTCTCTTTCATCTTTCTTTCTCTCTTGCATTGTTTTATAGACCACAGATTAGTTTATTTTTAACACTCATATGCCATGAATTCATAGGGAATAGGTTCCAGTAGCTCAGGCTCCTTTCCATTGGTTATCACAAAGTGTGCTTCTCTGGGTGGAGCAGGCTGGTGCTTTAGTTGAACCCAGGTACCTTTCTCTTTGGCTTCTTTCTTTTTCTGGTCATTTTCCTTCACACATTTTAGGAAGTTACCTTTGCTCTTAGAATGCTTACTATGCTCAATACGCCCATTGATTCTCTTGGCAAGAATCTTACCCTTAATTTTTTTGTTCACAATACCAACAGCACGCCAGGTAACATTGTAGACTCTTTCAGTTTTGCCATGGTAACATTTGTGGGTCATTCATTTTTGGACAGTGCCATTCCCTTAATGTCTACAATATCACTTTTCTTGTAGATTCGTATATATGTTGCCAAAGGAACAACTCTTTGTTTTCTAAAAGGCCTAGAGAATATATATCGGTGCCTCTCCTCTTTCCTCTGGAACTTTCTTAATTAATAAGCTTTTTTGGTTTTTGCCATTGCCTCTCTTGTATTTCTTGTGTGTGTGTGTGTGTGTGTGTGTGTGTTGTTTCATATTAGCGTCTTGTCATATTATGATCCTCCTGCCTCAACTTCAGAAGTAGCTGTAACAACAGATGTATGACTTTATTTTTTCTTTAGGTTTTTGCCATAAGACACATGCACTTACCACAGATAGAAAGTGAGAAGCCTCCTCCCAAGGAGGGATGGCCATGCTGCAATTGATGGCCATGCTGCAATCCCTTCTCTTCCATTCTCCTTTTGGGATTTTGGGTACATGCACACACACCCCTGGAGTGATTTTCAAGCTGCTGGATTCAGGATTCAAACCATCCATTTGGCCACATGGTTAGTATCCAGCACCTTAACCTACTGGCCCCCACACACCTATTTTTTTAAAAGTTTTTCCCCCCCATGTGGAGGAGGGGGGGAGGGAGGGAGAGAGAGAGAGGGAGGGGGAGAGAGAGAGGAAGAGAGAGAAAAATCACCCCTAGGGGACATGGCCATGCCGCAATTCCTTTTCCTCCACTCTCTTGAGATTTTGGGTATACACCCATGTACCCAGCATGATTTTCAAGCCACTGGGTCTGGAACTTGAACCACAGTTATCCATTTGGGAGTCCAGTGCCTTAACCACCACACCACCTGCTGGCCCTGCACACCTTTTTAAAATGAGTAAACTTCTAATCAGAAACCTCATGTATAAAAATATAAAAATGGCAGATAAGTATATATGAGGGTGATCAACATTGCTTGTTACCAGAGGAAAGCAAATTTTAAAAGCAAAGTGATCCTACTACATTTATCTTAGAATAACAAAAATCAGGCTGAGCAGTAGCACAGTGGTCTAGTACTGCACTGATGATGCTGGATCCCACATGGTTAACCAGGATTTAAATTTCAGTCCACTTCCTTAAAAAACATACAGGATGGGTTTGCACACTAGCCCAGGATCTGGATGCAATGGAGAACTGGAGCATGACCAGACCCTTGGGGGTGGGGGAGTAGGATCGGAGCTATTTATCTCTCCCTCAATGCCTTCAGTCATTCAAAAAACAAACAAACAAACAAACAAACAAACAAACACACAAAACCCTACCAAAAACTGACAATAACAATTGCTAACAAAAATGTTTAACAACATTGATGATTTATAGCCAATTTGGAAGACACTTCATCCATTTCTTACAAAGGTAACTATAACGTCACCATGTAATTTATCAGTCATACTCCTAGGTATTGATATCCTCCAAATGGCTTCTTCAATTGACATTTCAATCAATTGAAATATCAAGTATTGGTAGAATGCCCAATTCTGCATGCCCTCATTTAGATAAAATGCTTAAATATTTAAAAAAGAATAGCAGAAAGTATATTACCATTTTTTTATGGAACATGTCATTGTCTTAAGTGTTTTTGAAGAAAAAATCATTAATGTAGCTTAGCAACACATATTTTGACACTATAGCTTCATGCTTATTATAAGGTCTATTCCTTTTCTTATTATAAGTGATTCCTTTTCTTATAAGTGAGAGAAAGCAATTTTAAAATCACTTATTTAATTTTCTATTATTGTATTTTAATTTGATTGGAGAGGGACTAAGACCAAGAGACAGAGAAAGTAAGAAAGCAAACCAGTAGGTTCGGGACTCAAACTATAGTTAGCCACATGGGAGTCTAGCACCTTAACCACTACACCACATGTCAGCCCTGAGAAAGCAATTTTGAAAGGACAACCGATGCCTATGAATTTTTTTTTTTTGAGAAGTTTTCACTATAGGGTTCATGCACTCACTAGAAAGTGAGAAATCACCCCCCACCCCCCGCCAGGGGGATGGCCACACTGCAATCCCTTTTCTTCTATTCTCCTCTTGGGATCTTGGGCAAGCACGCACACACGCCCAGTGAGATTAAGCCACTGGGTCCAGGACTCAAATCATGGTCAACCACATGGGAGTCCAGCGACATAGCCATTATGCCAACTGCTGGTCCCTATAAAATGTCTATAAAATTTTAGTAAGACACAGAAATACACTTTCTTGAATAAACAATATAAGAGAAACAAATAGAAAAACATATGGATCCCAGTATTAAACAATTAGCTATTAATGAGAAACAGGAATATAAAGTATACATACAAAAATAAAAATAGATCATAGTATCAGCTTCCAAATAAACATGTACAAAAAGGAGTATACTGAGTGCATTCAGTTAATAAAATTTTTTAAAAATAATTAACTTAATTAATTTAATTTGACCAGAGACAG
>NW_006203440.1:325793-332923 GCF_000334495.1 Tupaia belangeri chinensis
AAGAGTGTAAGCAAGCTGCCAGGTTTGGGACTCAAACTGCAGCCGGCCATGTGAGAGTCCATTGCCCTTAACCACCTGCTGGTTCCCAGTTATTAAATTTTTAACAAGGGAGACTGAATTTTTCTTTTAAGAGAGATTTTTGCTATAGGATGCATGCGCTCACTGGAGAGACAGAGACATAGAAATGAGAAATTACCCCCACAGGAGAATGGCCACGTTGCAATCCTTTCTCCTCTATTCTCCTCTCAGATGTTTTGGGCACACATACACACATGCTTGGCATGAGCTTTAAGACACTGGGTCCAAGACTTAAATGCGGTTGACTTTTCTTTTTTTTTTTTGCAGTAAGATGTTTGCACTCGCCAGAAAGAGACAGAGAGCTAGAAAGCGAGAAATTATCTCCCAGGGGGGATGGCCACACCACAATCCCTTCTCCTCCATTCTCCTCTCAGGATCTTGGACACGCACACACATGCACCCTGCATGAGTTTAAGCCACCGGGTCTGGGACTCGAACCATGGTCGGCTATGTGGGAGTTCAGTGACATAGCCATTACGCTAACTGCTGGTCCCAAATGCAGTTGACTTTGTGGGAGTCCAGCAACGTAACCAATATACCATCTGCTGGTCCTAGAGATTGAATTTTTAGTAGAGAAATCTGATTTACAATCTTCAGTCACTGACGGGACTCTTTCATATTCTGACAATTTAAGAGCTGTAGATATTTCATGTCAAATGGTTTCAACAGCATGCAATGTCAGTAATTGGCAATAAAATCACCACACTGAAAAAGCAAAAAGGCAGCAAAACTTTACTAATGTAAAGTTCTATAACTATGAAGCTTTGGTTTGGCTCTATGGCCTTGTAATTAAAGCAGCAGGATCCCACATAGCCAACAACATAGTCTGAATGCCAGACCTGGTGGCTCGAGAAACACTCCCAGCGCAAGTGCGTGGGTGCCTAAAATCCAAGTAAGAGGGAGAAATGTGAAGAGAAGGGATCATAGCACGATCATTCTACACAGAGGATGCTTTCTCCTCTCCCCCTCTCTCTGTGGTGGGCTTGCAGCCACTCTAACCAAAAAACAAACAAACAAACAAACAAACAAAAAAACCAAAAAAAACAACAAGGTAAAAAGAAATTACCATATTGTTTGGCTATTAAAAACTCCCTAAGTTTCATTAACATAAACTTCTCCCGATTTCAGGAGACAGTCACAGTGGAGTGGTCCAACTAAATACATTTTGATGAGCTGGAATTAATCAAGTAAAAAGCATTACTGCAAAATCAGAAATTTTCAAGCTTCACAAGTTTGTCTATTGAAAATGAGATGAGCTAAGAAGCATACTTTAAAATACTATTATATGGTTATCTACTCAAGGCAGTTTAGTAAAATTAAAATGAAATAACCTAAATCAATGGGAAAATTGTCAGAGGTCTGTAAGGGCTCAAAGATACTATGGCACATGGAGTACAAAAATGTCCTGAGCTGTCCACCACGGCCACAAGAGTGAGTGGATGCCCCTTCCCTGACTTGTGTGTGGTCCCTAGTGAGAACAAGAGATTCATTTCCAAGATGCCACTGTGGATTCCAGACAACCTGGTCCATGATGAAAGTGAGGAAAAAGTCTTCGTTGGCCCTGAATACTGAGGATGGAGCTGTATTCTTGGCTTATCTAGGGACATTTTTCTTATATAGAAGGAGAGCTTTCATTTTCTGCACCATTCTCAGGGGGTTTTATTCTTTATGTCTCACTTTTTTTTTTTTGAGAGAGATTTTTGCTTCAGGTCGGAGAGACAGAGACAGAGAGACAGAAACTGAGAAATCACCCTTCCCCCTGGGGGAATGCCACATCACAATCTCTTTACTCCCATTCTCCTCTCAAGATTTTGAGTGCATGTGTGCATGAAAATACTGTCTCTCTCTTTCTCTCTCTCTCAGTGTGAGTTTCAACTAATTGAGTCTGAGACTCAAACCGCAGTTGACCACGTGGGAGTTCAGTGCCTGACGTCATGCCACCTCCTGGCCACATTATGTGATATTTCAGCAAGATGCTGACAAAATCCCTACTAACCAAGGGGCAAATGCTCAGTCATCCTGGCACAAAGTGATGTTTTAGACAAGCCCAGGAATATAAAGCATTATACTGGGAGCATAACGAGGGGCAGGGTCCTCCTGCTGGCGAGGTTGTCCCAGTTTTAGTTGCAACAGGTCACAACAGCTCCCAGGCATATCTGAGTGGGTTTCTCTCTGATACACTGTTACTGATCTACCACCTCCTGTCTCATGCCATGTGACAATAGTGGGAGCATACTGAAAAAATAAAAACAGATGTATTAGAACACAATGATGTTATTTTACATGTAATTATTACACATTTTTGCAGCATATGATGATAAATGACTAATGGTTTCTCAAAGATTAAATGTGTTACATGTCTAGCAGATCAAAAGATATTACCATACACAGTAACTTTCCATTCTTGTGTCTGTTAAATATATATTTTTAAAATTTTCTTCTGAAACATTTTCTTTTAAAATTAAATTACATTGATTCCCTGAGCATCATCACAGCATACAAAATGTGATTTCCCACCCAGAATATATTGCACTGTGGCTTAATCATACATATTATCAATAATTTTTCATTTCTATTTTCATATATATATGTGTGTGTATGTGTGTGTATATATATATACATACATATACATACATACATACATACATACATACATACAGAAGGGATCATAGCACGATCATTCTACACAGAGGATGCTTTCTCCTCTCCCCCTCTCTCTGTGGTGGGCTTGCAGCCACTCTAACCAAAAAACAAACAAACAAACAAACAAACAAAAAAACCAAAAAAAACAACAAGGTAAAAAGAAATTACCATATTGTTTGGCTATTAAAAACTCCCTAAGTTTCATTAACATAAACTTCTCCCGATTTCAGGAGACAGTCACAGTGGAGTGGTCCAACTAAATACATTTTGATGAGCTGGAATTAATCAAGTAAAAAGCATTACTGCAAAATCAGAAATTTTCAAGCTTCACAAGTTTGTCTATTGAAAATGAGATGAGCTAAGAAGCATACTTTAAAATACTATTATATGGTTATCTACTCAAGGCAGTTTAGTAAAATTAAAATGAAATAACCTAAATCAATGGGAAAATTGTCAGAGGTCTGTAAGGGCTCAAAGATACTATGGCACATGGAGTACAAAAATGTCCTGAGCTGTCCACCACGGCCACAAGAGTGAGTGGATGACCCATTCCTACGTTATGTCTGTGACTCATCCCTGACTTGTGTGTGGTCCCTAGTGAGAACAAGAGATTCATTTCCAAGATGCCACTGTGGATTCCAGACAACCTGGTCCATGATGAAAGTGAGGAAAAAGTCTTCGTTGGCCCTGAATACTGAGGATGGAGCTGTATTCTTGGCTTATCTAGGGACATTTTTCTTATATAGAAGGAGAGCTTTCATTTTCTGCACCATTCTCAGGGGGTTTTATTCTTTATGTCTCACTTTTTTTTTTTTGAGAGAGATTTTTGCTTCAGGTCGGAGAGACAGAGACAGAGAGACAGAAACTGAGAAATCACCCTTCCCCCTGGGGGAATGCCACATCACAATCTCTTTACTCCCATTCTCCTCTCAAGATTTTGAGTGCATGTGTGCATGAAAATACTGTCTCTCTCTTTCTCTCTCTCTCAGTGTGAGTTTCAACTAATTGAGTCTGAGACTCAAACCGCAGTTGACCACGTGGGAGTTCAGTGCCTGACGTCATGCCACCTCCTGGCCACATTATGTGATATTTCAGCAAGATGCTGACAAAATCCCTACTAACCAAGGGGCAAATGCTCAGTCATCCTGGCACAAAGTGATGTTTTAGACAAGCCCAGGAATATAAAGCATTATACTGGGAGCATAACGAGGGGCAGGGTCCTCCTGCTGGCGAGGTTGTCCCAGTTTTAGTTGCAACAGGTCACAACAGCTCCCAGGCATATCTGAGTGGGTTTCTCTCTGATACACTGTTACTGATCTACCACCTCCTGTCTCATGCCATGTGACAATAGTGGGAGCATACTGAAAAAATAAAAACAGATGTATTAGAACACAATGATGTTATTTTACATGTAATTATTACACATTTTTGCAGCATATGATGATAAATGACTAATGGTTTCTCAAAGATTAAATGTGTTACATGTCTAGCAGATCAAAAGATATTACCATACACAGTAACTTTCCATTCTTGTGTCTGTTAAATATATATTTTTAAAATTTTCTTCTGAAACATTTTCTTTTAAAATTAAATTACATTGATTCCCTGAGCATCATCACAGCATACAAAATGTGATTTCCCACCCAGAATATATTGCACTGTGGCTTAATCATACATATTATCAATAATTTTTCATTTCTATTTTCATATATATATGTGTGTGTATGTGTGTGTATATATATATACATACATATACATACATACATACATACATACATACATACATACACGTTTTACCTCTATCTCTAACCCTCTGCCATTTCCCACACTCCTCCCACACTATCTCAGGTGTCTACAGTTGTTTTCCGTTCCTTTTCTGCCCCACATTTTATTGATTCATAAAATTTCTTAAATAATCTAACTACTTTCAATAGCAAGTTCAGCTGGTATATACATATCTGTGAATACATTCCTAACTTTAGGGGTGAAACTCTGAGTAGAATAAATACACTATAAGGTAGCACCTAGCTGATGCTATATAGCTTACTATGGTATTAAATAGGTTTTTTTTTTGGGGGGGGAGAGGTGTTTGCTATAGGGCACATGTGCCTGCTAGAGAGACAGAGAGAGAGAGACAGAGAGACAGAAAGCAAGAAATCACCCCCAGGGGGGATGGCCACACCACAATCCCTTCTCCTCCATTCTCCTCTCGGGATCTTGGGCACATACGCACACACACCTGGCATGAGTTTAAACCAGTTCGGAATTCGAACTGCGGTTGAGTACATGGGAGTCCAGTGACACAGTCATTACACCAACTTCTGGTTCCTTAATATATATTTTAATTTCAAGAAAAGCAGTTTTATCAAAGAAATGCTAAGGAATTTTGCCTAAAACTTAAAGCCAGGAAACAGGTTAGGATTCTATTCAGATAGTTGGTATATGAACATACTGGCAGCTCAAGATGGGACAAACATCCTTAAAACTGGAAAACAAAGCCTAGAAGAAAATCAGCAAATGGTTTAGTCAAAATTCATAAAATGCTATTTCACCAGTTCAGTCTCAAGTACTTAATCTATCTTCTGTTGTAGTTTGATCTTCCCAATTAAATTCTGAGATGTAATATTCAACTCTACACTTGTCCCTATGATTAAGTTGGCCATTTGTTTAGTTTTGAACTCTTATTTCTGTGTTTCTGTATTTAATTTTCCTGGTATAGCACTCCCTTGAGAACTTATTGGAGATCTGGTCTGGTGCTGCTAAATTTTTTCAGGTTTTCGTTTTCTGAGAATGTTCTTGTCTTTTCTTCCCACATGACAGATAATCTTGCCAGGTACAGTATTCTTGGTTGAAATTGCTTTTCCCTTAACACTTTGAATATATTTCCCCATTTGTTCCTTGCTCATACTGTTTCCGATGAGAGGTCTGCTGTTAGCCTGATGGGATATCCTTTGTAGGTAACTTGACATTTCTCTCTTGCCAATCTTAGCATCTTGTCTTTGTCTATGGTTTTAGTCAATCTGGTTATAACATGTCTTGGGGAAGATCTTCTTGGGTTGATTCTATTTGGGCTCCTTTATATTTCTTGGGACTGGATCTTTGAATGCCTCTCTAGATTGTAAAGTTTTCTTCCAGGATTTCATGGAATAGATTATTAATGCCCTTATGAGTCTCTTCGCCTTCTGGGATACCAATTATCTGGATGTTTGTACGTTTGATTGTATCTAGTATTTCTCATATATTATTATCATTTTGGGGAACAATTTTCTCTTTGAGGTGGTTTTTTCTAGGCCAGTGATTCTGTCTTCTACATCTGAGATTCAATTATCTATATGATCTAAACTGTTTTTAATACTTTCAAGGGAGGTTTTGACTTCCTGTATTATAGCCTTCATCTCTAACAGGTCCATTTGATTCCTTTTTATAGTGTTTAATTTCTCTTTTAGATCTTGGAAGAATTTCTTCACTTCATCAGCTCCTTTCTCCTGCCTCTTCTGCAGTTATCTCTCTTCTCTTCCATCTCTGTTACCTTTGTCACTATGAATATTCTAAATTCTTTATCAGACATTTCCATGAGTTTCATTGTACTGTCTGAGGATGAAGAAGAGTTATTCTTTTCCCTTGGAGAGGTATTTTCTTGCTTTCCCATATTTCTTGTGACCCTGCAGTAACCCCTTCTAGGAGCCCAGATCCTGAAGTTCAATCTGTGTATTCAGAGGCATGAAGAAGGAGGTGATCTGAAATCTCTCTTTATGTTCCGTTTTCACTCTTTGATTCAGTGGGACTAGAATGTTCTCACCCTGTATGTATTTAGATGTTTGGATTCTATTCACTTGGACCTGCCTAGACAGACACTTAGTGAGAAGAAGCTGAGCAGCCAATGAATAAAGATAAAGAAAATTAGAGAAGAGGAAAGTAGAAAAAATAAAATGAAAAATAAAAAAAAATGATACTGAAAAAAAATTAGATTTTAACTTTAAAAAGCAAAAAAATTGAAACCACGCAGCGTGCCTGTGCGCCTTGTCAAAGTAATATTTCAGAGCTCAAATTCAGTATCCATCTCAGGATGGGCTTGGCCTGGGTTTGTGCCTTTCCTAAATGAAATGGGGAAAGGCAGCAATTACCATAATGAGCCTAGAAAATATCTTAAAAAAAAAAATTAGACTCCTCCGCCCCCCAGCCTAACTGCCTGCCGAGAGTCCTTGGAGCCCAGTGCCACCGCCGTCATGTCTTATGCCACCATGTCTTCCAGGGCCACTGTGAGCACCCTGGTGGAGCAGCTCAAGCTGGAGGCGGGCATGGAGAGGATCAAGGTCTCTCAGGCTGCTGCAGAGCTTCAGCAGTACTGCATGCAGAATGCCTGCAAGGATGCGCTGCTGGTCGGTGTTCCCGCTGGAAGCAACCCCTTC
>NW_006203440.1:333649-379647 GCF_000334495.1 Tupaia belangeri chinensis
ATGTAATTTCTTGTTCTAGACAAAGACTTTTATAGCATAACAAAATTTGTTCTTTTCTTATGAATTTATACTCTCTAAGTAAAGACCGGAAAATAAAAACTGGGGGAAAGAATAGGCTTTACTAATCAAATGCTGTCTTTTTTCTTTTTTCTTTTTTTAATGAGAAGATTGTTTAATTTTTAACACTAAAGATGAGAGTTGTTCCTTAGCAAATTTGTTTAGAAAGATCATTTTTATGTTTTGAGTTGCCCCATCCTATATATGAAACAAATTTGATTATTGTCATCTTAAGTTTCTTTACTTTGTAGTTGATTTTGTACTTTAAAAAGAAATACCATATTATTTTATGTCTTTAAAAATGTTTAAAATGTGACCTAGCAAACACTGCAAATGGTTTAAAACAAAATAACGTAAAAATATTAGAACTTAAAAGAATTTTTTTTTTTGGAGAGATTTTTACTATAGGGCGCGTGTGCTCACCAGACAGACAGAGAGAGACATAGAGCCAGAAAGCGAGACAACAGCCTCGGGGATGGTCACGCCGCAATCCCTTCTCCTCCATTCTCCTCCTGGGATCTTGGGCACGCACGCACACGTGCCCAGCGTGAGTTTTAAACCCCTGGGTCCGGGACGCAAACCACGGTCGACTATGTGGGAGTCCAGCGACATAGCCATTATGCTAACTGCTGGTTCCCAGAACTTAAAAGAATTCTTCATGTCACAAGTATTTTACTTTGAGGATGTGCCTTTGACTTAATTTGGGACATTTTTAAGATACTTTGTGTTTGTAATAATCTTTAAAGAGCATAGAAATAAAACTTTTGCTTAATTCAAAAAAATTTAAAAAAAGACTTAAAAGTCTCAGGGAGACACAGCGAGATAGAGAGAAATGGAGAGAAGGAGACTGAAGTAGTCTTATCCCCTAAAAATGAATCTGGAGGAAGAAATCTCAGCAGCAAATCTTCATTTTTGGTCAAGGGAAGCAATATTTCAGAGCTCAAGTTTAGTATCCATCTCGGGATCTGTTAAGTGTTCTTTTAAAATTTTTTCCTGAGTCCCTCTATCCCACCCTCAACTGTCCACCCTTTCCTATAGTCTGTGGTATCTACATTTACTGTCTCTGCTATTATTATCTTCTAGTCTTTCAGTTTCTGCTATAAAGACATTTTGTATATATTGAGCAGAGATATATAAACTCTAGCTTTCATAGTCTAGATTGCTGCATTTAGCATTAAATCTTCTATATTCAGGGACCAGCAGGTGGCGTGGTGGTTAAGGTGCTGGACACTCCCACATGGCCAACCACGGTTCAAGTCCTGGACCTGGTGGCTTGCTTTCTCACCCTCCCCCACCTCTGTCTCTCTCTGGTCAAATTAAAATAAATGGATGAATAAATAAAATTAAGGGAACCAGCAGTTAGCCTAATGGCTATGTTGCTGGACTCCCACGTAGTTGACTGCGGTTCGCATCCTGGACCCGGAGGCTTAAAACTCACGCCAGGCGTGTGTGCGTGCATGCCCAAGATCCTGAGAGGAGAATGGAGAAGAGATTGTGGCATGACCATCCCCCCTGGGAGGTGATTTCTCGCTTTCTGTCTCTGTGTCTCTCTCTGTCTGGCGAGTGCACATGCCCTATAGCAAAAACCTCTCCAAAAAGAAAAAGAAAGAAAGAAAATTAAATAAATTCTTAAAAAAAAAAAAGATGCAAGAAAAAAAAAAGAAACACTTCTATATTCATCCACTGTGTTTGAGTGATGGCTGGGTAGTATTCCATGGTATATAAGTGGCATATTTTTTTCACTCCAATTATCACATGTTTCTGGATTGGAAGAATTAATATAATCAAAATGTCAACTTTACCTAAGTTAATTTACAAATTCAATGCAATTCCTATCACATTATCAGAGAAATTCTTGGTTAAAATAAAAAAATCAAAATTTCTATGGAATCATAGAAGGTCCTGTACTGCCAAGGCAATACTTTGTACAAAGAATAAAGTAGGAGGCATCTCACTACTTGACCTCAAGATATATTACAGAGCTGTGATAACCAAAACAACCAGGTACTGGCAGAAATACTCCAGACCAATGGAGCAGAATAGGAAACGCAAACATAAACCCCAAAAACATACAGTCAACTAATCCAGTGGGGAAAAGAAAGTATCTTCAACAAATGGTGCTGGAAGAACTGGATATCCACTTGCAGAAAAACAAAATTTAAAATGGACCAAAGATCTAAACATAAAGATTCAAACTATCAAGCTACTAGTGGAAAACATAGGAGAAACTCTTGAAGACGTTGAAGTAGGCAAAGATTTCTTAAATAAGACCCCTAAAGCACAAGTAATAATCCCCAAAACAGACAAGTAGAACTACATCAGGCTTAAAAGGTTCTGCACAGCAAAGAAAACAATAATCAGAGGGGAGAGACAACCTGCAGAATGGGAGAGAATATATGCAAGCTATGCTTCAGATAAAGGACTAATGAACAGAATATGTAGGGAATTCAAGCAATTTACCTGCAAAAACAAACAAAACAACCCAATTAAAAAGTGGGCAATTGGGAACCAGCAGTTGGCGTAATGGCTATGTCACTGGACTTCCATGTAGTCAACCGCGGTTTGCGTCCTGGACCTGGTGGCTTAAAACTCACGCTGGGCACGTGTGTGTGCATGCCCAAGATCCTGAGAGGAGAATGGAGGAGAAGGGATTGCGGCGTGACCATGCCCCCTGGGGGGATGATTTCTCGCTTTCTGTCTCTATGTCTCTCTCTCTCTCTGTCTGGTGAGCGCATGCGCCGTATAGCGAAAATATCTCAAAAAAAAAAAAAAGTGGGCAATGAGCTGAATAGACAACTTCCCAAGATATATGAGTGGCCAAAAGGCATATGAAAAAAATGTTCATTTCTTATAAGGGAAGTACAAATCAAAACCACAGTGAAATACCATGTTATTCCAGTCAGAATGGCTATGGTAAAAACAAAACAAAACAAAACACAGAACAAGTGCTGGTAAGGTTGTGGTGAAAAGGGAACTGTCCTACACCATTGGTGAGAATGTAAATTACTATAGACACTGTGCAGAATAATAAAACCTACAAATAGAACTCCTATATGACCCAGTAATTCTACTCCTTGGTATTTATCCTAAGAACAAGAAACAGTGAGACACTTGGATATCTGTTTATTGCAGCATTATTTGCACTTGCTAAGACATTAAAACACACTATTTTCAGTGCTAATGTTGGCTTTATACCAAGATCAGTTTCCTGTTTTCATAAAAGCAAACTATCAATATTTAAAAAGAACATACTGTTATTGTCTTATTTTCAATGGAAAGATTTTCATATTTAGCATTTTATTATGATCCAGTGATCTTAAGTAATTTTAAATAAATTTCAACTTAACAACCCATCTGTAACAGGACTTCACTGTGACTAGTATTGTTAAAAAAATATAACTAGGTCACAACTTCAAAATGTAAGAGTGTACTGAGTAAAATTTAAAAATAATTTTCACATGATCCAAAAAATGGTGATTTAAAAATATTATTCATATCCCATTGTACTTAAGATTTTTTTTTTTTTTTTGGAGAGATTTTTCACTATAGGGCATGTGCGCTCGCCAGACAGACAGAGAGAGACATAGAGACAGAAAGCGAGAAATCACCCTCCAGGGGGATGGTCACGCCGCAATCCCTTCTCCTCCATTCTCCTCTCGGGATCTTGGGCATGCACGCACACATGCCCGGCGTGAGTTTTAAGCCACCGGGTCCGGGACGCGAACCGCGGTCGACTACGCGGGAGTCCAGCGACATAGCCATTACGCTAACTGCTGCTTCCCAAGATTCTTTAGAATAAAATTTGTATAGAATTTGAGAGGTAAGCCAGTGGCTGATTTTTATAAATCAGATTTATTCACTGGACTAAATAGTTTCCTTAATATTCATTATCCAAACACACTTAAGTTTTTCATATCTCCAATCCAAATGAAAAATTAATACAACTATATTTTAAAATTTTGTTAAGGACAGCCAGTGGCATGGTGGTTAAAGTGGCTGGATCCCATGAAACCGCAGTTTGAGTCCTTAACCCCAGTGGCTTGAAAAACATGCCAAGTAGTGTTTGTGTGTGCCCAGTATCTCCACAGGAGGGTGGAAGACAAGAGACTGCATGTATGCATGCATGCCCAAATACTGAGAGGAGAATGCAATAAAAGGGACTGTGGTATAGCCATCCCCTCTGGGGGGGTTTCTCTGTGTGTGTGTGTGTGTGTGTGTGTCTCCAACAAGTACGCACTCCCTATAGTAATTTTTTAAATTTAAATTTTATATGTCCATTTCCCTTAATGATTGATCTTTGCATCCTGCAATTTATTCTCATTCCAAAATTAACACCATTACCTACCCATGGTAGGGACGGGATCTGGGGTGGTAGACTCTTTAGTGTTCTCTGACAGTTTCTGAAGGAATAACTGTTTTTTTGTTTTCCTTCTGTTGCCTCGTAAATTTAAACTCCAGGTGAATCCAAGAAATATTAGATTTAGTTTTTTTCTTTTATTATTATTATTTCTTGGTAACCAGAGCTGTCTATTAGGT
This sequence comes from Tupaia belangeri chinensis, assembly GCF_000334495.1. Lineage (NCBI taxonomy): Eukaryota > Metazoa > Chordata > Mammalia > Scandentia > Tupaiidae > Tupaia > Tupaia belangeri. Next base: position 338,243 of record NW_006203440.1, read on the forward strand.
TTGATGCAGGTCCGAAACCAATAAAGAAGTCAATCTCTCCTAGTGTTTACACTAATTTCTCCTATTCTCTCCTATTCTTTGTTATGGTTGTCCCACAAAAGAAGTAATGTGATAGGTAGTCTTTGTTCACAGCCTTTGGCTGTGGTAGGAAAATGACTATTTCACCATGTAGTGGCTTTGTTGGGCTAAGGATATGATGAAGAAGCTGAGTGTAGATGTGTAAGACAGAAGTTCACAGTCCCCTGGGAACATAACACAGGAGAGATTTTTAACTTGAGATTATGACTGAGTGATTAGCTCAGAATATATGTGTGGAAAAATGAATTATGTGTGTAAGGATAATCCTTTACCAGTCCCTCATCTCTTTCCCCAAAGTGCACATCTCACACTAGAAAAATCCCTTTGTGGGACCAGCAGTTAGTGTAAAGGCTATGTTGCCGAACTCCCATGTAGTCAACCATAGTTCGAGTCCCGGACCCGGTGGCTTAAACTCACGCTGGGTGCATGTGCATGTGTGCCCAAGATCCCAAGAGGAGAAAGGAGAAGGGATTACAGTGTGGCCATCCCCCCTGGGGGGTGATTTCTCACTCTCTGTCTGACTCTCTCTGTCTCTCTGGTGAGTGCACATGCCCTATAGCAAAAACCTCTCAAAAAAAAAAAAATCCCTTTGTGATCAGAAGGTGATGTGGAAGTAAAGGCAGCTGGATCCCACACAGCTGATTGCAGGTTCAAGTCCTGGAATCAGTGCCTTGAGGAACATGCTGGCATATGCATGTGTCCCCAGAATCCTGAGAGGAGAATGCAGTAGAAGGGACTGCGGCATGGCCATCCTCCCCCAGAGGTAACTTCTCACTTCCCCTCTTTTTCTGTCTGCTTCTCTCCATACCCTATAGCATTCATACCCTATAGCAAACTAAATAAAAAGAAAGAAACAAAGAAGTTAAAAAAAACTGGATTTAAGAGAAACAAAAATCCCTGAGTATGGAGTAAGATTTCATTCACAGCTCCTCAGTAATCCCATACGTTTTAACACACATGAGGAAGAAAGATCCCTTATGTCTGTAGTATGCGGTGTAGAAAAATCACAGGGGCCAGTTATTTATCTTCTGAGAGATTTTTACTATAGGACACATGCACTAGCTGGAGAGACAGACAGAAAGTGAGAAATTACCCCCAGAGGGATGACCATTGCCACAATCCCTTCTGCTTTCTCCTCTCGAGATTTTTTTGGATATGCACACGCAAGTACCCAGTGAGTTTTAAGCCACGAGGACCAGAACTTAGACTGCTATTGACTACATGGGATGTAACTATTATGTGATGTAACTATTATGTGATGTAACTATTATGCCATTTGCTGGTCCCAAGGTCAGTTATTTTTTAATCCTAAACAAATTTACAGTGGAAGAAACCATGTAAATATCTGTGTGGGAAAGCATTTAATTGTTTACCTTAGACAACATGAGCAAACTCACAAAAAATAGAAACTATGTAAATACTATTCATGTGAGAAAGCCTTTAGTGAAATCTCTGGCTTCAGACATCACAAGTTAATTCACACTGAATTGAAACCTGTTTGATTTCTGAATAACCATCTCATGTTCAGGCCTCTTTTGAACTATATGACCTTGCATCAGTCTTTGTGTTCCTGTCTATAACCATCCTTTAGTACAATTCATTTTCAGAATAAACCTTGGGTTTGATTTTCCAAGCAAGTCTGGGAAAAACAATATAGTCCCCATTCTACAAGGAAGAAATGGATAATGAAGGGAAGTGAGAAAGCACCCCCAGGGAGGATGGTCATGCCACCATCCCTTCAACTGCATTCTCCTCTCAGGATTCTGGGGACACATGCATATGCCAGCATGTTCCTCAAGGCACTGGTTCCAGGACTTGAACCCGCAGTCGGCCATGGGATCCAGCTGCCTTAACTTCCACATCACCTCCTGATTACAAAGGGATTTTTCTAGTGTGAGATGTGCACGTTGGGGAAGGAAATGAGTGACTGCTAAATGATTATCCTTACACATATAATTCATTTTTCCACACATATATTCTGAGCTAATCACTCAGTCATAATCTGGTAAGAAATGGATATGATAAAATGCTATTAAAATAAATACAACTACTCACAAATATAAGTCAATCAACAAGAATTTATTGAGTACCTATTATGGATAAGGTATTTTATACATAAGATTCAATGATGACTAAAACAGATACAGGACTGGCTCTTTTGTTTATAGTTTGTGGTCTACTGTGGAAGATAAGTATCCATCACATACTTTTAAGAATGATGAATCTAGGGAACCAGCAGTTAGCGTAATGGCTATGTCGCTGGACTCCCATGTAGTCGACCACGGTTCACATCCCGGACCTGGTGGCTTAAAACTCACGCCGGGCGCATGTGCGTGTGTGCCCAAGATCCCGAGAGGAGAATGGAGGAGAAGGGATTGCGGTGTGACCATCCCCTCTGGGGGGGTGATTTCTCGCTTTCTGTCTCTATGTCTCTCTCTGTCTGTCTGGCGAGCGCACGCACCCTATAGCAAAAACCTCTCAAAAAAAAAAAAAAAGAATGATGAATCTATAAAGTAAGGTGTTAGGGTAATCTCATTTTGGGGATGATCAATATTATAAATAGGAATGTCAAGTACAGAATATACCTTTAAAGGACTTAATTACCTGAACCTGGATACATGTAAAATCAAGCATCAATGGGACTGGTTCTCAGGTAGGTGAAAACTGTTAACATTATTTACTAATGCTGAAACCAACTCCTTTAAAATTATTTTACTCATGCAGGCTTTCTGGGCTCCTATTTTTAGGGGGGTTGAGAACAAGTCTTCCAATGATCAGACCTATTCCATTTTGGATACACAGCACTACTAGTTAGGATAGTATTAAAATACTTTCTTACTACTCAGGCACAGAGAATGAATGGTCAGTCTTGGGCACTAGTCCATCAGAACAGACCAGGTGGACACTAGCCTGGCCTTCCACAGTCCACTCAGGATAGGATTTACCACCACTAGCTTCTCAGATTTTTATGCATATCTGTTAATTCCACTGACTGGACAATGCGGATGCTGGGTCCTCAGTCTTTGCTTTTTCCTTATCTCTCTCTCTCTGATGTTGCTGAACCTGAGTTGGCCTTCCAGCTCTGTCAACTCAAAATCATGTTACTACTATTTTTCAAGACCTACACTGATTAGAAATCTGAATTTCTCAGCCAGACTCTTATATTGGTATCTACTTCTTCAATCATTGGTCCTGAGGTCACTCCATCCTCTTAATTATTTGTTATGTTCCTGGGTGCAACCCCTATGTGGTCCTTCAAGAGTGTGCATGTCCTCCTTTGACAGGATGTGAATCTATGTGCTTAATAACTTTCTGTAGATATCCCCTGACAAGTGTTTGGTGTCTTCTGTTGAGCCACCTCCATAACCACTGGACAGAAAAGCCAGGTAAAAGGCATGTATGGCTTTAAGCTTTCCAGAAGTCTTTACTTTGGTAGCAGAACCCAAATGTTCCCTTGGACAATTACATGTCTCCTGTATCACTCCATGTGGCTCCAGGGTGAAAATTCAGGCCCAGACTCAAAACACGATATCAAAGGGACACCCAGCAGCTAAATACAACACATGGTGATACTAAACACAAGTGTTAGGAACTGAATGTTTCTAATTCTGCCTGAACTCATATGTTGAAATCCTAACACCCAAGGTGATGGTGTTAGTAGGTGAGGCTTTTCGGAGGTGATTAGGTAAGGAGGGTAGAGTCCTCATGAATGGGATTAGTATTCTTTTTTTTTTTTTTTTTGGAGAGGTTTTTGCTATAGGGCGCGTGCGCCCGCCAGACAGACAGAGAGAGATATAGAGACAGAAAGTGAAAAATCACCCCCCAGGGGGGATGGTCACGCCACAATCCCTTCTCCTCCATTCTCCTCTCGGGATCTTGGGCACGCTCCCACACGCGCCTGGTGTGAGTTTTAAGCCACCAGGTCCGGGACGCGAACCATGGTCGACTACATGGGAGTCCAGCGACATAGCCATTATGCTAACTGCTGGTTCCCAGTGGGATTAGTATGCTTAAAGAAAAGACACAGAGCTTGTTTCTTTTGTTTCTTCTTCACCAAGTGAGGATACAATGAGTAGAGAGCAAATCTATAGAAATCCTTCCTTTGCAAAATAAAGTGAACAGGAAGTAATTAACGCTGTCTGTGATTTGTTGTTGGGTAGGTTTTCAGTTTGATAAACTTACGGAATGGCACACAGGTGTAGTCTGCTGCACAGAACTTCCCTAAACCTCCAAGGGAGTCTAGGCTGGCTATCAAATTCAGTAGGGAAAATAAACTTCACTTGCTGAAGAACACCAAGAAACCCCACAAACACACCTGCCACTAAGAGTCAGCCTTCAAGCCCTTCACTAGGATTTATTTGGGAATTTGGGGGCATTGCACCAGCAATCCTAGTATGCTCACATTTCAAATGGTAAACTGAATGTCACTTAGGCTACCTAATTGGACTTCCAGAGGCAAAGGTGGAATATGAACTCACACCCAGACCTCCTATACTCACGCGCTCAGCAGCTAGTTCATTGTCCTCTCCCCCCCCCCCCCCCCCATCTTCCGTCCTGGCCTTCTTGCAAGCAACCACCTCGTATGCGAGGCTTTTGGAAACTGATTTTGCACGTGAGGACGCGCACCCGGGCTACAGCAGCACAGTCTCTGACAAACCACTCATTAACTTCAGGGTCCAAGTGGATCCGGATCTGTGGATCCCAAAGTTAAGGTCTTTCTCCCAGATGCCGCCGGGTCCACGGCTCGTACCTGCAGCTCACTTCTGCCCGCCCGAGATCCACCTGCGTTTCTGCTCCCAAACCAGTCCGGCTCCCCAAAGTCCCCCGAAGTCAGGGTGCTCGTTTTTCACCGTACACCAACATTCAGGGACAAAGACTAAGCAGGATTCGGAACAGCGTCTGAAAAAGTGCAGAAAAAGCCACTTCCGACTCAAGATGGCGGCAGAGGGCGGGGCGGCACATGCGCAGAAGGAACACAGGAAACGATCCCCCATTGTCCTGTAGGGAGGTCACGTAAGAGCAAGACTGGACTTCATTTCCCACAAGCCTCTGCGCCAATCCCCTGGTAACCAACGTCAAAAGTTTCCTTTGTTTGCCAGGAAGCAGTCCCGCTGCCTGTGGGCCAGGGCCTGATGGGTAAGTGCGGTTTTCTGCCCATGTGACAGCTCTGGAGCAGTCCGCTCTTTTATTAAATCCTGGTTTGACGACTGGACACATTGTGGGACGAATGTGGTGGATTTAGGCCAACTAATCGATGATATGTAATGATTAGTTTTCATTTTATTTTGGTTAAATGTTTTGCAGTTGTAGGACCCATGACTATTCTCCAAAAGCATTCTAAAAAGCATGAAAAAATCATGTCTCTATTTTACTTGTTAAACTTGGTAACAAACAAGAAGCTAATATGTTAACTAATAAGTTTGCAGTCATTGAAAAGATGTTTCTTCTCACTCACTGAAGTATATTGTACATTTTCCCTGGATTATGTACTTTGGATAAACTGCTGTGTATATGTGAATGAAATAGCAGGGTCATAGGGCAATAGCACTTTATAATCCTTCTTCCATTTTACAGTTATTTGGCTAGAAACTCCTAAGTTCCATTCATCCATCTATCACTAAAATCTTTAGTTTTGAGGAGTTGTTTTTTAGTTTTGTTTTGTCCTGTTTCCATGTGAGATGTACTTCATCTTTGCCTTTGCTATCTTGGTTTCTGCCACAACAGGTTTCACAGAGGGGTTTCTCAGAGCTTCCACTCCTCTTCAAGCAGAGACTCTGGTCATTTAAGTTGATATTGGTTTGAATGTAGGATGGCAGGTGGAGTGAAGTTTGGGGTGGGTGGATGGAGAATGTGAGAGGCTTGATATTTGCCTAAGACTTATCCTTGGTTTATTCTTTTCCTTTTCCTTTCCTTTCCTTTCCTTTCCTTTCCTTTCCTTTCCTTTCCTTTCCTTTCCTTTCCTTTCCTTTCCTTTCCTTTCCTTTCCTTTCCTTTCCTTTCCTTTCCTTTCCTTTCCTTTCCTTTCCTTTCCTTTCCTTTCCTTTCCTTTCCTTTCCTTTCCTTTCCTTTCCTTTCCTTTCCTTTCCTTTCCTTTCCTTTCCTTTCCTTTCCTTTCTTTCTTTTTTATTTTTTGAAGAGTTTTTTTTTTTTTTTTACTATAGGGCTCATGCACTCACCAGACAGAGAGAGACAGAGATAGAAAGTGAGAAATAACTCCCCAGGGAGGATGGCCACACTGCAATCCCTTCTCCATTTTCCTCTCGGGATCTTGGGCACATGTGCACATGCGCCTGGTGTGAGTTTTAAGCCACCGGGTCCGAGACGTGAACCGCAGTCATCTACATGGGAGTCCAGCGACATAGCCATTACGCTAACTGCTGGTCCCTGTACCTTCATTTTTCTAACTTATACTTTGCCTTATTTACATTCTTTGATCTCTGATCTAACTATTCTGTTCCTTAGTGATGTTTGCCTGCAGATTCAGGGAACTCATTCTTGGTCTTCCAAGAGTCCTGTTGCCTCACACTTTGGAATTCCTAGTCTCCCTTACTTAGACCTCTGAATCCTAGATTTCTCTCTCTCAAACTCTTATTGATGGGCTATCTGGGGATCCTTTAAATATATATATATAGTACTGTCTCTATGTGTGTGTGTATATATACATATACATATATATATAATTTGCATTGGTTGAGTGGAGGGAATCTGCTTGATATATCTGATCGATCTCTAGGATAGGGATTGTCATTCTTTTTTTGTCATGATCTCAGTCTTCTATCCATAGAAATGGAAACAGTAATATACATTTGGATGTGTAGACCTCATACTATGCTCATATCGAAAAATACATAGTCTAAGAATGCAGTCTTTTTCCTGCTTCTCTGAAGGTAAAATAGCCAAGAAGAGGAGGCTCAGGGATGATACTGAGATATTTCCAACACTAGCCTTGTATAGCTTAGTGTTCAAATGTATTCATTTTTTAGTTGCCAGAGGGTGATGAAATACAGGATGAAAATATGAGATACAGAATGAAGAATGGCACTTTGATATCCTGTAGGAAATGGTGAATGTGAGCATCTTAGCAATAGGAGGGGTTCTGGCTAGTACTGTCCTTGAGTATAACGATTTTGGAAGCCTCTAGCAAGCCTCTAGCTTATGCTTCTGAACCATCTACTTTATACCTTATAATGAATACCTGAGTTGTGTAGAGATGTGAGCTGCTGCACCTGTTGACTACAAGTACTCTGTGTGGTTTATTTATTTTTTTCTTTCTTTTTTTGGGAGGAAGAGGTTTTTTTGCTATAGGGTACATGCGCTCACCAGACAGGCAGAAAGAGACAGAGAGACAGAAAGTAAGAAATCACTCCCCAGGAAGGGGGTCCATGCTGCAATACCTTCTCCTCCATTCTCCTCTTGGGATCTTCGGCATGCACGCACACACGCCCGGCATGAGTTTAAGCCACCGGGTCCAGGACTCGAACTGCGGTCGACTACATGAGAGTCCAACAACATAGCCATTATGCTAACTGCTGGTCCCTGTGTGGCTTGTTTAGTTTTACAAAATGCCAAGCATAGTTTCTAATTTCTTTACTTTTTTTTTTGTTGGCATCTCCCCCGGGCTTGAGTCTGGCTGAATCATGATCAGAGGGCTGCTGTTGAGGAAGAGAAAGAGGACAAGAAAGAGAAAGCCCTCCATCTTGCCAGGACCAGGGAATTGGAAAGAATGAGACAAAGGGATAGAGTAGAAATGAACACAGACAGCCTGCTTAGGTAGCCCAAGCAACTTATGCCACCCAGAGGAACTAAACTGGATGTCTTTATTTATAATACAAGGAGACATTACACATGTATGTTTCGTGACACTTCATAGATTGGTTGCCAGGTTACAGACAATAAGAAGCAATTAACAAATCTATGAGGGCTTAGTCATACCAGGCCAGGTGTATCCCTTGGTAATAATCCCATCAAGAGAAAATCTCATCTTCTTTTCTAATGCAGAGAACTAGCTGTTAAGTGTGGGGAAGGAGCTAAAGAACTTCTCTATAAGGAGTGCACCACCACACCCAGAGAAGGCTAAAGAACCTTTCAGATGCAGAGCAGGGATTGGATTTTACTAATTGGGGTCAAGATGTTTCTCTTGAAGTCCATCAGATGTGTATGTTGAATGCCCCCTAGTAATTTCCACCCTTGCTCTGTCTGCAGCCAAGGTCAGGGAAAGACAAGTTACAAGGTTCTGCCAAACCCCAAAAGAGCAGGTGGTGTTTGCTCAGAGCATGTCCCCACACCTCAGATTCTCTCTCTTAAATGTGTCCCCACATTTTTTAAACAGAGCTTTTCTTGGCTATAGGGTGTGTGTGTTTGCTGGAAAGACAAGAGAGACAGAAAGCAAGAAATCACCCCCCCCCCCAAGGGGGTTGGCCGTGCTGCAATTCTTTCTCCTCTGTTCTCAAGATTTTTGAGCACACGTGTATGCACACAAACCCATCATGAATTTCAAGCCACCGGGTCTGGGACTCAAACTGCAGTCAACTACTGGGGAGTCCAGTGATGTAACCGTTACACCACTTGCTGGTCCAAAATGTCTTTACTGTTTTAATAAATTCCAGGCACTTGTACATATCGATATATGCTAATTATGGGGCCCTTTACATATCATCAAATTGGCTCTTTCAACACTGCTAACTAACCACATCACAGAGGGGGGAATTCAGATTCACATAGGGAAACATCTACTTGAACTTCATTGGCTATTATAGGCAATATAGAAGTCTAGTGCTGTTTTGAAGGCAGTTAGATGTGTTTTTTTTTTTGAGAGAGATTTTCACTGTAGGGCGCGTGCGCTCGCCAGACAGAGAGAGACATAGAGACAGAAAGCGAGAAATCACCCCCCAGGGGGGATGGTCACGCTGCAATCCCTTTTCCTCCATTCTCCTCTCGGGATCTTGGGCACACACGCACATGCGCCCGGCGTGAGTTTTAAGCCACCGGGTCTGGGACACGAACCGTGGTCGACTACGTGGGAATCCAGCGACATAGCCATTATGCTAACTGCTGGTTCCCAGAAGGCAGTTAGATGTGTTTTGATGGAATTTTGGGGAGTTCTCATCATACATCATACTCAGACCATACCTATTGCTTACCTGTAGATTTACTTGAAATTGACTTGGAGGATATTTTAATTATGTGCACTGATGCTCAAAAATTAGGATCAGCAGTCTGGGGACCAGCAGTTAGTGTAATGGCTATGTTGCTGGACTCCCATGCAGCTGACTGCAGTTCGAGTCCCGGATCTGGTGGTTTAAACTCACGCTGGGTGTGTGTGTGTGTGTGCATGCCCAAGATCCCAAGAAGAGAATGGAGGAGAGGGGATTGTGGTGTGGCCATCCTCCTGGGGGGATATTTTCTCGCTTTCTGTCTTTATCTTTCTGGCAAGCACACACCCTATAGCAAAAAAACTCTCAAAAAAACAAACAAAAAACAGCAGTCTGAAAGCAAAAACTAGCACTTTTTTTTTGAGAAATGTCAAGTTTCTTTAACGCACCATGTGATATTACTCTATAGTGAAGTTGCTTACTCTGTGCAAATGTCCTCCTTCTCTTTGAGTGTATGTGAGGGTGGCATACTCAACAGAAATATTTGACTGCAGCCATGAACAGAATTTTAACTGACACCATTGTGTCAACCATCCTCCCCCATACACTGGCAGGGATGACCCTGGCTGAACCTGAAGCTCCTGATGTTTTAGGAATGACATTCACAGATGTATCTCTGGACAATACCCAGAAGAATGGATCCTACTATTTAGATAAAGGCCTTAGAATGCTGTTTGGAGATGTCATGCTGTGGGAACTAACTAAATAAAATAGTAAGAAGCACATACAATTACATTTAATAGTCAAGGAAAAAAAACCATCATTTTAATATGAAAAGCAATTCAATGTCAGTGGTGGTAATAAGGAAACAATTTCCAATATCAACCTGATATATTTTTTCATCAGATCGTAGGTTATAAAGGTTATTGGTATTGTCCTGGTAATTAAGTTGAACCAAATACTTTCATTGGCTATTACAGGCAACATAAATGGCCAGTGCTGTTTGAAGGCAGTTATATGTGTTTTGATGGAATTTTGGGGAACACTTATTTTACTTTAAAACGTATTCTTGTATATAGGATTATGGCATTTGGAAGTATCTGATAAAAATCACTTCTAAATGCCTCTGCTCATATATTGTCAGATGTACAGGTAATCATACAACAAAGAAACAAAGGGATTTGGCTTCAGAAGAATGCACAATAAGTTACAATCCCATTGGCCACAATCAAATTTCAACAAATCTTACACAGAGGGGGTGTGGAAAAGAAGCAAATCAGGGTGACCAGAGAGGAAATAGCAGGGAACTAGGGAAGAGACAGTCACCAGATATTGTTGATTTCTTTTTATTTTTCTACTCTCTCTAGGAATTTCCTGGAAAATTTTACAGTAAACTCCTCCTCTGCTGCTCTTCTTGCCTTCACATAAGAAGTGTGTTAAGTAGATAGGCCTAATTCCTCTTTCCAACAGTATAAACATTTCTGAGGCATGGTTCCTGTAGTGTTTTACTGTGAGGTGAGTACTGAAGTCATGTGAACTTTGCAAGATTGGCTCTTCCCTCATCTCAAATCCATCTACCCAACTGCACTCATCCTCCAGGTATTCCTATTATATTCATTCATTTAGAATGCCTTTGTTTTCTGCATATCATATAAAAATTTCCAAGAAATGCCCTGCTCTCTCCCTCCTTGTGAATGAATGAGTACAGTTAGCTCCTTCATGTGGACCCCTGGAACACATGGAGCTCTTATCTCTTTGCACTCAATTTCTATTTGTCTGAAGATGGCTGAGAACATCTTGTAGAGGTGGAGAGACATCATCTCCCTAGTTTTCAGTGGCCAAGGGATGGTTCCAACATTTCCTGTTACTTACCTTTGTCAGTTTTCATGCTCAATCTTTTAATTGGAAGCTATGTTCCAGGACTTACAGGGGTTCCTTTGTTTCATATTCTCCTTATATGAGCACCTCTTGCTTCTTTTTATGCACCTGAAGGCCCTATGGTCCTTACACTTCACCTGTTAAATCAGTGAGAATGACACTATAACCTGTTTAAGGTCTAAGAAGATGGATCAGACTGAGGGAATACTTCAAGATAAAGTGTGCATTGTATATGTGACACAAAGTTCATGGTACTGCAAGACACAAAAGGACCTAAACACAAATTTAAAGAATTCAGCTAGGATTAAGGTGAATAGTTCATCTGTTATGGAGAAGAAAGCATAAACAATGGATGTCAGAGCATGAACACTTTTAAATTTCACAGGTGAAAATATCATAAATGTGTTTCATTTGCAAAATTGTATGCAAAACATGAGTTTTACAGTGAAATATGATTATGTGGAAATCCAGTAGTCATGGCAAAAGTGTGAATTTTTTTCCATTTTGAAGTAAATTCGTCTATTAACACACATTGGGACTTGGTCATAAACAAAAAACTTCTAAAAGGTCTTTGTGTCTCAAGGCAAATGAACATTTATCACATGATTTTTTGACCTCAAATCCCTGTCAGGTCTACTACCCTGATGAACTAGAGGAAACTTTGTAGACCCTATAATACCTCTTCTTTTTCAGATTCTCAAAGCTCATTGTGACTTGTCTCTCTGATGCTATACTGTGAAGTCCCTGTGCTGTGTGAGGGTACTGCAATACTGAGTGGATTCCATCATTCCTATTCAAACTTCTTTGTCATATAAGGTCAGCTAATTTGCCTACATAAACTCAACCTAACATTACATAATATACATCAGACAATGTACCACAAAACATAGCTCTTCTCCTTTGTCTTATAGAGGAACTTAAGTTCCAAAATATATACAAAACTTTCTTCCATCTCCAACTGTTTCTGATTCTTCCCAGCTTTATGCAAAGCAGCCTCATTCATACATTCTTCACCAGCTACAACCAAGTGGTGTTTTGTCTTCCATTGTACCTCTAAAGATGAAAGGTTCTGATCCCAAGTCTTCACGTGTTCCAAAGTTCCAAAAAACAGCAAAATATGCCATGCCCAACACTTAAAATAACACAGCAAAATAAGAATAAATGTGACCATTGAAACAACTTTGGTTTAAGTCCCATTTGTCTTATGAGTATTTCTCCAACAACAGTTTTCTTTCCAAAACCAAATACATTTGATCTAAACCTATATCACCAACCACTGACCATTAAAGACACTTACTTGGGAGGAAAAAAATACAAAAGCAAAATAGAAAAAATGACAAGCTGTTTCAGTTTCCTCAAGATGTCAGTCCATCCTTACCAGTTGGCAAGAGTCCTTCAGCAGTGAACCACGGATCTTCCATCAAGACTACTCACTTCTCTTTATTTGCCAAATGAACTTGAGCAACATCTCAGTCATTTTGGCAATCTCCTAAGCCTTCTCCTCTGCTATCTCATACAACTCCGACACTCTCATCAGCTTCCCCTTTTGGATGCTGAACATGATTGAAGGGATTCCCCTTCAAGGCCTCCACCTGGGCATTTATTTGAATTGGCATATTGTTCATCTCCCATAATTTGCTCCTGGTCCTCAACTATGATCTTCCATTCTCCTGTGTAGGAGGCAATATTCTCCCTCATCTCGTTGATGACTGGCAGTAGAAACTGCCTGAACTCTTCTTTAGCTCCCAGCACTTCTTCCTTCTCTGGTGCTTCCACCTCGTTGATGTCCAATGGTCACATTTTTTCTGCCACTTCTTCAAAATTACAGTATTGATTTCTCCCTTACTCATACCCCTTGGGACAGTTGATTAACAGTTACTGCTGGAGCCAAAGCGACCAACGCTCCTTGTCAAGAGTAGTCTTCAATTAAATTTAATTTTTTCTCTCTTTTAATTTAAAGCCTCTTGCTTGAAACTGCTGTGGGAAGACCAGGCTCACAGGAGCACAGCTGATATGCCAACAAAATAAACTCCACGAACTATTTTTTTTCATTGAGCATGAGAGAAAGAGTTGACAGGCGACTTAAAATGATTGCCAGGCATTTTTGAAAATAACCAAAATGACCTCAGATGCAATGCCATCCTCACTATGTTTCTTTCCTAGTGGAGTTGTTTATTTTAGGAAATCAGGAATTCTAACTAGAAGTGCCTCCGTCTGCAGGGTAAGTATTCCACCCAAATATACAATTCATTTGTGAATGGGGTGGCCATAAAAGTATTTAGTATTATACTGTTAACAGATGGGAAAGTGTGGAGCTGCGTTGTGAAGCCCTTGGTTCTTTGGGTCCAGATCACTAAAATTAGAGATCTGTCCCTAGGCGCAAAATGAAACCGCAAACATGAATGAAGTAGGTAGAAAAGAAGGTTTAATAAAAAGAGAGGAAAGGAAAGAAAGGAAGTATACCCAAAAAGGTTCTTGGGTGGGCAGATTGCCAAGTGGCAACCATGCTTAGTACTAGTTAACTGTTATTTTTATTACTAGAGATCATGAATATTCATTAGCGGGGAGGCCCGTTTATGCTGCCTATATCCTTCCTTTGAATTTGAATCCTCACGTTCTTTCTTGCACCTGCGTACCTTCCTCACAAATAAAGAATGAGGAACTTGATCACCTAATCACACACGCCCATTGTGAGCCAGGTTGTCTCAATTAGACTGCCCAATTAGTCCATCGCCCTAATGAGAATTAGGGCATCGACCAAAACGCTTGCTTAAGTCTTTTTGATAAGAGAAAAATCTATGAATCATCCCTCTGTGCTTCTCTCAGACCCTAAGGAAGGAAGATGGCAAAATGCCTCGCCCTCCTGGCACCTGGAGCTAGATGAGCCTTTCACTTTTCTTTTAGGGCTGCCCTCTCACGACTAACTGCCTATCACAATACCATGTAATTTAACTTTTTTACACAAAGATAAAGTTTAAATTGTCTTCCTACTTTCTTTTTGGCAATTAAATTCTCCCCATGTTCTTGAAAGTACAATGTGGCTAGTGTCCTATCACTATCCTAATACATTCCAGTTACATTTTATTTAATTTATATATATATATATGTGTGTGTGTGTGTGTGTGTGTGTATAGTAGTTTTCATATTCATTTATCTTCTATTTTATTTTCAAGTCAGTTTTCCTCCAGGTTCCTCCAAATTATGTCTATAGATTCCAATTATTTATGGTTCTCCCTTGTATTTCCCAAACCTAGAATGTGTCCTGATACATAGAATGGAATCACATATATATATATTTCTTTTTAAAATTTTTTTAGAGAGAGATTTTTGCTATAGGGCACTTGCATTCACCAGAAAGAGACAGAAAGCAAGAGATCACCCCCCTCGCCCCACCCCACCCCCCCAGGGAGGATGGCCACAATCCTTTCTCTTCCATTCTCCTCTTGGGATCTTTGGCATGCACGCACATGCACCCAGCATGAGTTTTAAGCCATTGAATCTGGGACTTGAACTGAGGCTGACTACATAGGAGTCCAGTGATATAACCATTATATCATCTGCTGGTCCCAGAATCAGATATATTTAGAAAAGAGTAAGGAACAGAATGAATTCTAATTTCCCTTCAAACTGGCCTTTCTTATTTGCTCTCTTTGTGTCAAAATTTTAGTTTTGGGGAACCAGCAGTTAGCGTAATGGCTATGTCGCTGGACTCCCACGTAGTCGACCGCAGTTCATGTCCTGGACCTGGTGGCTTACAACTCACGCCGGGCGCATGTGCGTGCGTGCCCAAGATCCCGAGAGGAGAATGGAGGAGAAGGGATTGCGGCGTGACCATCCCCCCTGGGGGGTGATTTCTCGCTTTCTGTCTCTACGGCTCTCTCTGTCTGGTGAGCGCACGCGCCCTATAGCGAAAAACTCTCCCCCCCAAAAAAATTTAGTTTTGTAGTTGTCTGGAGAATCCATTCAAATTGAAAAGTGTGTCCTCCACTGAATAACCTTGGTTAGATAACTGAAATCAGGGTGTGTCCCATGGGATGGGATTAGGTTCCTGATTAAGTTTATTAACTATTTCTCCCCCCTCCCTATAAAAGGAAAGTCAAACAGAGGATGTATTTTACCATTGGGAGACATTGACCAGTTGAGGACGTTGGGAGAGGAGCAACTTACATCTTGTCTGTAGAACCTGCCTCAGAATCTAGCTGGCTTCACCGTCTTCTCCAGCTTTTGGCCTTTGGTGAGTTCTCTGAACAATAATGTCTGAGCAGGCCTCATTCCTCTACAATTATGTAAATCCTGTCTATCCTGAGACTTTTGTCATATCAGAGCAACATCTTACAATCTTTGAATTTTATCGTATCAACATTTACTTCACATTCATTTCCTAATTTTGACTATTAGTCACTTTTGCCATTTTTATCTTGAATCTTTTTAAATTATTTTAACTGTTTCCTCTACAATTCTATTAATAGATCTGTGCTAATATAGTAACACTATTATATGTGGCAGTATAATTTGCATTAAAATTATTTAACTAAACTTCAGATCCTGAAGTATGTCTATATCTAGCTTCACTTCAAATGATTTTTTACTACATATATCCAGTAGCTACTATATTGAACAATGCAGATATAGGACATTTCTTTAATCGCAGAAAGTTCTGTTAGACGTGGTGATCAATATCTTATCATTTTTATTCTATTTCTGTCCTATACATTATGCTTCTGTATTAATCTTTTTATGTGTATTGTCATGTGATTTTTTTAAAAAAATATTTAACTCAATTGTGATAGATACTTGTATAATTTCTTTTAATCTTTTTTTTTTAACAAAATTAATGTACATTGGGGGAATAATTTTCATCCTATAGTGTTCCATTAGTACTTTTATCTGATGAATTCAAGAATTAGCACTGATTTTCATAATATATATTTCAAAAAAATTTTTGTGAGGCTATCCAATACAGATTTTCTACCTTATTTTGTCAATGGGAATAACCAATTCTGCTAATAATAATAATAATCAATGTGATTTCTGTCCTTTTTTTTGAAAGAGATTTTTGCTATAGGGCATATGCGCTCACTGGAATGACAGAGAGCAAGAAATTACCCCTTCCTGGGAGGGTGGGGGTAATGGCCACGCCTCAATCCCTACTCCTCCATTCTCCTCTCGGGATCTTGGGAATGCACACACATGTGCCCAGTGTGAATTTAAGTCATCAGATCCAAGACTAAAACTGCAGTCAATTATGTGGGAGTCCAGTGACCTAACCATTATGCCATCTGCTGGTCCAAGTGCAGTTTCTCTCTCTCTTGCTCTTTTTTTTTTTTTAATAATTATCTTTATTTAACTTTATTTATTTAAATTTGACCAGAGGGGGACAGAGCGAGAGAGAGAGAGAAAGTGAGAAAGAGTCTGGGACATGAATCGTGGTTAGCTACATGGGAGTCCAGCACCTTTAACTACCATGACAATGGCCACCTGTTGGCCCTGCCAATGTGGTTTATTTCTAAGCAGAATATGAGTGACCTAAAACAGGAAAAGAGTCAGGCTTCCGTCCTCAATTATTTATTTTTTTTGAGAGGTTTTTGCTGTAGGGTGCATGTGCTTGTCAGACAGACAGAGACAGAGAGACAGAAAGTGAGAAATCACCCTCCAGAGGGGATGGCCATACCGCAATCCCTTCTCCTCCGTTCTCCTCTTGGGATCTTGGGCACGCATGTGCACACGCCCGGTGTGAGTTTAAGCCACCGGGTCGAGGACTTGAACCATGGTCAACTACATGGGAGTTCAGCGACAGCCATTACACTAACTGCTGATCCCAGATTAGTTTATTTTTAACACCCATCATGCCATGAATTCATAAATAGGTTCCAGTAGCTCAGGCTCCTTTCAATTGGTTCTCACAAAGTGTGCTTCTCTGGGTGGAGCAGGCTGGTGCTTTAGTTGAACCCAGGCACCTTTCTCTTTGGCTTCCTTCTTTTTTATTTATTTTTTTGGTCATTTTCATTCACACATTTTAGGAAACTATCGCTGCTCTTAGAATGTTTAATGTGCTCAATCGGGACCAGCAGATAGTATAATGGCTATGTCACTGGACTCTTACGTAGTTGACTGCAGTTCAAGTCCTGGATCTGGTGGCTTAAACTCACTCCAGGCATATGTGCGTGTTTGCCCAAGATCCTGAGAGGAGAATGGAGGAGAAGGGATTGCAGCGTGGCCATCGCCCCTGGGGAGGGTGTGATTTTTTTTTTTTTGGGGGGGGGAGAAGTTTTTGCTAACTGCTGGTTCCCGGCTGTGCCTATTAGAACACACTGCATTTTTCTGTTTCTTGTGCGATGGCTCACTTCAAGTGAAGCTATGAGGCCTCATGTTACGTGGTTCTAGAAATTATGTACAAGACTGGAGTCTCATGGCTTCTTTCTCCATCCAGTTTTCCCTGTTCAGTGCCTGGACAATCTGTGAATGAAACACCAGAAGACAGTGGGAAACTGAGTTACTGGCAATGGATCCACTGGTGAGTAGGGAATGTCTTTTTCTACAGAAACTGCTCTCCTGTCACCAGATGGTCCAGTTTCCCCTATTTGCATGGATTTTCCAAGGGGTATCAGGAAGTATTCAGAGAGCTGGGCAACAATTATATTTTTTCAAGACTCTGAGGTGGTTATTATGGGTCAGGGATTCATCAGTAACTAGCATTTTTTTTTATAATACCACCAAAAATTTATTGTAGTCTTCATTACAGTTATATATATTCAGAAGAGATCTGTTTTTTTTTTTTTCTCTGAGCCATGGTCTCATTGGAAAATAAAATAATTTACTTATGACCCATGTAATTAACTGCAGTAGACTTAAAAGTATGGTGACAGAAATGAGTGAAGAGAGTACTCCACAGTCCAATTGGGAGGCAGATGTTTTAGCAAGTGGTTCAATCAGTCTAGTGTCTCAAGTCCTGGAGTGAGACCTGTGCAGTACTAAGGAACAATGAAAAATGGTTTGGCCAGGAAGAAGATGAAAAATCATTTACTTCTTTTCTTCAGATTTTAAACTTCTGAAGATCGAATTCAAAAACTTTTTTTTTTTGGCGAGGTTTTTGCTATAGGGTGTGTGCTTTTGCCAGCCAGACAGAGAGAGACAGAGAGATAGAAAGCAAGAAATCACTCCCCCGGGGGGATGGCCACACCACAATCCCTTCTCCTCCATTCTCCTCTCGGGATCTTGGGCATGCACGCACATGTGCCCGGTGTGAGTTTTAAGCCACCAGGTTTGGGACTCGAAACGTGGTCAGCTACATGGGAGTCCAGCGACATAGCCATTACGCTAACTGCTGGTCCCAAAAACTTCTAAAAAATATAAAAACCCTATTATTATCCTTTGTACTTCTTAGTAACTAATCTTTTATTCACATTTGATAACTGGGAATAATGTAGAGGAAGTATTATTAAATCTTTGTGGCTTTACAATTAGTATAGTGGGAGAATGAGTATACTACAATAGATAGATTAAAATTTCAGTCCTGGGGAAAAATTTGTAAAGCTGGATAGACAAAGATGAGTAAAGAGGCTTCTTTTTTATTTGTAAAGGGAGAGAAGATACAAGAAAATCAATGATAAATGGTGTTTGGAGTTCCCAGTGAAAATTCATAATGGTAAGTATCATACTTGAGGAATAGTCAGGCTGCTACTCTCCTTAGGTATTAAAGTCCCAGAGGTCCCTGGCTTATGCTGCTTAACTATCTATGCCTGAAACTTTTTTGTGAACACCTTGTTATGTAGGGTTGTGAGAGCCTACACCCACTGGTAATAAGAGCTGTATGAAATTTACTCAGTTCTAGAGAATGCTAGAGACTGCCTCAAGGTTCTCTGCCTATTTTTATGAATAGATCAATGGCTTATGATACGTTTGTGAGGTAGGAAGAACTTTTTACATTCATTGGATCTTTCAGCACTCAGAATACTAAACCCTCTCATAAATGAGGAATTTGAGGTTCACTTAAAGGAATCATTTATAAGCAATGTATTCACACTGGGAAAATTCATTTTGTGTATCAAAAAGATGTATAGGAGTTCAATGTAAAAATATAAAAAAAATTTTCTATCCCCAAAGCTTTTCTAGAACTTTCCCACATGTGAAAACAGAGATGTACAGTGATTAAGAGTCAAAAGATAAATAAAAAAGAAATATGGTGTTAAAATCTCTGCTTTTTTCAAATCTCTGCTTCTAAGTACACTTACCTTTACATTTGTGTTGAAACACAATTGTGATGCTATTTATTCTTATTCAAAATACTTGTTTATTTTCAAGTTGGTATTATCACATATGAATTGTTTATTAATTGACAAAGGAAAGTAAATAAAATGCTTTTGTTTTGGAGAATTAAAAAACATAGTCATGGCTTTAAAGTAGTAAATTATTATGGTTTTCCTTGTGATAAGTTTATACAGTATTTAAAATTCATGAGGAAGGTAGTTTTAGTTATGAATTTTCAAGCACAAACTTTATCATCACCTATCTGGAATTCATAATTAAGTTTATTGAAAAATTGCCAAGTTGTATTACACCATACTAAATGTAGTATTTCTTGAAAATAAGAATTTCTGAATTCATACTGTATGTATCTATGTGAGAATTTCTAAAAGGTAGATGTCAGCTCAGCTCTGAGAATGAATAAACTGAAATCCGCAAACACAGTTTGATCTTTCTGTGTTCCTAGTCTCCTCTCTGCCACAGCAGTATTCTCTCAACCCATTCACTCTGGACATTGGTAAGATTGTCTGTCTAGGTACCAGCAGTTAGCGTAATGGCTATGTTGCTGGACTCCAATGTAGTTGACCGCAGTTCGAGCCCCAGACCCAGTTGTTTAAACTCATGCCAGGCGCGTGTGCATGCGTGCCCAAGATCCCAAGAGAAGAATGGAGGAGAAGGGATTGTGGTGTGGCCATCTCCCCTGGGGGGTGATTTCTTGCTTTCTGTCTCTCTGTCTGTGTCTTTCTGGTGAGTGCATATGCCCTATAGCAAAAACCTCTCCAAAAAAAAAAAAAAAAAGAAAACAAATTGCCTATCTAAACTGGAATGTTCATGATGTTCTAGGAATCAGTAACCTTTGAAGATGTCATAATAAACTTCACCCAGGAAGAGTGGGCCCTACTTGACACATCTGGGAGAAAGCTGTACAAAGATGTGATTCTGGAAAATATCAGCCATCTGGTATCTGTTGGTGAGTCTGTCAGTAGTTCTGTATGTAGGTGTACATGTATCTATTCATTCTATTAATCAAGTGTTTGGAAGAGCTTCCTCATATCTTGCTCCAGTCTCTGTCCTGATTTTTTTCTTAGATGAAATAAGAACATTAAAGAAATTTTTGATTATACATTACTTGCATCTAGTTTGTCATTAGAATGTGATCCTGACCATAATTTGGTGTCTTTATTTCTCTTTTTAGTTTATTTAGTTCTTTTTTTATTTAGAATTTTCCTAAATACTATATACTATGGGTGAGAGAGGGAGAGAAAGGAAAAAAATGAGAGAAAGAGAGAGAGCCCTTACAGGGTATTCCTACTGCAGGCTACCCCAAGGTTAAGTTGACTGAGAATATGGGCACACATGCGCCTATCTGGAGGGCTCTAGGAAGCCTTAGGACTTGAACAGAGGACCTTTCCCATGTAGGCTCTGTTGCATTACTGCTGCACCACTTCCTAGCCCTTCATATATTTCTTGGCACCAAATCTCTAAAACTTGGGCCAGAACTGGGAACTCAGTGAATATTTTTAAGACCATAAAGTATGTTGTACATACAATTGTTCTTGGGGGATTTGTTATAGGCCATAAACTCTGTAAATCAGATGTGATTTTCCATTTGGAAGAAGGTGAAATGGTGTGGATGGTGGAAGGAAGAGGATTTCCACAAGGCCAAAGTCCAGGTGAGTTGCAGGTACTTGCACCTTCATATAGGCAGATGCTTGGTTAGTGAACATTTTCTTGGTATTGCCAACTGAAGTTTTTATTAAATAGACATTTCTAAAATGTAGGAGAGGGCATTAGGATAAAATATTTCAGATATTGTTAGTATTCCTTTCAAACATTAATCACAATTTATGCGTCCTACTGGCACAGTTTTTGGTTTTAGGTAAAGAATAGTAATTTTTTATTCAAATTTAATTTTTATATAATGACTCTCTGTTGCTAGCTTTTAAACATAATCCCTTTGGGGCCAGCTGATGACATGGTAGTTGGGGTACTATATCCCCACATGGCCAACTGTGGTTCGAGTCTTGGACCTCGCAGCTTGCTTTCTTGCTTTCCCTCTCTCTCTTTGTTTCTGTCTCTGGTGAGTGTACTTGCCTTACAGCAAGTTAAATATTAATAATTACAAATAAAATTAAAAAAATTTTCCCTTATTTACCTAAATTTATTTTACTTTTTTTCCATTTATATAAAATAATATTTTAATTCTTGTCCTCAGAAACTTAAGACTATATATGATTTGGAAATGAGACTGTACCAAGCAATGGCCAATGAAGCATCATACATTCTATACCTTCTCTTTGGTCTGGTCACTCAAGAAATATAATGTTATTGGCTCTGACTGTTGTTGCCTGTTGCCCCACATTACTTTCAACTGTGTATTTACCATAGTCTACTTCCCCTTCCACATAAATTTGAGACCCTTTTCTCATGATGTGCCAGATCTCTGAGGCCTAGCTGGAATACCGATATTTTGTGCCATGTTGTCTTGACTGACATCACCCATTTGGTACACTTCATTGTCTCCTGATGTCCACATTTCATTTGTTGCCAAAGAAAATATCAGGACTGGATTTTTTTTTTCTTCCACTTATCTCATGACAGAGTCCTGACCCACTCATCCAAGTAACTGCACACGATTCAGAGACCCTTCAAGGATCAAACTGCTAGCTATTTCAGATTCATGTCTTACAAACAGATAAAGTACCTGTAATTCAGGTCTTCAAAATTTGGCTTCCATTTTCTTTTCTTACAATCTAATCCTTAGGTCTTTGCTGACTCTCTATCTCCCCATTTTACTTTTTATATGTTTCAATCCTAAAAGTCTTTTCAATTTGTCAATGTCTTATAATGTATTTATACAGCCTGCAGTATTTATTTATTTGACACATTTGCTCCATTCAAAGTGCCAGTTTTTTTTTTTGAGAGGTTTTTGCTATAGGACACGTGCACTCTTCATAAAGAGAGAGAGAGACAGAGAGACAGAAAGCAAGAAATCACCCCTCGGGGGGATGGCCACACCGCAATCCCTTCTCCTCCATTCTGCTCTTGGGATCTTGGGCACGCATGCACATGCACCTGGCGTGAGTTTAAGCTACTGGGTCCAGGACTCGAACCATGGTTGACTACATGGGAGTCCAGCAACATAGCCATTATGCCTACTGCTGATCCCCAAAGTGCCAGTTTTAAAAACATACATAGATCTATATTCTTTTCAATATTTTAATTTTTGTAGTGCTATGCTAACAATTTTTTCTGCAATTATTATAGGTCGGGAAGTTGCACATAAAATGCAAGAAATCATACCCACACAACAGATCAGTAGGGAGGACACACCCACTGTCATATCAATGGTAAGTTCATGGATGTCGACCCTGGTCATCCAAATATTTATCAACTGAATATGTTAGAGATTCAGCACAATTGCCTGAGTGTAATCAAATCACTACTAAGCTTTTTATAAGCCATAGGTTTAGGATAATTTGAATTTAGTAAAAACTAACATAAGTTTAAATCCATAACCTGAGATCATTAAAACAGTGAGCAACTGCATAAGCATTACTCATATGCCTATTCTTTGCAATAATTGATGTCTTCAAAATTAATCTGATAGTCCTTTAGTTGGGCTGCTACATAAGAGAAAATCTTTGGCTCAGAAGAAAGTACCACACCATGTATATGCAAGTAACAATGTTCCCATTTTAACTCTAGATTTAAAATTATTATTTTTATACTAATATTTAGAAAAATCAATGTATGAATATATGTGTGCAAATCAGTAACAGCATTTCATCTTCTTCATAGAAGCAGAAATCTCGTACTCAAGAAGATCCATCTAAATGGAATAATTTGGCAAAAAATCTTACTAAAAGCTCTACATTGGGTCAAAATATGTTACCTCAAACAGAAAACAAATCCTTTGTCAGCAAACAATGTGGAAAATCCTTTAGTAATTACTTGCATCTTAATCAACACCAGAAAAATCAAAGTAGTAAAATATATGAGTGCCATCTGTGTGGGAAAGCGTTCAGTCAATCAGCTAACCTTAGACAACATGAGAGAACACACACTGGAGAGAAACCATATGAATGTCACCTGTGTGGGAAAGCTTTCAGTCATTCTTGTTCCCTTAAACAACATAAAAGAATACACACTGGAGAGAGGCCATATGAATGTCATCTGTGTGGAAAAGCCTTTAGTCAGTTTTCTTCCCTTAAACAACATGAGAGAACACACACTGGAGAAAGGCCATATGGATGTCATCTTTGTGGGAAAGCTTTCAGTCAGTCTTCTTCCCTTAAACAACATGAAAGAACACATACTGGAGAGAGGCCATATGAATGTCATTTGTGTGGAAAAACCTTTATTCATATCTCTGACCTTAGAAAACACAATCGAACTCACACTGGAGAGAAACCATATGAATGTCACCTGTGTGAGAAAGCCTTCAGTACATCTTCTAAATATAGACAGCATGAGAGAATGCATACTGGAGAGAAACCATATGAATGTCATCTGTGTGGGAAAGCCTTCAGCAATTCTTCTTCCTTTAGACGACATGAGAGAATACACACTGGTGAGAAACCATATGAATGTCATCTGTGTGGGAAAGCCTTTAGCAGATCTTCTGTCCTTAGACTGCATGAACAGACTCATACTACAAAGTAAGAAATATGTTCAGCCAATACTCAGGCCTAAAATGACATGGTAATACATACTCATGTAATGAATTGGAAAGAGTCTGCGAATATACTTGAACAATTTAATGACATCTGAGGATGCCCACTATCAAGATACACTCTCTGGAACCAGTGTGGAAGATCATGCAGTCATCCTTACTTTTTTGACATACAAAAGTTTATATGGAAGAGAAGCCATCTGAATTCTATGGGGTGAATATTCACTCAGTGGTCTGCCATAATAGCATGAGATCAATTACCTACTTCTAATGAATATATTGATAGAAGTTTTCAACAACAGATTTAAATCTTAAACATACTAGAGGACCTATACAGGGGGGGATCCCCTAGACCTGTAATTAATATGGGATTATCTCTGTGTAAAATGTATTTTAATGAACAAACTCTACTTGGTAGAACCCCTTAGACTCTTGTAATTAAACAATCATTCACTCAAGCAGCAGTTTTTGTGTTGGTGTGTGTGCACACACAAACACACACACAATGAAGGAATAGCTCTGAAAACAATGAGAATAAAACATTTTGAGAAATATCAAATAATTCATTTTAGAGAAATGATTTAAATGATAACTCACTAGAAATATAATCCCTTGTTCATAGAATAACACATATGGCCTCTATAAAGATTCACACTGGATAAAATACTCTCAATGTCATAAATGAAGGAGAGACTTTAGTGGTCACTTACGTCATAGTCAACTGAGGAGACACGAATCCTAAAATCCAAGTGAAGAATACTTAGACAGATTTTACATCAGAACACTGAGTTTGAAAAAAAAGCAATGAATAATTCTAAAAGGATCTTTTAGCAAATAATTATGTAATTCAGAATATTGAGTAAATGACTTATTAAAAATGAATTTCATTAAATCTAAGATAGATTCTCTGGGAATAGTAAATGTAGACACTTGAAATAGACCAAATTAGATTTGATTTGCAAGTAGAAATTAAATTGATATTTGCAAATAGGGGGTGAATGGTGGTGCAGTAGTAAAATGTGATGCTCTGTGAGGTAGATTTATGTGAAAAGGTTACAGGTTGAAGTACAGTGACCTCTCTGAGTATGCCAGACACATGTATGTCCATTATCCAGGCTGACTAAAACTGAGGGTGGATTGCTGAATAAAGACCTTGTCCATGGTGCTGTATTTGTGTTTCTGTCCCCTTTGTATCACTCACAAAATAATAAAGAAAAACTAAAACCAATTTGCATATATTTAAACAACAGAACCTGTCAGAAAAGTCTAATATGATAATGTTCTCATTTTAAATATGCAGATTTAAACTCAGATTTGTATCTGGATTCTCTTTCATGTGAGTAGACAGCCTCATTATCCTGTTTTCCAACAATTCCTTCCACAAAGATAACATCTCCTCATCTCAACGTTTCACCAACACAAGTCTC
The DNA here is from genome assembly GCF_000334495.1 of Tupaia belangeri chinensis. Classification (NCBI taxonomy): domain Eukaryota; kingdom Metazoa; phylum Chordata; class Mammalia; order Scandentia; family Tupaiidae; genus Tupaia; species Tupaia belangeri. The sequence continues at coordinate 363,637 of NW_006203440.1, forward strand.
CTTCTATGTCTTGAGTATAATACCACAGAAAAACTCATCTTGGTATCTAAGTATCTCAGAATGCCATGATCACAGTCTTTGTAGACATTATCATAGATATCTAATCAACAGCCTGTTGGTGACATCTCAATCTTTCTTTCTCTCCCCGGAAAGTACCTTGGGACAGAGAGACAGGCATTGGGTTTGCTGTACTACAAAACAGTCTAGATTTTTTGCCCTCAGCCTCTGAATTGAACTAAGTAGAGAAAAGAGTTCATCCTGTGATCATCTCCCATATCCTAATTATGCCAGTATTGATGTAAATTACATTAAAAAAAGACTTTAACAAAACTCTTTTAGAGCTAATAAATTTGGTAAAGCTGCAGAATAAATAATCAATGTATAAAACCACAAATAATTAACTAGCTGCAAAAGGCATCCTTTTTTTTTTTTTTTTTTCCTTTTTGGAGAAGTTTTTGCTATAGGGCATATGCACTCTCCAGAAAGAGACAGAGACAGACAGAAAGCAAGAAATTCCCCCCCCCCAGGGGGGATGGCCACGGAGCAATCCCCTCTCCTTCTTTCTCCTCTCAGGATCTTGGGAATGCACACACACGCTCTGGTGTGAGTTTAAGCCACTGGGTCCGGAACTTGAGCTGTGGTCGACTATATGGGATTCCAGTGACATAGCCATTAAGCCAACTGCTGGCCCACCATCCTATTTATAATAGCTATAAAAAATAATAATATACCGGGAACCAGCAGTTAGTGTAATGGCTATGTCGCTGGACTCCCACGTAGTCGACCGTGGTTTGTGTCCTGGACCTGGTGGCTTAAAACTCACGCCAGGTGCATGTGCATGCGTGCCCAAGATCCCGAGAGGAGAATGGAGGAGAAGGGATTGCAGCGTGACCATCCCCTCTGGGGGGTAATTTCTTGCTTTCTGTCTCTATGTCTCTGTCTGTCTGGCGAGCACACACGCCCTATAGCAAAAGCCTCTCCAAAAAAAAAAAAAAAAGAAAAGAAAAAGAATAAAATACCTAGGAATAAATTTAACCAAATAAATGACTTCTTATTAAATAAACAGTTAATAAACCTAATTAGGAGACATTCCAGGGAACATGCCCTAATTGCACAGATATTGAACACAGACCTTTATTCACAGGACATATCCTGTTCAATTAGATGATATATTCCTGATGACTACAAAACTAAATCCTCACACAAAGTTGGGAAGCAAAGAATGATCATTTTGAGTGGTAATCAGATTCATACATTTTAATATGAGTATATTCTATGTCAGGATGCATTTTAGTTCTTGAAGTTACAGCAAGAAATGAGACATTGAGAGTTTTGGGGTTTTTTTTGAGAGGTTTTTGCTATAGGGCGTGTGCGCTCACCAGACAGACAGAGACATAGAGACAGAAAACAAGAAATCACCCCCCCACGGGGGATGGTCACACCACAATCCCTTCTCCTCTATTCTCCTCTCGGGATCTTGGGCACGCACGCACATGCACCTGGTGTGAGTTTTAAGCCACCGGGTCTGGGACGCGAACCGCGGTCAACTACGTCGGAGTCCAGCAACATAGCCATTACGCTAACTGCTAGTTCCCTAGAGACACTGTGAGTTTTGATGGACATAAAACTGAAATTCCCTCTGGAAAATTAAAATAAAAAAAATGAACACATGTGTCCTCTGGTAATTAAACAAAACATTCAGTTTACAAAGAATTATGTAAAAATATAAGCTACTGGAAAGGGAGGGTAGTAGGGTGCTAGCCATATAGTACCTTAAAATTGTGAAGAACTTAACAATTTTCAAAAGAAAATGGAAAACCAATTTCATATTATTTTTGGCTAGTTAGAAAATAACTAAAATTGGGACCCGCAGGTGGCATAATGGCTACATTGCAGGACTTCCATGCAGTCGATCATGGTTCGATTCCCAGACTCGGTGGCTTAAACTCACGCCAGGCACATGTGCATGCATGCCCAAGTTCCAGAGAGGAGAATGGAGAAGGGATTGCAGTGTGGCCACCCCCCTGGAGAGTTATTTCTCTCTCTCTCTCTGTTTCTGGTGAGTGCGCGCAGCCTATAATAAAAACCTCCACCACCCCCCCAAAAAAATAATAAATAAACTAAAATATAACTACATAGCACAATATAATAAATGGCTTTATTGCTTTCTCATTCACAATCCAACTACGGGCTAGCCCTTATTGCCACACTCTTAAAAAACTGCAGAATAATAGATGTTGGCGAGGCTGTGGTGAAAAGAGAGCCCTCCTAAACTATTGGTGGGAACATAAATTAGCTCAGTCACTGTGGAGAATATACAGGTTTCTCAAAACTTACAAACAGAATATTCTTACAACCCAGTAATTTCACTTCTGGGTATCTACTCAAAGAATAGGAAAACAGTCAAGAAAGCACTTGCGCATCCATGTTTATTTTGGCACTTTTTTTTCTCTTTTTTTTTTGGGAGAGGTTTTAGCTATAGGGCACATGCGCTCGCCAGAAAGAGACAGAGAGAGAGAGATAGAAAGTGAGAAATCCCCCCCCCCCCCAGGGTGGATGGCCACACTGCAACCCCTTCTCCTCCATTCTCCTCTTGGGATCTTGGGCACACACATACATGCGCCCGGCGTGAGTTTAAGCCACTGGGTCTGGGATGCAAACCATGGTTGGCTACATGGGAGTCCAGTGACATAGCCATTACGCTAACTGCCAGTCCCTTTATTTTGGCACTTTTCACAATTGCTAAGACATGGAATCAACCCAATGTCCAAGGACAGATGACTGGACTGATCATGGGGCACATATATACTATGGAATACTGCTCAGCCATAAAAAACAATAAGACTCTGACATTTGATACAAAGTAGATGAATATGGAATATTTAACACTAAGTGAAACAAGCCAGACCAAAAGATAGGCTCATTGCATGTCTCTACTTAATATACACTGAATGTCTGCACTCTATGGCATAACTGAAAGATAGGAAGCAGGAAGAACAACTGAAGGTACTAGACAGTATAAGAGAGGGTTGGGTAATAATAGGGTGAGAGCAAAAATATCATGGAAAAAATATTTAACAGAAACAAAAAAGAAAAGTTATCTGTTGATGATAATGTATATGATAATACCTATGACTTGACTAATCTGCACTGTGTTCATGCTGGGAAAAACCATTTTGTATGCTGTAAAGATGTACAGTGATTAAGTATAAGTTAAAAATAAAAATAAAATGCTTAAAATCCCTTAGTATAAGGAACAGGCATATCAAAACTACAATGAGCTATTACTTAGCTAGTCAGAATAGCTAAGATTAAAAAAAATAAAAGAGTGATAAATGTTGGCAAGAGTAGTGAAGAGACATTTTCCTATACCATTGGTAACATGAGTACAACTTCTATAGAGAACAATATGGAGGTTACTCAAATACCTTCTAACAGAACTACTGTAAGATCCAGTAATTCCATTCCTGGATATCTATCCAAATGCTAGGAATACAGAAAAACAGTTGGACATCCATGTTTATTACAGCATTACTTACAAGTGCTAAAACATGCTATCAACCCAAATGTCCAAGAACAGATAAAATAACTGAAAAAGTGTGGCACATATATACTATGGAATACTACTCAGCCATAAATAACAGTGAGACCCTGGCATTTGATATAAAGTGGATGAATATGGAAGACTTAATGCTAAGCAAAGCAAGTCAAACAATGAAAGAGAGGCACTGTCCCCATTTAAGTCCCCACTTAGTATATACTGAATGTCTACACTCTATGGCAGAAGCTGAAAGATTGGAAGGTATAAAAGCACGGAGAGCAACTGTGGAAAATATAGACAGTGTGGGAGGAGGGTGGGCAATGGAGGAGGAGGAAAGGAGGGAATTAAGGGGAAAAAAAAAGGCAAAACATTTAATGGACACAAAATGGGAAATGATCTGTTGATAATGTGTATAGTAATATCTTTGGCCTAATATGCAGTGTATTTATGCTGGGAAAATTAATTTTGTATGTTGTAAAGATGTACAATGATTAAATGTAAAAAATGAAAGGAAATAAATTTTAAAATGGTTTTTTTTTAAGAGTTTTTATTTATCTCTATTTATTTATTTATTTATACCAGAGAGGGATGAGGAGGTGGGGGCAGTGAGAAAGCAAGTCACCAGAACCATGGCTGGCCATGTGTAAGTCCAGTGCCCTTAACCACCATGCCACCTGCTGGCCCCAGCCTACGCTTTTTTAATAAAAGAGATTACTTCTATTTACTTCTCTGTAATTTAAATCCACCTGCCAAGAAAAAAAAAATGGCTTTTGAAGTTAAGCCAATTGAACTGAAATTGACTTTCTTATAAATCTAAGGGAGAAAACAAGTTTTAGTCCCCTTCAGAGCCATGTGTCTTAAATATAGTAATTCCGGTTTAGTCTATTAAGCTTCTGATCAAGACAAATAAACCTTGTGCAAAAACTAAGACAGAGCTCCTTGGGACTAGAAAAGGCAGGGGTAGAATCAGAGAAATAATGTGGATATCATGTTTTGAATAATTTGGAGTTCAACCAACTTGGAGATCTTTTTGGCAGATAATATTTTAATAAGACTAGTTGCCTACCAACTGCTTTAACCTAATTCTACAAACCAATAAATTACAATCTAATTGTTAGATGAAGAAAGACAGTGATGAGGAAAAACTAATTTTGTTTACATGTAGTTTGCTTCCAAGTTGAGCTTTGTGGAAGGTGGTCAGAACAAGTCAATCTCTCCTGTAGGAGTAAAAATGCATCTACAGCTTCACACCCAGTAGCCAGGCCTGCATCTCCCTTTGTGCCCTCTTGTCCCACTCCAGGGAATCTATTTCTGTCAGTGCAGATAACGCCAGGCTTACCCCCCCACCCCCAGTCTCCAGAGTTCCTCAGGGTAAAGGGCTAGAAAACAGCAAGTCCCAGAAACAATCAGGGAGCCTGTTCATAATTCTGGCTTCTGTGTCCCTGCTCTGCCAGTCTGTCCACCCAGTCTTTGCAGAAGCTTGAGCTTGTTACCAGAGAACAAAAATGAATAGCAAGTTTGCCCTGAAGCTGAGGACGGGGCCATCACTCAGCCACATCCGCTGCAGAAGGACCCCCCTGCTCTTTAGCACTCAGGGGACAAGCCCACTGGGAAAGGGAAGCTCCTACATGCCTCCTACCCCAGCCTGAACATGCTGGTCTAAGGGACTCTCTTAGGACCAACAGTTAACAAATGTTCATCTTCTGTTGGTTTCACAAAATCATGGTGGTCGTTATGCCCTGCCGTTGGTCCATGCTCTGCTGGAAGTCATGCGTCACTCAGCACAAGACTGACTCCCCGCTTGTCCTTCTAGACTCAGCTTATGCTGTCCTGCTGGGGGCCTTTCCTAGACTTTCTTATCTAGTCTCAGTTAGGTCCTTCCTCCTCTGTGCTCCCACTCTAGAGTCTACCTAAGTGAGTTTTGCATCCTCCTCTTATGAAAATTCCTTATTAGTTTCTTTTGGGTCTGACCTATACGTTTATCTTTGTGTCCCCAGGACTTGATAATATGCTTGGCTTGTAGCAGGCATTTCGTTCATTCAGAAATATGTATTAGGCACCTACTATGTACCCTACTGTGTAGGGTGCTGAATATCATGCTTGCTAAATGAATGGTCTCCCGTTCCTTGGTTCTTTGCCATCTCTGCATCCAGTGGGGAAGAGAGATTGCCAGGTAGATTGGGCATCAAGGCCTGGATGGAGGAGATGAGAGTGGTTCCTCATTCTGCTTGTTTGTATCTATTGACTGTTCGCTGTGTGTAAGAACAGTGCTTAGGGCATTCCCATAAGTAACCCTTTAGTCCCGGTACCATTTTACAGTAAGAAAACTGAGGTGCAGAGGACGTACTTGCTCAAGGTCACAGGGCTGGTAAGCAAAGCCAGGATGGAAAGCCAGACCTTCGCCACTGCATTGCACTGTTGGTGGGAGCTGGAGAAGAGGTTGTCATTTTCTGATCTCCATGAATGGAACTTCTCATCCTCAAGAGAGGTGTTGCTCACATAGGTGTTGCTCTGAGAAGCAGCTCAGTGGGGTTCTCACTCCTTTAGGAGGTGGTACAGAGTAGGAGGTGGTACAGAGTGAGCTCAATCTCCAGTCTAAATGTTTGGCATGCAAGCCCTTCCTCCAATGTCTGAGCTCTAGGACTTTGAGTGAGACCTCCGTTTCCTCATCTGTAACATGGAAAGAGACTGACTGGGAGAGACCAGCCAACCATCCTCACTTGGCACATTCTCTTCCGGGGATCTTGGGTATGCATGTACACGTGCCTGGTATAATTTTCAAGCCACCAGGTATGGGACTCAAACAGTGGTCAGCTAGGTAGGAGTCCAGTGACATAAATGTTATGTCATCTGATGACCCCAGAATTTAAGTTTTTAAAGTATCATCTTAAACTGCAATGATGTATGTTAAACATCACTATTAAATATCCCAAAGAAGAAGCTGTGTTGTGGAAATGCTCACTTAACCCACCCAGACACCTCAAACCTACCATTTGCTGACCTTCTATTACTTCATTTTTAAAGTTCTTTTTTTCTCTTCCTTTCTTTCTTTTTTCTTTTCTTTTCTTTTTAGGTGCTTTCCATAGGGCTCATGTGTTCACAAAACAGAGACAGAGAGAGGGAAAATGAGAAATCGCCCCCTGGGGAGATGGCCATGCTGCAATCCCTGCTCCTTCGTTCTCCTCCTGGGATTTTGGGAACACATGCACATGCACCTGGTGTAATTTTCAAGCCTCTAGGTCGCCTCTAATTTCACAGTTGGCCATGTGGTATTTAGCACCTTATCCACCACTTCACCTGCTAGTTTCTCTTTCCTTTTTTTAAACAAGAGGATGTAGACAGACATGTGTTGGTATATGCTAACTGTCCCTATGCATGGAGAGACAAGATGTAATCTCTGAGCCCAATATACAAAGGAGGAACAGCTAGCATTCTACCACACCATCCCCCAACCAGGACTCACTGGCTCCCAGTGTAGAGATGAAGGGCTTTCTTTTTCCCCATAGAGCATGGTAGTATTGCGTCTATACAGTTTTCTTTGAGATAGAAAGGGATAAAAATGAATTTGGAAGAGAAAGGCATGGAGATCCTTTTTCCATTGTATTCTGCTCAAGGGTTTCTCCCCCAAGGTAAGTTGAGAACCATGGTATAGAGAAAAGAGACTTCAAGAACAGGGCAATGGAGCACAAGAAAAAAGCAAAAAGGGAAAAAGAAAGTCTGCAGCTTGCTTCTGGCAACTGGAGGACATTTTTAAAAGGGAAGGTTGGAATCCATCCAAATTTATTGGGTCACTCAGAAAAGTCATGACGTATTTTTCTATGCAAGTATGTATCATGGCATTTCAGTCGCATTTAGTCACCTTCATCCTCCTCTCCTTCCTCCCCCTTCATCATCACCTTCATTCTTTGCCTTTATTCTTGACATCATCATCAATATCTCCCAGACCTTCATCTCTTCCTTCTCTACCTCATCCTCCTTTTCTTTCTCTTTTTTTTCTCTCTCTCCTTTCCCCCTCCTCTTCCTCCTTCCCTTTCATCATCCACTGGGTCCTGAGTTGTGCTGTCATGGATTTGGCCAGATAGCATCTCTGATGACCTCTCCTCACTCACGTCCATACCCGCCTTGACTGTCAGCGAACCGGGTGAATAAGCCCTGTGGTTCCTCAGGCTCTCTTCCTGCCAGCTTTATTCGGCATTTGACTTGAAGGTTTTGTCAGCTCCTTCCCAGGTTCCCATTTGATGTCAGTGGACTATGAAAATGGATCACCACTCTCATTCAGATGAAATTCTTTGGAGAGAGCTTTATTTTCAAAATAAGGCTTTTTATCAAAGTGAAAATCTATTCTGTAACCTGATCTAATATCTTCAAATTCTGTCACTTCAACTCTGGTCAAGTAACGTGGCGCCTCTTCCTCCTCCCCAAGCAGTGCAGACACTTGTGGATAGTTGACAGATGTTGTTATCCCAAAATTTGGGACTTGGGTGACAATTCTGATCTCTTCTAAAAAAAAAATGGTGGGGGAAATTTGTTATGTTTTTGTTCTACTTTCAAAATCTCCTCACTGGCTTTTTTGGAGTCTATGTCATTTAGTACTTCATCAATGTGTTCAATTGCTTCTTTTTTTTTTTTCTGTCCCTGTTATAAGTCCAGAGAGGACAATGTCTCCTTTAGCCTACAGGCATTGTTTCTTTTTTTTTATTATTAATTAATTAAATTTTCATTTCATTTTCTTTTATACATTCAATCACATTATTATTTGTCTTACAAAATGGATATTTCAACAGGTGAACATTTCTCCCTAATAGTTGATAAAACTACAAAATATCTTAAACAGCTAATACACATTTCTTTGTGACATTAATACTTTGCCTCCCTATTTTTCTTCTAAATGTCCTTTCTCAGAGGCATTGGTTCTTTTATTGGAGGTGTGAGCAAAGACTGCATGCAGGGGCCATGTTTCCAGGAAAGTTCAAGCACTAGAACCAAAGATATCCTTGTTCACCAGGAAGACACCCCAAACTCCTTGAGGTTTTTTTTTTTTTTTTCAGTTTTTTAATAGCCACAGGGCATGTGGTGTGGCCTCTCTCTCTCTCATATATCTTCTAATGAAGTGTGGTCACACCACAATCCTTTCTCCTTCATTTCTCCATCTGTCAGGGATTTGGACATGCACACATGCCAGTGTTTTGTTTTTGTTTTTGTTTTTTTTTTCCTGGAGAGGTTTTGGCTATAGGGCATGGGCGCTCACCACAAAGACAGAGACAGAGAGACAGAAAGCGAGAAATCACCCCGTAGGGGGATGGCCACACTACAATCCATTCTCCTCCATTCTCCTCTCGAGATCTGGAGCACACATGCACACACACCTGGCATGAGTTTAAGCCACCAGGTCTAGGACTCGAACCACAGTTGACTACATGGGAATCCAGTGACATAGCTGTTATGCCAACTGCGTGTTTGTAAGCCCGGGGTGGAAGGTTTTGAATTGTGGCCAGCCACATGGTATCCAGCTACTCTAACTTCCAGACTATGGCCCGGCCCTCATAGTTTTATTTTTAAAGTTGGATTCACACAGTTTTGCATTATTTTTTAAATTTTCTTTTTGGTTAAGAATTAAATGCTTGGGGAACCAGCAGTTAGCGTAATGGCTATGTCGCTGGACTCCCACGTAGTCGACCGCGGTTCGTGTCCCGGACCCGGTGGCTTAAAACTCACGCCGGGCGTGTGTGCGTGCGAGCCCAAGATCCCGAGAGGAGAATGGAGGAGAAGGGATTGCGGTAAAGTTGGATTCACACAATTTTGCATTTTTTTTTACTTTTCTTTTTGGTTAAGAATTAAATGCTTGGCTGGCTCCCTAGTCTAGTGGTTAGAGGAGATAGATTCCCCATACCTGATCACCACAGTTCAAATCCTGGCCCTGTAATTTGAAAATCATGTTGAGTAAATGTACATGTGTGTCCCAGATCTCAACAGGATAGAGAAATGGAGGAGAAGGGATTGTGAAAAGACCGTGCTCCATTGGGTGGGGGGGAGGTTCTTCCTCTCCTCTTTGGTTTCTCAGTCTTTCTCTGGTGAGTACATACACTTTCTGGCACGTAAAAAAGGAATTAAAGAATAGTCATAAACTTTTGTTTTTCATTTTGGGAAGTCTTAAAGCCTATGTTTAATACTTGCATAAGATTCTATTTAGTAGTGGAGCTTCATTTCCTAAACCTAACCTTTATTGTTAGACATTTAGTTGTTTTTCATTTCCAATTTTCGGGCACAGATTTTTTTTTTTTTTTAACTTTTGTCAACCTAATTCCTTGAAAAGAATCTTCAGAACAAAGACAGCCTCAATCAGCTTGGTCCTCCTGTTCCTGTGTCCAGTCTGGGCTGCTGTGTGCTGGCTCGAGCTATGGTCCTGCCACCAGCAATTTCACTGCACCAGCCTTCTTGGGACCTTGTCAGCTCAGAGAGACACAGAGAGAAAGTGAGAAAGCATCCTGCAGGGGCTGGGATATCCTTGCTGCAATCCCTTCTCATTCTCCTCTCAGGATTTTGGATACACACACACACACACACACACACACACACACACGGAGTGATTTTAAAGCTGCGTTCTAGAGATTGGGAAGTTCAAGTGCCAGCTGGCTGGGCTTCTGGCATGGGCCCTCCTCCTGGCTTCCAGATGACTGCCTTCTTGCTGAGTCCTCGCATGGCAGTTGTCTACTCCTTTTCTTCACTGTGCAGCCTGGCCTTGGGATTGGTGACTCTGATGGCCAGGTGGGCTGCTCTTTCCACCTGGCCTTGCAGTTCCTGGAGGAGACGTTGTGGGCGATCTCACAGTAAGACTTACTGTGCATCAGCTGCACTTCCAGCGCCTTGATGTTGTGGGCCAGGAACTTCCAGAAGCCGCTGGGCAGCATGAGCTTTGTTTTCTTGTTGCTTCCGTAACTGATGTTGGGCGTCAAGATCTGGCCCTAGAATCTCCTCTGCACCCTGTTGTCAATACCTCTGGCTTTCTGCCAGCTGTGCTTGATTTAGACGTAGTGGTCTGACTGGTGCCAGATGAACTTCTTGGTCCTCTTTTTGACGATCTTGGGTTTCACCAGGGGTCCGAGGGCAGCCATGACGCCGGGTAGGAGATGGCTGCCACCTCCACAGGGAGCGCCCCCGGGGGGCCTCAGTTTCCATATCGGTCAGCCAGGGAGGCCTCCTGGGTGGCGCGAGTTCAAATTCCCGCGCTCTGCTGTGTGCAGACTCCTGCCCTGCCGCAGCCGGGGCGCAGCGGTTCTTGCAGGCTCCCGCCCTGCCTGAGCCCGGGGGTGGCTGGGGAGCCAAGGAGGGGACTGAGCGGGGTCGCGCGGCAGCCGCCAGGGCGGGGGTGGCCTCCAGGTCCGCCCTGCACACCCACCCAAAATGTTTTAAAATTAACAATCTTTTTTTTTTTTAAGAGTTTTTTTTCGTTATAGGGCGCGTAGGCTCGCCAGAGAGAGAGACACATAGAGATAGAAAGTGAGAAATCACCCCCCAGGGGGGATGGTCACACCGCAATCCCTTCCCCTCCATTCTCCTCTCGGGATCTTGGGCACACATGCACACGCGCCCGGTGTGAGTTCTAAGCCACCAGGTCCAGGACGTGAACTGTGGTCGACTACGTGGGAATCCAGCGACTTAGCCATTACTCTAACTGCTGGTTCCCAAAATTAACAATCTTTTGTCATTAAAAAAATCTCCTCTGTTTTCTCATAAGTTTGATGTATACATGTGTCATTTTCTTCACAATTTGTGCAGTTCGATTTTACATTGTTTGCTTGACTCCATAGCTTGTTATCTTTCGTAGGTTTTGGGAAATTCTTGGCAATTATTCCTCCTAGGACTTCAGTTATAAAGATGTCAGACCTTGCTTAATGTGCTCCATTGTCTTATCTGTATTTTAAATCCATTTGTCTCTGTACTTCCATCAGATTTTCCTTTCCTTTCCTTTCCTTTCCTTTCCTTTCCTTCCTCCCTCCCTCCCTTCCTTCCTTTTGAGAGGTTTTTGCTATAGGACACGTGTGTGCACCAGAAAAGACAGAAAGCGAGAAATCACCCCTCAAGGGGGATAGCCATGCTGAAATCCCTTCTCCTCCATTCTCCTCTTGGGATCTTGGGCATGCATGCACACACGCCCGGCATGAGTTTAAGCCACCGTGTCTGGGACTTGAACCATGGTTGGCTACATGGGAGTTCAGCAACATAGCCATTATGCTAACTTCTGGTCCCAGATAAATAAATATATATATATATTTGCCTTATCTTCTAGTTCACTATCATTGTCAGAAACTGCTAAATTCATTTATTAATGTCATAATCTCAGAGGTTATATTTTAAAATTTTAGAACTCCCATTTGATTTAAAAAAATGTTCATTTTGCTGAAATTCTCCATCTTGTTCATTTGTCTTTTGAGCATGAAGTTATTTTGAAGTCAGTGTTTAATAACTGAGTACCTTTTAATTTTGTAACATGCTTTTAAAAATGTATTATTTTATTCATGATATGGGTACTTTTTTATTATTTTTTAAGTTGTAAAATGTTTAAACTCAGCTGCTCAGCTTATATTAAACTAAATTATGAACTTCTTCCACCTATCCTTGTTGTTAATGTAATCAGTATTCTTGCTTTGGTCTCTAAGTTAATAAAATTAAAGTCTGGCTGCCTGAACCCCAGGCCTTGGAGCCAGCCCACATATCACTTTCAGAAATAAACTGTGTTGAGACCAACAGATGCTGTAATGGTTACATCGCTGGACTCCCATATAGCCGACTGGGGCTCAAGGCCCAGACCCGGCAGCCTGAAACTCACACTGGACATGTGTGTGCATGCCCAAAGTTCCAAGAAAAGACTAGAGGAGAAGGGATTGTGGCATGGCCATCCACCCTGGGGGGAGTGCCGGGTCTGGGCCTTGAGCCAGATTCCAATGGCCAACCACAGGATTTGAGTACCAGACCTGGTGGCCAGAGAAAGATGCTGAGCACATGGGCCTATATGCCCAAAATCCTGAAAGGGAGGAGAAATGAAAAAGAAGGGACTGCAGGATGACCTTTCCCCAGGGGGGCTACTTTTCCATCTCCCTCTCTGTCTCTCTCTGGTGAGTGCATACACCCTCTAGAAAATAAAATGAAGATTCATAAAAGTTCTATCAATATATTAAGTCAGTTATATGGCCTTTGTGATGTAATCTCATTCTAGGAGTGATAAGTAAACTTGTTCACGCTGTCTTATCAGGCTAATTAAATGTATATTAATGCAAAAATAATTGGAAATTCTATCTACAATCTTCATTTAGAACATTTATCAAAAGAAACATGACAAAACATAATTTTAGCCATTTTTCTATTAATTTTAGTCATTTGTTCAGGACCATTATGGTTGGGGCCAGCAGGTGGAGTGGTAGTTAAGGGCACTGGACTCTCACATGGCTGACCATGGTTTGAGTCCCGGACCTGGCAGCTTGCTTTCTCATTTTCCCTCTCTCTCTTTCTTTCTCACTCTGTCTTCTCTGGTCAAATTAAAATAAGTAAATAAAGTTACAATAAAAAATTAAAAAAAAAAGAGAGAGATGATCATTAAATAACACAATATTGTTAAATGTAGCTTATTCCAATAATGAATAATGCTAATACTGGAAACCCTTTTGTTTTATATAAAAATTTTACAACGTAAGGGGGCTAGCAGGTGGCATGGTTGTTAAGGCTGCTGGACTCCCACATGGCTGACTGTGGGTCAAGTCCTGAACCTGGCACTTGATTTCTGTCTCTCTGTCTTTTTCTCTCTCTCATTCTGTCACTCTCTGGTTAAAATAAATGAATAAATGAATAAATAAATAAATAAAGTTAAATAACATAATTCTTTAAAACAGTTTACAACATGAAATATTACATGACAGAGGACCAGTAGGTGGTATGGTGGTTAAGGCACGGGACATTCCCACATGGCTGATCACAATTCAAGTCCTGGACCTGGTGGCTTCTTTTCTCACTTTCCTTTAGATTCTACCAAAATATGAAATCTACTATCTCTTAACCAGCAATCAAACTCCACATGACTCAAATGTGGAAATAAACATCAGCAGAGAAGTCTATGGGCACAGAAGCGACCACTACAGCATTCTTAACTCCATTAACACCATGTTATCCTTGGAATGACTTGGCTATGAAGTAATTTAAAAAGACTACTGTCAGAGGGCCAGCAGGTGGCATGGTGGTTAAGGCAGGTGGATTCCCACATGGGTGATTGTGGTTTGAGTACTGGACCTGGTGGCTTGAAACTCACACCAGGCACATGTGAGTGTATGCTCAAAATCTCAAGAAAAAATGGAGGAGAAGGGATTGCAGCATGGCTGTCTCCTGGGGGTGGTGATTTCTCACTTTCTCTCTCTCTCTAGCTCTCTCTCTCCCTCCCCTCTTTGGCAAGCACATGTATCCTATGATAGAAACCAAAAGAATAAATAAATAACCCAGTTAAAAAGGTTTAGTTAATGTGAAATTGTGAAGGACTATGACTCAGAAACACAATCTCTGGTAACCCTGAGAAAGTATTCTGGTAAGTAGGGGGGAGTTAGATAAAGATCTTTTATTTCATTCTTATAGCACAAGATACAAGTAAAAATGAGGGAAAAAAATGGCACCTTCATATTGGCTTGACTTGAAAAGGCACCACATCTAGAAGTGGGGGCTTACAGATTGTAGGAGGATTTAGAAATGCTTAGGTTAGTAACTGAATATAACTGATTAGAGATTTATATTAATCAATTTTTTTATAGAGAGATATTTGCTATAAGGTCTGGGTACTCACTGGAGAGACAGAGAAAGAGAAAGCAAGAAACCCTCCCCAGAATGGCCACACTGTAATTCCTTCTCCTCCACTTTCCTTGCAGGATTTTGGGCATGCATGCACATGGATCTAGTGGGAGTTTCAAGCCTCTGGGTTCAGGACTCAAACTGTGGTCAGCTGTGTGGGAGTACAGACCTTAACCACTATACCACCTGCTGGCCCCAATTAATCAATTTTTAAAGGCAATTTTATAACAAAACATGTTTTTTGACATATGCATGAAATTCCATTTTATATTTCATTGGCATCAATCTCTGACTTCTCCTTTTAATTCCAAATCTCTAATAGTTGAAATCTAGATACACACCAAACCTCTTTGTTAAGCTTTAAATTCAACTGAAAACAAGTAAGAACAAATTTTTTCTTTATCAGTCTTCTTTTCTAGCTATTTTTGCACATAATACAACACACTATGCAGTTTTCTCCATGGTGTGCACAGGTCTGGCAGTGTATCAAAATGTGGCCCCTAACGTAGTCCTGCTAAACATACTGACATCATCGGGACTACTGCCTTCTTCAATTTACATCAGGGTATGAAGTCTTTCCCGTGAGAATCCCTAAATGGAGCTAGTTCACAAGTCCCATGTCCATAGTTCATGATAAGATAGAATCTGCTGGGGCTGGCAGGTGGTGTTGTGGTTAAAGATGCTGGACTCCTATATGGGTGACTGCGGTTCAAATCCCAAACCTGGCATCTTACTTTCTCACTTTCCCTCTCTCTTGCTTTCTCTCTCTGTCGTTCTTTGGTCAAATTTAAATAAATAAATGCTAAATTAAATAAAATAATTCTTAAAAAAAAAAAAAGATGGAATCTGCCTAGAGATCAAAGTAGGATGGGAACCAGCAGTTAGCGTAATGGCTATGTCGCTGGACTCCCACGTAGTTGACCGCAGTTTGCGTCCCGGACCTGGTGGCTTAAAACTCACGCCAGGCGTGTGTGCGTGCGTGCCCAAGATCCCGAGAGGAGAATGGAGGAGAAGGGATTGTGGTGTGACCATCCCCCCGGGGGGTGATTTCTTGCTTTCTGTCTCTATGTCTCTCTCTGTCTGGCGAGCACACGCACCCTATAGCGAAAATCTCTCAAAAAAAAAAAAAATAAAGGCTGAGGGCATGACATGGATGAGGTCTGCCAATGTCTTAGACAGGACTCCTAAAAGCCAGAGATTAGCACATCCCCAAAGGAAGAAAATGACAAAACAATCAACAGAGGATATGACTTTTTCTTTAGAAAGGGCCATTCCTGATAATTAATAGAGAATATGACTTTTTCTTTGGGAAGGGCCATTCCTGCCTGCTCAACTTCCTCCTCCTCTGAGCTTCTTTCATGGGCAAGATGAGCCTTCAGTCACTGCTGAGTGTTGAGTTTCAAATCAAAATACCCACTTCCTTTGCCATAGTCACTTACCATGTGGATAAAAGAGTTTCGGTGGACACTAAAACATCAAGGATTCCAGTACAATGAACTCCCAGAGATCAACAGTAGGGCTTTTCATCCCCCTCTTCTTTTTTTTTGCAGAACACAGCCCTATCCTAATGAGACTCACTGGTTACATAATAGCAGCAGATATATCAACAAGACTGTCATTTCCTTGACTCTCACATAGTTTTCTCA
>NW_006203440.1:379843-387058 GCF_000334495.1 Tupaia belangeri chinensis
GACTCTCACATTCTTTTCTCATACCGGCTGAACACAGGATCACCAGATGAGGATGGGCAGAGATTTCACTTCTCTTAATTCAAATCTTCCCAGTGTCTCTCCTGGATCTTTTAACTACTAAACAGCATTCTTTTTATTTTCTAAGCTCTCCTTTTAGAGCCAAGTGTCTCATTCTAGTAGCTGGAAAGATAGTGTCATTGTCTGCTTATTTTAAAATGTCCCCCCATTCTGTTGTCTTGAGAGTCTGACCTCCCATATTGGGGAAGGAAAAGAGGTCACTAGAACAGGCCAGTAGAGAGTAACTATAACTGTCCTCGCTTAGGCATGACATGGCCTGAGTGTTCCAGTGGCAGGAGGGGCTCTTCTCACCCATTAAAATAAAATTCCACTCCAGAATTCTCTTTTGTAAGACTATTGCTTGCACTCAACCAGCCCCACTGTCACCTGCCAGGCCTTTCACCAGCTGCCTCTTCTGCTTCCTCCTTGTTAAGTAAATCGGGTGACTGAGTTACCCTGATCCAAGATTGTCCATTTCAGCCCAGGAAACTACAGTGGTGACAAGGACATGGGACTTCTGCCAGATTACAGATGGTTTAATACAACTGCCATCCTGGCTGACAACTGAAAGGGAACCTTGAATTATTGTGTTTAATTTTTGTGGGACACTACAATTTCAAATCCACAGGATACATTAGGCTTCAAGTTCCCTGCAGAATTCTAAAATAACCTTTGCTAATGAGGATGTCTGATACTGTTACTGTAAAAGATGAAACTAAAACAACAAAGAATTTGGAGGCAGAAGTAAAAGATACAACCAGAGTTGAAAATCTTACCAAATCAGAAAACTATGGGAAAATTTTGACAGAGAAGAATGAAAGTTGTATTGATAACAATATTGATTTGCAGGAGAAAATGCAAATCCAGTTAACATAATCATCTGAAAAAGAGGAGAAGCCCTCAAAAGATGAAGCAAAAAAAGAAAAAGCCACTGATAAGTTACCCAGGAAAAATGTTATCGAGAGATTCCAAGAATATACTGATTCAACTGGCATAGATCTACATGAATTTTTAGTAAATACATTAAAAAATAATCCCAGAGACAGAATGATGCTGCTGAAATTGGAACAAGAAATTTTAGATGTCATTGGTAATAATAGTCTCCATGTAAAAAGTCCCCCCAATGACATCTTGCCATAGGATGCTACTACACAGAGTAGCTGTTCACTTTGGATTAGACCATAATGTTGATCAGAGTGGGAAAACTGTCATAGTAAACAAAACTAGTAATACAAGAATACCTGAGCAGAAATTTAATGAACATATCAAGGATGATAAATGTGAAGATGTTCAGAAACAATATATCCTGAAGAAAGATAACTCCAGCTTTGACAAAGATGATAACCAGATGAGAATACATTTGATGACAGAAGAAGCGAATCTACTGAAGAAAGAGAGGAAGAGTACCAGCAAGCTAGAGACCTAATATTTCCCCAAGATTCCCTGTGTTCAGAAGAGAATAACATTATTGACAAAAGAATCCAAGATGAGGATGCTAGTAGTACCCAGCAGAGGCACCAGATATTTGGAGTTAATAAAGGAGCTTCAGGGAGATCAACAAATTGCCACCAAAGTAGCACTGAAAATAAGTTGAAGTGCTTGGATCTCAGCCCTGGAGCAGCACAGATTTAGACAGCTCTCTTTGAAATTTGAAGCCTACTGTAACCAAAGCCAGCAGCTTCAGTGGTATCTCAGTTCGGACAAGAGGTGATAGCTCTGGAAGCAGCAAAATCATAGGTAGGCTTTTAAAACAGGTTCTGTGTCTTCTGGTAGTGTAAAGTCATCTACTGGCTGTCTTTCTCACATCCAGCAGCCTCTTAAGGTACAGCTCTCAGGCTGTCTTCTCATGACACACCTGTTTCTTTTGATGTGGCCTAAATGGGCAAGTCACATCTAGCACTAGCCTTTTGCTTCCCTTGGAAATGGCAGGCATAGCACCTGGCAATATTATGATCAACCCCACAAATGGGTCAGCCCTTCATAAAGCCAGATGGGAATCCAGTTGTGTATAATCCAGTTGTGTATAATCCACAACCAGTTTGAACCCAAGTGCCTGGACCTCCACAGCCATCTCTACCACTCCCACCACCTTAACAACCAGCAGCTAATCATATGTTCTCACAGCCTGTTCGTCCTCTGCAGTCCTCTTCACAGTCTGTTCAGTACTCTATAGACCCTTACCCATCCCTGCTCCTGGCAGTCTCACCCACCCATCAATACTCCCATGTAGGATACTCTTGGGTCCCAATGTAGCCACTTGAGTCTTGCCCACCAACCATCTACTGATAATTCTGATCCATATGCCACCATGTTCCAGTCTACTGTTGTTTTCTAGTCCCCACAGCAGTCAGGTTATATTGTGAGGCTGCCCCTCCACCACATCTTCCACCGCCACCACCTCTTCCTCCTCTCCCCCCACCCCAACCTGGGTAGCCAGTGCCTACTGACAGTCATCCCAACAGTCAGACTGTGCTCCAGCAGCCCTCACCACAGATGCCAGCTTGTTATTGTGCTCCAGGCCACTATCACGTAGTCAGCCTCAGTACTGCCCGGTCCCTTCTGTCCATTACAATTCACATCTAAACCAACCACTGCCACAGCCTACACAGCAGACAGGTTATCAAGTTGTGCCCAACCAGCAGCTAAACTACCAAGGAATAGTTGGAATTCAGCAACCCCAGAGTCAGAGCCTAGTCAGTGGCCAACCCAAGAACATTAGAAATGAGATTCAAGGAATGGTCATTCCCTATCCTTCAGTGCCATCCAATCAGTTTCACTGCCTCAAGGTTCTCAAGGAATTGCCCATCAGACTTATCAACAGTCTGTTATGTTCCCTAATCAGTCTAATCAAGGATCTGTGCCCACAACAGGAATGCAAGTTTAGTATAGTGTCATTCCACCTGGTCAGCAAAATAATTTAAGCTCTTCAGTAGGTTGCTTGCAACACACAGGATCACAACAAGTACAGTTTCCTTGATCTACTTCACCATGCAATTCCCAGCAGCTTCAAGGCCACCAGTGGTGCAGCTGTCCCCCCAAAACCAGCTGGTGGAGGAGTGGTGATGATGCAGCTCAATGTACCAAACAATCCACAACCTCGGTCTCACTCACCCTCTCCAATGGAAGTCAAGCAAATATTACTGTGATCACCAGAGAAGACAGAAATGTGTGGAATTTAGCAATGTAGACAATACTGTCCAGCACAGCCCTCACTCAGTAGTCCCATTATCTCACCAGCTCAGTCACCAGCACCAGCTCAGCTGTCTACCCTGAAAACCATATGTCCCTCGCAACCTCCACTTCCCATCATGCCCCAGTTTTCTAGGCCTTTTGTCCCCAGGCAAGGAGATGCCAGGAATCAATCCATTACTTGGCCAGCTACTGCAGAACAAGCCTCCTGCTGTGCTGCACCAACACATTCCAAACCAACAGGATCCGTCTTGCAGCAAGCATGGAAACCGAAGAAGGAGGTAAGCTAAAAAAGCAGCATCCACAGACCTCGGAGCAGGAGAAGCAGTAATTGGAAAAGTCTTGGAAATCACTTAAATGCCAGATGGAATAACTCGCATGGAAGTTGAAAAGCTTTTTGGGGAGTTCTAAAAAATTGACATCAAGATCTGGTGGCTCCGAGACCCCAAATTACATCCCAAACTATATCATCAACCCCTCTGCTGTGGCAGTGGAGACAACACTGCCAATCCTAAATGTTCTAAACCTAGTGCCTTGGCCTCCACGTACAGTGTCTTAGCCACATTCCCCTCCATTTCAGCTGCACATAAGGCACCGAAGAAACAAATTAACGCAGTTAACAAATATAAGCTGAGAACAAGCAAGAAGCATTACAACTTTCACATTTTGGAAAGGGCAAGTTCTCAGTAACAGCCACCTTTGGACTCTTTCGCTTCATGATTCCCCTGCCCTCTCCCATCTTTGATTGGCTTGGTATTTGGAGCTTCTGTTAACATGATAGAGACTCCTAGGACATGTGGTTATGGTGTTACAGCTTTTGAAGAAAGGCTGGGGATCCAGCAAAGATAGGAGAAAGATATACATTTCACCTCACATGACTGTAGGAATCCACATCAGAATGATACAGGGTTAGCAGTTTTTTCCTGAGGAAATGCTGTTCAAATACCTTCTAACTTTTATAATTATTTTGTTTTATACTTCTGAATTCTTGTGTCAGATTCAAAGCTCTCTTGTATAGCAAATTATTCTTCAAAATGATTATAACCAGTTGCAACCTCTATTTCCTTTTGTAGCCAGCACAATGTGACCCGGCTTAGAATTTTGGGGAAAAAGAAAGAAGGAGTGGAATAATCAAGTCAAAACTGGTCAAAGCTGTGTGCTATTTTTTTGGGGACTGGGCTGCTACTGAAAGTCCACAAATAGCATATCATCTTCCCCTGAATCTCCACACAGAAACAATTTCCAGAAAATCCAGAACTCTTCCTCTTAATGTCCTTTCCATATTTGTTTAGGTAGTATGGACACTAAGTGAAAATTATGTTCTTAACTCCTCTTAATCAAACTACTTGGATTCAAAGGGAAATAGGAATCATTCTAGGCAGGAAACCACTTCCTTTATTTGGGGGGGGGAGAGGTTTTTGCTATAGGGTGCGTGTGCTAACTAGAAAGACAGAGACAGACAGAAAGCGAGAAATCACCCCTCCCCCCCAGGGGGGTTGGCCACGCCACAATCCCTCCTCCTCCATTTTCCTCTTGGGATCTTGGGCATGCATGCACACATGCTCGGCATGAGTTTCAGCCACCAGGTCCAGGACTCAAATCACCAACTGATAGTCCCAATTTATTCTCATTATTTTTAAAAACATTCATTCACTACATATCCCTTGGCTTGTATAAAGAATTTAACCAACACAGAATACTTTTCATACCAGTCCAGTCGAGAGTACTATACATTTTATCACCAACATGTAATAAACCATTTCTGTGTCCCACTAATGTCATGCCTATTTGTTCTCTTGCTATCCTTCTCTATACTTTTCCCTTTTCCCGCCCCATTCCATACTTCTTCAGCATCCTTAACTATTTTCACTGCTTTTATACCCTCCAATATTTCGATCTCTACCATAAAGTGCGGATAGTTGGTATATATTAAGTGGATACATACAATATTTTTCTTTCGTATCCTGGCTTGTTTCACTCAGCAATAGATTCTCCATATTCTATCATGTTCTATCAAATTCCAGGTTTTTTTTTTTTTATGGCTGAGTAGTATTCCATACAGTATATGTGCCACACTTCTTCCATCTGTTCGTGAACAGTTGGGTTGGTTTCATGTCTTAGCAATCATGAAAAATGCTGCAATAAACATTGATGTACAAGCACTTTTCAGACTGAGCAGTGGCATTGTTAGATTAAATGGTAGTTGTATTTGTAGATCTTTGAGAAACATCCATATTGTTTTCCACAGTGGCTGAATCAGTTTACATTCTCACCAACAGTGTAGGAGAGTTCCCCTTTCAGCACATTAGGGGGTGACTTATTTTTCCTCTTTCTCTCTCTAGTGAGCACATGCACCCTATGGCCAAAAAAGAAAAAAAAAGTAATAATTATAATAATTTTTTAAAAAGAGAAGAGATGAAGGCTTTACTATGCATCATGTGATGCTATGCCAGGTAAGAATGTAGGAAACATCCCAAAATCGTAATTGAGCTATAAGGAATTAAAGTAACACCATATTAAATATGAGAGTTTTTTTTTTTTTTTTGGAGAGGTTTTCGCTATAGGGCGTGTGCGCTCACCAGACAGACAGAGACATAGAGACAGAAAGTGAGAAATCACCCCCCAGGGGGGATGGTCACACAGCAATCCCTTCTCCTCCATTCTCCTCTCAGGATCTTGGGCACGCACGCACATGCGCCCGGCGTGAGTTTTAAGCCACTGGGTCCGGGAAGCGAACCGCAGTCGACTACGTGAGAGTCCAGCGACATAGCTGGACTGCTGGTTCCCATGACAGTTTGCTTTTTGGTGACTGACCT
The DNA here is from genome assembly GCF_000334495.1 of Tupaia belangeri chinensis. NCBI lineage: Eukaryota > Metazoa > Chordata > Mammalia > Scandentia > Tupaiidae > Tupaia > Tupaia belangeri. Next base: position 385,906 of record NW_006203440.1, read on the forward strand.
TGCTTTACTGTTTAACTTGTAACAATTAATAAAAGAAACTAATCATAGCCTTACTGAGTTTTCACAGGAACTGAGACTTGAGACCAGAGAACAGATGTGTCTAAGAAAATGAAAGACAGATACATGCTGGCCTTGAGGGTCAGATGACCACAACTGTGAACAACAATTTGGTGCCATCAACTCTCCATGTGACTAAGAAAATGACTGATTTTCTTCCCCCTCTCTCCACTTCCCTTACTGATTTTATCTTTCCTTTTTAAACCTCTCATTCCAGCCTGATACTTTGCTTTTTTGCCTTTTTTTAGAGAGGTTATTTATTTATCTATTTATTTAGCTACAGAGAGCATGCACCTGCTGGGGAGGGAGGGAGGGAGGGAGGACGCACGAGAGAGAGAGAGAGAGAGAGAGAGAGAGAGATAGATAGATAGATAGAAAGATCACCCCCAGGGAGGATGGACATGCCACAATCCTTTCTCCTCTCAGAATTTTGGGCATGTGTCTTCTATTTGCCTCTCAGGATTTTGGGTACACACATACACATGCCTGACATGAATTTCAAGCTGCCAGGTCTGGGACTCAAACACAGTTGGCCATGTGGGAGTCCAGCCCCTTAACCACTATGCAACCTGTTGAACTCAAGACTTTGGAGATGGTCTTTGAGCATTAGTTTGCCATCTTCCCAGGTCCCTGTTTTCTGAATAAAGCTACTTTTTCTTTACAACACTGGTCTTTCAAGTATTGGCTTATCAAGCATTGGGAAGCCCAGGTTGGGTTTGGTCAACAGGCTAGACCTACAGCTGGTCCAGTTACAGAATTTGGCAAGCCTCCTGGAGCAGTGCCTTCTAGTGTCCAATGCCTTAGGGTCTCCAGGAGCCACATAATTGGCTGTGGCAGCAAGTGTTTTTCATGGCTGTGAAGTCATGGAGGTGCAAGTTGTCCAAGGTTAGTTGGCCCAAGAGCAGGGGCAATGATCTCAGGGACAGACCCAAGCAGCTGCCCAAAACTGCATATTGTTTTATGAAAACTCCCTTTTCTTCCTGCCTGGCATTGGCTGCCTGCTTTCAAGATTTGTGGAAGGAAACAAGCATCTGGAACAAGATGATGAATCTTTTTCAACCAAGTAAGGCTACCAACAGTGTGTGCCAGGGTCTTC
>NW_006203440.1:387313-391305 GCF_000334495.1 Tupaia belangeri chinensis
CTATTATCTGGGCTTTACCACCAGGGCTTCTCAAAAAAAGGTATTTGGACCGATTGGGGTCACTTCCATAGCAATAGCCACCTGGACCCTCTGGGCTACTTCTGTGGTACTGTTGGTGAGGGAACAACTTGTAGAGATTCTGGTACTGGTTTCTCTCATGTGTGAGGTTGAATTTGGAGATGTGTCATCTAATTGTTCTTTTGTGATGGGAGGAACTTTGTCAAGCCCCTCTCAAAGTCCTTTGGGATAAATGTTGGCAGACTACTCAATTTATATCTATTATTCTGTGACCAAACACATCTCTTTTCTGGTATTCAAAAGCTTCTAAGTTGTCTGTGTATCTCTTTTGCCTTTTTCCTCTGTCTACTTTGAATTTGTTGATTTTTCCCCCCACTAAAACTCATGATTTTAAGGTAAGACAGGAAGATTCAAGGCTGCTTGGAGACTTCTGTTAGTCAGGTTAAATCAGTTCTGATTAGATTTAAGTCCTAAACTCATTTGAAACTACAGGATAAAAATATGGGTAAAAGATCTTTGTACATAATCAAAATTCCAACAGGAAAATGAAAGAAATGGGACTGTGGCATGGCCACATCCCTGCAGGATACTTTCTCACTTTCCATCACTCACTCTCTGTGGAGCACACGTGAACTACAGCAAATTTTAATTAAAGGAAATATTGGGACCAGCCCGTGGTGCAGTGATTAAAGTGCTGGACACACCTACATGGCCAACCATGGTTGGAGTCCTGGACCTGGTGGCTTGCTTTCTCACTTTTTCTCTCTCTGTCTCTCTCTCAGGTCAAATTAAAATGAATGAATAAATTCTTTTTTTTTTAAAGGAGATATCAAGAAAGTAAAAGAAATCATTTAAACTATTTCATATTTTCAACTTAAAAACACTTTTAGATAGTACTGGAAAGATCATTTTAAAACGTGAATTACAATATATTTTTTAAATCATGACTTACAAATTAAGAATTCCTTCCATGTATGTCTCATGACATTTGAATTTATGCATTATCTCAACAAATTCGAAATAGAACTATAGAAGAATCAGCCTCTCCCTGACACCAGAGAGAGCATTAAGTTCTATTACAGCAATGTCTCCGAGGACCTCTCTCACTGCCCATGTCAGGGAGAAGCACAGGGAGTGGGGAGTAGAAATGGAAACTTTTTCCCGTGGTCGCTGGTGTCAGGATACACAGGCGGACTTCAGCGCCCAGTGTGAACAACGTTCTACCGGCTGGGGGGGCCGACGCTGAGGGTTCAACCCACCCGCTGAGGTTCCACCTCCGCCCACTTGGCCCCCCAGACTCAGGGGACTCCCTCACAAAACAGATACTGACCAAAACCGTTGCCAATTTGTCGAGGAAGCAGCCTCTCTGCATTCAGTATAAACGGCCCGACAAATCCAAGTTTCCCCCTGAAATCCGTCCCTTGCTGCAGGCGAATCAGCACAGCCCCAGCGGCCGCGAACACACCTTCGGACGTGAACAGGAAGTCGCGCATACCCCTGGGCGGAAGAACGCGCCGGCCGGAAACCGCGGCGGCCGGCGAAAGGCTCAGGGCCCGCCCACAAGCTGACGCGCTTCCTGCAGGGTCAGGCGCTCCAGGGCTTGGAAGAAATGTAGTGGATGCGAAGTGTTTCAGCTCTAGTCCATATCCGAGTCGGGGTCTCCTCCTTCGCCCAGGTTCCCGAGGTCATTGCAGAGGTCACCATCGTCGCGCCCAGAGTGTTGCTAAGGGAGCCCCTGTCTCTGGGAGACGCTCGAGGCAGCTTCCTGAATCTGCGTCCGTGTCCGGTTAAACGTCTCCCCGGCAGTTCTCTTGCCCGCCTTTCTAGTTTTGGTCATTTCACCATTTGCTGTCTGTACCTGCTGCCATATCAAAAGCCCACTCCTGGGTGTGTTCTCGCCCTTCCCTGCCCCTACTGGACGGTACCGGTCGGCACACCTGCCCCTTCCGCAGAGTTTCTGCAGACCCAACCCTCTCCACACCCCTCCCATCCTGGGGTCCTTCTTGACACAGCAATGCCTCCCTGTGGCCGTTCCCTCACTGTCACTGACACAGGGAGGCCTCTGACCTTGGCCTGGGGGACATCACCCTGTGATACCTGTGTTTTCTGCCCCAAGTCCGATTTCACTGGCCGAGCCTGCCATGTGTGTTCACATCGCTGATGTTCCTGGGTAGGAGGCGTTTTCATTCTGCTCCTGTGAATGCTGTTGTGAGGCAGTCTCTGGTCCAATTAAAATAAAATGAATGAATAAATAAAATTAAAAAAGAAAGTAATTAGGACTGTTTCAAGATCTTTGTTCTTTAAATTCTACAATTTCAAGGGGAATCAGGCCCTGCCCATACAGTGACCGGCCTTCCAGGTGCCCCTCCCACACTCAAGGTTTTCGGTTGACCAAGAGTCGGGTTTTGGTGATGGAGACTGGTTCCCGGATGCCCGTCCATCTCTCATTAAAGCATCCCTGGTGATTTTCTTTCCCCCCTTTCTACCTCGGTTTTTACTGTCCTCCACAACCCGATCCTGTTTGGTCGCCACTCGGGGATGGGCTTTTCCCCTTGCTGGATGTACAGGGCGCCACCCTGTCTCCCGGCCCTGGGGTTCTGCAGACCCCAGTCCCCCCTGATTCCTCTGTCCTGGGGTCCTCGTGGGCCCAGCACCGCCTCCCTCAGGCCTGTCTCTAGTAGTCACTGACTCAGGGAGGGCCCTTACCGTGTGCTGAAGACTCACCAGTCACAGCCCGGGGACACTCTGTGTCCTTCTGTTTCAGTTCCCATTCCACGGGCTGAGCCTGGCAGGTGTGTCCCCATCGCTGATGTCCCAAGGGAAGTAGCTCATCATGAGCAGGGGCAAGTTCATTCTATCCCTGTGACTGTGGATGCAGCACAGGGATATGGATAATAGAGCCTGAGAGAACCTGAGTGAGAAAAGGAGCCTGAAGGAGAAAGGGAGATGATGACATTGCACTTGAATGCCACCAGGCCCTAGGGACTTGGAAGACACAACAGGTGACTTTGGCAAGAAGTAGTGGGATGCAAGAAAATCAATAAAAAGAAAATGAATGGGGCCAGCCAAGTACGTGGTGGTTAGTGCAGCTGGACCTCTCATGGCTGATTGCAAGGTTTGAGTCCCAGACAAGGCACCTTGAAAAGCATGCCTGTGTGTATGTGTGTACCTCAATCAGAATCACCTCCATCTTTGAACTTTACATTATATTTGCTTCCTCCTTTTGTCCAGAATAAATAGAGTGATTATTAGCCTTATTATCTTTGCTAACTAGTGTGAAACCTTTTTGTGTAGCTGTTCCTTGGCAATGTAATCCCCAATCACAGACCCCTGCCTAGAGCCATGTGGACCATTCAACAAAGGTCTGGAGAGTGCCACTAGAAATTATTATTAATTTTTTTACATGCAGAATACATTGTATATTGGCTCAATCAAGCACATCAACATATGTGTTATTGTCAACAAATAATTTTCCATTTCTCATTTCCTGTATATTTTGCCTTTTTTCCCATCCTTGATTCCCTGCCTCTCACCCTCTGCCATCTCCCATCCTCCTCCCACACTGTGTCTGGTATCTATTGTTGTTTTCTATGCTCTTCCCCACCCCCATATTTTATTGTTTCACTAAATATCTTAATTAATCTAAATATTTTCAATAGCAAGCACAGCTGATATATACATATCCATGAACACAAGTCTGAATAGAATGAATAGAATGAACATACTATAAAGTAGCACCTAGCTAGGGCTATATAGCTTACTGTAGTCATCAAATAGGTATTTTTAATGCTTTTTTTTAATTAAAAGAAAAAGTTTTAGTTTTTTTTCTGAAACTTTTTTTTAACTTAATTTACATTCACTCCCTAAGCATCATCACAGCATACAAAATATGATTTCCCATCCAGAATATACTGCATAGTAACTTAATCATGCGTGTTATGGTCAAAAATTTTCCATTTCTAGTTTACATATAT
>NW_006203440.1:392316-395780 GCF_000334495.1 Tupaia belangeri chinensis
GCTCGGCGCGGGTCCCGGGGGGGGCGGGGACCCGCACCCAGGCCCGGGTGGGCTGGCACAGGGCCCCTCCGCCCTCCACTGCCTCGCTCAGCGCGGGTCCCGGGGGTCAATAATCTAACTACTTTTGATAGCAAGTTCAGCTGGTAATTTCAGGAAAGCAGTTTTAAGTTAAATCAAAGAAATCCCAAGGGACGTTGCTTAAAACTTAAAGCCAGGAAACAGTTTAGGATTTGGTTCAAATGGTAGGTGTGTGAACATATCGACATTTCAAGACAGGACACAAATCCTTAAAACTGGACAACAAAGCCTACAAGAAAATCAGCAATGTTTTAATAAAAAGTTATAAAATTATATTTCACCAATTCAGTCTCATGTACTTTATCTTCTGTTGTGGTTTGATTTTCCCGATTAAATTCTAGGATATAATATTCAACTCCAGACTTGTCCCTATGATTAAGTTGTCCATTTTCTTAGTTTTTGAACTCTTATTTCTGTGGCTGTATTTAATTTTCCTGATATAGCAGTCCCTTGAGATCTTCTTGGAGATCTGGTCTGGTGCTGTTAAATCCTTTCATGTTTTGTTTATCTAAGACTCTTCTTGTCTTTTCTTCCCACATGAAGGATAATCTTGCCGGGTACAGTATTCTTGGTTGAAATTGCTTTTCCCTTTGAATATATTTTCCCATTCTTTCCTTGCTCACATTGTTTCCAATGAGAGGTCTGCTGTTATCCTGATGGGATACCCTTTGTAGGTAATTTGATGTTTTTCTCTTGCCAGTCTTAGTATCTTGTCTGTCTGGGGTTTTGGTCAATCTGGCTATAACGTGTCTTGGAGAAGATCTTCTTGGGTTGATTCTATTTGGGGTCCTTTGTATTTCTTGGGACTGGATCTTTGAGTGCCTCTCTAGGTTTGTAAAGTTTTCTTGCAAGATTTCATGGAATAGATTATGAGTCTCTTCGCCTTCTGGGATACCAATTATCCAGATGTTTGGACGTTTGATGATATCTAACATTTCTCATATATTATTCTCATTTTTTGAGCCATTTTCTCAATCTTCATGGTTGATTTTTCTAGGTCAGCCATTTTCTCTTCTATGTCTGAGATTCTATTTTCTGTATTATCTAATCTCATTTTAATACTTTCAAGGGAGATTTTGACTTCCTGTATTATAGCCTTCATCTCTAACAGGTCCTTTTGATTCTTTTTTAAAGTTTGTAATTCCTCTTTTAGAACTTGCAAGAATTTCCTCACCTCCTGGAAGTCATCATCTTTTTTCTCCTTTCTCTTCTGCAGTTCATTGTCTGTCTTCTCTTCCATCTCTGTTAGCTTTACCATTATGAATATTCTGAATTCTTTATCAGACATTTCCATTATTTCTATTGAACTTTCTGTGGATGAAGAGGAGTTATTCTTTTCCCTAGGAGGAGAGGTGTTTTCTTGCTTTCCCATATTTCTTGTGGTCCTGCGGTGATATCTAGTCATCTGATGGATTGTGTGTTTCTTCCTAATTCTTGAATTTCAGTCTGAGCATTTGGGAGCATGCAGAAAGAGGTGATCTGGAATCTCTTTGCTGTTCCATTGTGATCCTTTTGTGCAGCAGATTCAGTAGATATTGAGGAATATATTAACCCTAATAGTATTTGGATATTTGGCTAAAGTTCCATTAGCTCCATCTAGAAACACAGTAAGTGGAGATGACGAGTGGAGAGATGAGATAATGAGAAAAGGAAACAGAAAGAGAGAAACAACAATGACAACGATGAAGAAACAGAAAAAGAAGAAAGAAAAAACCTAAAATATTATTATTAATGTTATTATTATTATTTTTAAAAAAGCACAAAATAGATTCCATGAGGAATCTTCATCTGAAGATGTTCCTCTTGTCTCTCCTGCCTGGATGGGAGGAGGAGAGGGGATTATTAACAAGACAAAGGCGGAGCTGAGAGCAAGAGAATCCTTTACCTTTAAAAAATTTTAAAAAGGAAAAATTACCAAAAAATGAGAAGACAGAAGCAGAGAGAGACAGAGACAGAGACAGAGACACAGAGTCAGAGATAGAGAGAAGGCTAGAGGAGCTCCCTACCACTCAGATTTGTGGGCCGGAGGGCGGATTATCAGTAGGAAATCTTCATTTCTCTTTTACCCTGAAATCACTAGTTCTCAGCAGCCATGAGGAATCTTCATTTGAAGACCTGCCTCTTGTCTCTCCTGCCCTGAAATCACTAGTTCTCAGGAGCCATGAGGAATCGTCCTCTCGCCCTTAGAAATTATTAAGCTGTTTGATCAGGTTTGTGTAATTGCTTTTGCATAGGAACCCAACTCCTGTTTCTCTTTACCCCCTCCTCATTTTCCATTGTAATCACCATGTCAACCCAGAAATGATTGTGAATTTTGCCATTATAAGCACCCCTTTCCTTTCACTCAGGGCTGCAGGATCTGTGAGTCATGAGTCTTCCCATAAGCTGCCAGCAATAAAACTCCAATAATTTGGCTATGATTGGATGTTCTCTTATTTCTCACTGATTTGATTGCAGTATCCCAAAATCCTAAAAGGACAAATAGAGAAGTAATTGTGGTGTAACCATTACCCATGGCCGGTGCTTCCTCACTTTCCCTCTGTCTCTCTCCAGCTAGGGCACCAGTTCTCTAGGGAAATTTGAGAGGAGAGACAGAATAAACAAAAAGGAAGGAAAGCAGAAGAGGTGAATGGCTTTGATCAACATCACCTGATGATCCTGTGCTCAGCAGGTCTGAGAAGAGAATGTGGGGTTTGTGAATTCAAGGGAAGGCTTCTCCAGCTGATTCACCCCCTGCTATAATCTATCTTATGGATTTCACCAGGACAGGACTTTATTCAGGGAAACGGACAGGACTTTATTCAGGGAAACAAACAAAAAGTTGCTGAGTCTTGATATTTCAGTTGTTCCAGATAATCAGACAGCTGAAGAACAAAAAGGCAGCACTCCAGAGAGATAGGAGCAACTCTTTAATCCAAGGAACAAAAAGGCAGCACTCTGGAGAGAGAAGTAACTTTTTTTTTTCTTTTTTTTTATTATTATAAATTTTTTTTCTCATCAAAACACACATATGAATTTTCCATCCAAAATACACTGTGCATTGGCTCAATCAAGCACATCAACATACATGTTCTCGGCAGATGATTTCCCAGTTCCCGTGTCCTGCATACCTTGCCTTTTGTTTTGCCATCCTAGATTCCCATCCCCATCCTCTGCCATGTCCCATCTTCCTCCTCCATTGTCCCTAACATTCATGATTGCCCTCAATGCCTTCTGCCCGCCCCCATTCAATTGTTCTACCAATGAACTCAATTAGTCCAAGTATATCCACTAGCTAGCACAGCTGACATATCCTTACACATGTATCCAAATCTGATCCTAGGCATAAACCCCAGGGAGTAGAATGAACATATTATAAAGTAGACCCCAGTTGTGTCCATACAACT
>NW_006203440.1:398860-402303 GCF_000334495.1 Tupaia belangeri chinensis
CCCCGCGGCTTCCGCCCAGAGAAGTAACTTTTTAATATGCTGGTAGCTGTGGAGGAGTTAACATTCAGAATCTCCGGCCTGCTTGGTGGTCAAACACAGTCTTTTATTGGGAAGTTTGGGGAGGGGCGTCTCTCAATGAGCTTAGGGTATCCTATCAGGGAGAAGAAGTCTATCAGAAAGAAGCAGCCCATCAGGGAGATGTAGCCCAGAGTTTGTTCTCAGGAAGAAAGGTGTCCAACTTCTCAAGGTCTCAGATTGTACTTTATCACTCTGGAGGAGGAGGGCAGAGGCAGTGAATTCTCAGAGGCCTGTAAAATATTGGCAATTGCTGGCCTTGGGCTATTGTGCCACATCACAGTGATAACAGAAGACTATATAGCACCTGTGATATACAAACACATGTCAGTCACCTGTTCTGGTTATTGGTAAGGCCTTCAGTCAACAGAAGGTAGTTACTATTTAAGGGTTTTTTTTTTTTTTAATAGACCACAGATTAGTTTATTTTTAACACCCATCATGCCATGAATTCATAGGGAATAGGTTCCAGTAGCTCAGGCTCCTTTCCATTGGTTCTCACAAAGTGTGCTTCTCTGGGTGGAGCAGGCTGGCACTTTAGTTGAACCCAGGTACCTTTCTCTTTGGCTTCTTTCTTTTTCTGGTCATTTTCCTTCACACATTTTAGGAACCTATCTCTGCTCTTAGAATGCTTAATATGCTCAATACGCACATTGATTCTCTTGGCAAGAATCTTGCCCTTAACTTGTTTGTTCACAACAATGCCAACCGCATGCTGGGTAACATTGTAGACTCTTCCAGTTTTGCCATGGTAACATTTGTGGGACATTCCTTTTTGAACAGTACCCATTCCCTTAATGTCTACCAATATCACCTTTCTTGTAGATTTGCATATATGTTGCCAAAGGAACAACTCTATGTTCTCTAAAAGGCCTAGAGAACATACAACGGGTGCCTCTCCTCTTTCTCTTTGTGTTCATCATTTTGGTTAATTACTGGAAGATGGCGGTTCCAGCCAAAAGGAACTTTACTATTTAAGTTTTAGGAAAGTCAAACATTATATGTAGAATAGGGTTCGTGCACTCATCAGAAAGGCAGAGAGAGACAGAGAGACAGAAAGTGAGAAATCACCTCCCTGGCAAGGATGGCCATGCTACAATCCCTTCTCCATTCTTCCCTCGGGATCTGTGGTTTAAGTCCCAGACCCAGGGGCTTAAACTCATGCCAGGCGTGTGTGAATGTGTGCCCAAGATCCCAAGAAGAGAATGGAGGAGAAGGGGATGTGGCATGGCCATCCCCCTGATGGGTGATTTCTCACTTTCTGTCTCTCTCTGTCTTTATGGCTAGCAAAAGCCTCTCCAGATAAATAAATAAATAAAAATAATAAAAGAGCAAGTTCGTTCTTTTACAAATTATTTATTGGGCCATCAGATGGTGTAATGGTTATGTCACTGGGCTCCCACCCTCGTGTTTGAGTCCCGGACCTGGTTTCTTCAAATTCATGCCAGGCATGTACCAGTGTGTATGCAAAATCCTGAGAGGAGAATGGAGAAGAGGGGATTGCATTGTGGCTATCCCCACTGTCGGGGGGGGCTTCTTGCTTTCTGTCTCTCTCTCTCTCTGGTGAGTGAAACTCTCTTTTAAAAAAAAGAATTATTTTTTAATGTTGTTACTATTACTTTTTTTTAAGAAAATAATTATTTATTTATCTTCATTTGTTCTTATTATTTTTTAATTTGAGCAGAGAGAGAAAGGGAAATTGAGAAAGGAAGGTCCAGGACTTGAACAGCGGTCAGCCATGTGGGAATCCAGCCCTTTTAGCAAAAATGACTACATTACCTGCAGGCCCCTATTACTTACTTTTCCCCCCCTTACTTCACCTATAAAAATAGTAAGAATGCATGGGAACCAGCAGTTAGCGTAATGGCTATGTTGCTGGATTCCCACGTAGTCGACCGTGGTTCACGTCCCAGACCCAGTGGCTTGGAACTCATGCCGGGCGCGTGTGTGTGCATGCCCAAGATCTCGAGAGGAGAAAGGAGGAGAAGGGATTGTGGTGTGACCATCCCCCCTGGGGGGGTGATTTCTCGCTTTCTGTCTCTATGTCTCTCTCTGTCTGTCTGGCGAGCACACGCGCCCTATAGTGAAAACCTCTAAAAAGAAAAACTTTTTCCTTAAATGCCTGGGTTTGCAGTTGACTGTCTTTCTCCACTTATTGCTTATGGAAACTTGGGATCCAATGGCCTCCATTTCATTTTTTTCCCTGACTTTGTATTTCTCATACAAGTGGTTCAGTGAGTGGCCTGGGCTCAGGAGGCCTCCTCTCATAAGCCCACCCCTACGCTCTGGGAGTAACTGAAACTTTCACCACTCTTTTTTTTGGAGAGATTTTCACTGTAGGGCACGTGCGCTCGCCAGACAGACAGAGAGAGACATAGAGATAGAAAGCGAGAAATCACCCCCCAGGGGGGATGGTCACGCCACAATCCCTTCTCCTCCATTCTCCTCTCGGGATCTTGGGCACGCACGCACACGCGCCCGGACCACTCTTTTGTCTAGTGTTCTGGGGGCCTGGGCTCACCCCACCCACCAGAAGACTTTGGCCTTGGCTCAACAGGCCTCCTCTCATTGGTACACCCCTAGACCCTATGAGTAACTTAGGAGCTTTTGTGACTTTATCACCCAGTGCTCTAGCAACCTGGGCTCATCCCAGTTCAGGACACCGGCTTGGGCTTGGCAGGCCTCCTCTTGTGAGTGCACCCTCAGGCCCTGGAAGTAATTTTGGAACTTTTGGCACAGCAGCTCACTCGCTGCACTTGATCATCTTCACTACATTATATTTTCTTACCTTCCATCAAGAGCTGAAAGTTTGGTAGAGAAGCCAAGGAGCTGAAGTTACCCATAACTGCTCTGATCTGGTAGACACAAACCTTCAGTAGGAACACACTTGGGAACTAAGTTTGAAATTTCTACTTCTAATACTACAGAAATTACTCCAATAAATAGGAAAAAGTGAATACCACATCAGATGATCAAAAAACAGCACAGATCTTCTTCTCCGAGAGAACACCAAATGGCGGATGACGCCGGTGCTGCCGCAGGGCCCGGAGGCCCTAGGGGTCCTGGGATAGGAGGCCGTGGCGACTTCCATGGAGGCTTCGGCAGTGGCCCCGCGGTCGGGGCCGGGGCCTCGGGCGGGGCCGCGGAGCTCGCGGAGGCAAGGCCGAGGACAAGGAGTGGATCCTGGTCACCAAGCTGGGCCGCCTGGTCAAAGACATGAAGATCAAATCCTTGGAGGAGATCTATCTCTTCTCCCTGCCCATCAAGGAGTCTGAGATCATCGACTTCTTCCTGGGAGCGTCTCTCAAGGACGAGGTTCTGAAGATCATGCCTGTGCAGAAGCAGACGCGTACTGGCCAGCGGACCCC
>NW_006203440.1:402407-420901 GCF_000334495.1 Tupaia belangeri chinensis
CATGGTCCCAGTGCGGAGAGGCTACTGGGGGAACAAGATCGGCAAGCCCCACACTGTCCCTTGCAAGGCGACCAGCCTCTGTGGCTCTGTGTTGGTGCACCTCATTCCTGCCCTCAGAGGCACTGGCATTGTCTCTGCTCCTGTGCCCAAGAAGCTGCTGATGATGGCTGGCATCGATGACTGCTACACCTCAGCCCGGGGCTGCACTGCCACTCTGGGCAACTTCGCCAAGGCCACCTTTGATGCCATCTCCAAGACCTACAGTTATCTGACCCCTGACATCTGGAAAGAGACTGTGTTCACCAAGTCTCCCTATCAGGAATTCACCGACCATCTCGTCAAGACCCACACCAGAGTCTCTGTGCAGAGGACCCAAGCTCCAGCTGTGGCCACAACCTAGGGTTTTCATGCAGCGAGAATAAAGTGAATTAAGCCTGAAAAAAAAAAAAACCAGCACAGATCTTGACAAAATATTAGAAAACAAGGGGGTAACTCTCCCCTATGTGAGCAGAGTAGACCCACACCAATAATGGACAGCACAGAGTGAAGCAGAAGCACCTCCATCTTTGAACTTTACATTGTACTTGCTTACTTCTTTTGCCTGGAGAAAATAGAGGGACTAGTAGTCTTACTGTCTTTACTAACTAGCCTGAAACTTCTTTGTTTTGATGTTCCTTAGCAATGTAACTACCAGTCACCTGACCCCTGCCCAAAGCCATGGGGACCATTAAATAAAGGTCAGGAGAATGCCTTTAAAAATAATTAACCTGGAGAACCAGCAGTTAGCGTAATGGCTATGTCGCTGGATTCCCATGTAGTTGACCGCGGTTCGCGTCCTGGACCAGGTGGCTTAAAACTCACACCGGGCACATGTGCGTGTGTGCTCAAGATCCCGAGAGGAGAATGGAGAAGGGATTGCGGCATGGCCATCCCCCCTGGGGGGTGATTTCTCACTTTCTGTCTCTATGTCTCTCTCTGTCTGTCTGGCGAGTGCACGTGCCCTATAGCGAAAAACCTCTCAAAAAAAAAAAAAAAAACCTGGGAACCAGAAGTTAGCATAATGGCTATGTCGCTGGACTCTCATGTAGTCGACTGTGGTTTGTGTCCCGGACCTGGTGGTTTAAAACTCACGCAGGGTGCTGTGCGTGTGTGCCCAAGATGCCGAGAGGAGAATAGAGGAGAAGGAATTGCAGCATGGCCATCACCCCTGGGGGGTGATTTCTCGCTTTCTGCCTCTCTGTCTCTCTTTGTCTGGTGAGCACACGTGCCCTATAGCAAAAATCTCTCAAAAAAAAAAAATTAACCTGGGACCAGCAAGTGGCATGGTGGTAGCACTGGATTTCCACATGGTCGACTATAGTACAAGCTCTGGACCTGGCAGCTTGCTTTCTCACTGGTGTGTTTCTCTCTGTCCAAATTGAAGAGTGGTAATAGGAAATAAAACAATTTTTAAAATTACATATTAAAATAATTAACCTGCTTGCTTCAGCTTCTGTAACTACTTTTTGCATGAGAATCCCACTCCCTTTCCTCTTTGCCTCCTCCTCAGTTTTCATTGTAATCATATCAACCCAAAATTGATTGTGATTTTTTGCCTATATAAACACCCCTCTCCTTCCATTTTGGGCTGCAGGGTTTTCAGAGACATGAGTCTGCACATATGTCACTGGCTTAATCAATAAAACTTCAATAAATTTGGCTATGTCTGAATGTCCTCTTATTTCTCGCCAATTAGAATATAACATTTGGAGGTCCCAGTGAGATCAGCACCTACCTGGTACTTGAGTGAGGCATTCTAGGGAGACCAGATTATGTGTAGATGATTAGCCTCATGAGGCATTTTAAGTGGACACTTGCAACCCTTAAGATCACCAGTTACAACAGGAGGTGGCTATGAAATTAGTACAGTAGTGCAGTGTGTGCTACAGTTACTTTTCTACAGCTATGAATTAATAACAATTTTTTGTTTGTTCCCATTACTGTAGTCTGTGAATGATACTATATATAGTAGTAAATGGAATAATGAACTACTATCTACAAATATTTTATGCATTCATTACATACTTAACCTTTTCTTCATTTTTGTGATTTGTTTTTCAGATGTATGTCTTCATTTACTATTTTTTTCAATACCTAGTAGGTATTTGACTAGGCCAAAATGTTTGTGAGAATTTTAAATTGTTGCAAAACTTTAAAAATGTTTCAAATATAATTATTAAATAAAGTCAGTATATAAGTGCACCCTTGTACTTCAAACCTGTGTTGTTCAATGGTCAACTATATTCTGATATTTTTGTTCATCTTTAAATGCATACAACAGCAGTAGTAAAAAGTTTCATTCATCAGTCTTATCTTCCAGGACTTTTCATCTGTTCCTACACATATTGAAGTACATGTATGTAGTTTCTTTAATGCTTTGCAGAGACCCAACAGTGTGCATACAAGTGGCCCCTAAACAATCCCTGCTGACCTGACTCATTGTCACCATGGGGACTCCCTATTTCCTACCCATGTCAGTGCAAAGTTCTTCCCATGATGGTCCCCAAATGGAGCAACTTCACGTTTTCCATGTCACTGACCAAGGTGAGATGGAACCTTCCCAGAGATGGAAGGGGCTCTGTAAGTGTCAAGGGTGAGTGTGACCAGATTTCTGAGGCTGGATACTTGTGAGTCAGGATTTGACACAGCCTAAAAACAGCATTTTAAGAAGAGGACAGAAGAATTCACAGAGAATATCACCTTTTCCTAAGGAAGAGCCAACCCTGACTCCTCATCTAGCTTCTCTTTTTATTTAAATTTATTTTATTTTATATTATTATTTTATTATTTTATTTGACAAGAGGAATGGAGGGAAAAGAGAGAGAGAAAGAGAAAAAGTGAGAAAGGAAGCAGCCAGGTTCGGGACTCAAATCACAGTTGGTCATGTGAGAGCCCAGCACCCTTAAACACCATGCTACCTGCCTTCCCCTCTAGCTCCTATCTGAGTTTCTTTTATGAAAAGCAATGGTCTTGAGAGAGGTCAGTGCTGTGTGTGGAGAATGTGTCTTTTAAGGTTTCAATTAACAGCCCACTTCATGTACCCAAATCACCCTGACAAAGAGGAATTCAACATAAGGATAAGAGTCCTCTGCTGTCCTGAAACATGAAGACTAGCACCTTTTGTTGTTGTTGTTGTTGTTGTTAGTTTCCTTGAATAAAACTTGTCCTAGTGAAAATCACAAAATATATTATAGCAGGTGGTGAATCAGCTGGATAGGCCTTCCCTTAAATTCACAGACCCCACATTCTCTTCTCAGACCCAGTGAACACAGAATCCCACCACCTCTTCTGCCTTCCTTCATTTTTGCTTACTCACTCTCTCTACTTCAAAATTTTCCTATAAAGCTGGTGCCCTAGCCAGAGAGACAGAGTGAAAGAGAGAACAGAGAGAAAGTGAGAAAGGACTATCCATAAGAGCTAGTCACATCACAATTCCTTCTCCTCTATTTTTCTGTTTAAAATTTTGGGGTGCACACATGCAGAGAGGTGTGTTTTTCAAGTTGCCAGGTCTAGGACTAAAACCATGTAGTCGGGTATGTGTGATCCAGCCACTCTAACTACCATGCCACCTGCTCCCCACCAACTCTCTTTTTCTCTATTCCCGTGTCCCACAACTTCTTACCCATTACTCAGTGTTGTGTCTTCCCAAGGCACTAGCGCCCATCACATTCAAGTACAATGTCACTCTCAGGCTTCTTTTCTCACTTGGGTTGCTCTATTATACATTGTCACTGACACCGACCCCTGCCCCTGCCACATCCACAGTCACAGGAATAGGATAAAACCGCCTATGCCCGGGTGAGCTCACTTCCCTTGGGAAATCAGCAATGGGGTCAAACCTACCAGGTTGTCAGTAGGATGGGACCTGGGACAGTAGGACACAGGGTGTTCCCAGGTTGTTGCTGATGAGTCAACAGCCCAGGGTAAGAGTCCTCCCTGAATCATTGACTATGAGGGACCAACCTGAGGTGGCTGTGGGCTGAAAACAACCCAGGACAGGGGCCTCAGGGAAGACTGGTTTGCAGAAGCCAAGGGCTAGGAGAAGGAGTGGCACCCAGGTGCATAGAGCAATGGGAGAGCCCATCCCTAAGGGTGACCTGACAGGTTTGGTTAGTGGAAGATGACAGTGAAGAAACCACCAGCAAAGCTTTTGTGATAGATGGACACACATAGGGGAGCCAGCCTCAGAGCATGGCTCAGTTGCTGGACTCAGGCCATCGAAGGTAGGTATGGATTGTGAAAGCCACAATGACCACAGATCCTAGGAATGGAGGATGATGGGGACACCGATCTGGGTGGAAACTAGAAACTCTGAAGATCACTTCATCAACAAAATCCTATCACTGGCCCTGAAAGAGAAAGTTGAGTGAAGGCGAGCCTGAGCTTAATCTCCACTTTGGGGTGTTTTCCTCTGATCATAATCTGCTAAGCAGATCCTGGACAGGACAACATGTCCTGCCCTTGCTGTCTCCAGCTGAGTACTACCAGAAGGGGGCTCTCTGGACCAGCATAAGCCTCACCTGTCACCTTGCTAACATTGGAAAGCATGGGTCCACTCTGAGGGCTCAGAGTCATCCCATCTGAGATGTGAGGCCCAGACCTCTCAGAGCGTTGTTCACACAGTACAATTCCAGAAGCAAGATTGGCTACTTGGTTCTCTGACCTTACTTCCCACTGCCATCTCTTGGGTCTCTAAAGTCTATCATCCAAGCTGAACTTAGGCCTATATAATGATACAGATCAAGTGGTATTGGAAGGATGGAGCACTTATCTTTTTTCCTCAGGAAGTACTCTACCCATAGTGTCATAAAAATCTTTCTTGATTCCAAAAACCTCTAAAAGAAAAAAAAAAAAAAGGGACCAGCAATTAGCATAATGGCTATGTCGCTGGACTCCCACGAAGTCGGCCACGGTTCATGTTCCAGACCCAGTGGCTTAAAACTCACGCCGGGCACACGTACGTGTATGCCCAAGATCCCTAGAGGAGAAAGGAGGAGAAGGGATTGTGGCATGGCCATCCCCCTTGGGGGGTGATTTTTTGGTTTCTGTCTCTCTGTCTCTCTCTGTCTGTCTGGTGAGCGCACATGTCCTATAGCAAAAACCTCTTAAAAAAATCTTTCTTGATTCCAGCAGACTTACTACCAAGTTGGGGAAAGGACACAGCTTGTGTATGACTTGTTAG
Organism: Tupaia belangeri chinensis; assembly: GCF_000334495.1. Taxonomy (NCBI): domain Eukaryota; kingdom Metazoa; phylum Chordata; class Mammalia; order Scandentia; family Tupaiidae; genus Tupaia; species Tupaia belangeri. Next base: position 407,629 of record NW_006203440.1, read on the forward strand.
CTCTTCCTGGGATGCCCAGCAATACTTGAGTTTGACTACTTGTCAGAAGACTCTGTAAGTATTTTGTGTCTGAGGTAGGGCAAAGTTTGAAAGCTTCTAAAGCTCTAGGAGCCGGCAGGTGGCGTGGTGGATAGGGGCGCTGGACTCCCACATGGCCAACCACGGTTCAAGTCTTGGACCTGGTGGCTTGATTTCTCACTTCCTCTCTCTCTCTCTGTCTCTCTCTGATCAAACTGGAGAATAATAATGATAATAATAATACATTTTTTGAAAAAAAAAAAAACTTCTAAAGCTCTATCAAGGTGTAAAAGACAAATAAAATTGCATATATTTAAGTGTATGGCATAAAAAAGTTGGATTGTGATCACCAAAATTTTGTGAACAACTCAGGGGATTGTACCGGGAACCAAACTGAGAATGCAATTCTTACCACACTTGAACATGCAGAAAATTCACTCCCAGAGTAAAGACAGTGAAAAGTCTGTGTCTGGCTCCGACTCTCAGTCAGTGCAGTACATGGGGCTCCAGACAGACAGCATTAGGACAAGGGAGAGTCAGACAGGCTCTGGGCAACTATGGGCTTGGCGAAGGAAAGATAACTAAACATGGACAAGTGACTTTGTAGGAAACCAAGGGGAAAAATGTCATCATAAACATTCTTTGGGCAAACTTAGTGAAAGGAAAACAAGAGAGAACACCCAGGGGCTTCTGTCAACTTCTCAGAGTTTTCTCTGACATGCTCAGAGGTATGGAGGATGATAGCTGCTAAAGAGAAAGGAAAATATGAAGATATGGCAAAGTCAGACAAGGTCCATTTTGAAAGAGAAATAAAAACCTATATACCTCCTAAATGGGTAAGAACAAAAAAGTTCCAACAACCCAAGAGGCCTTCTTCACCCTTTTTTCTTCTTCTGTTCTGAATATCACCCAAGAACTAAAGGAGAAATCCTGGCCTCTCCATTGGTGATGTTGCAAAGCAACCTGGAGAGCTGTGGGATAACCCTGTGGCTGCTGATAAACAGCCTGGTGAGAAGAAGGCTTCTGATGTGAAGGAACAATACGAAATGGATGTTGTTGGATATTGAACTGAAGGAAAGCCTGATGCAGCACAAAAGGGAGCTGTCAGGGCTGAAAAGGGCAAGACAAAGGGGGAGGAAGGAGACAGAGAAAGGGTGATGACCCTGATGAATACATTTGTTCCACCTGAGTTTGTTTTTCCTTGTTTATGAAACATGTCACGTCCCCATATAAAACTCACTCCATTTGAAGACGAAAACTAAAATGAAAAAAATAAAAGGAAAATGCAGAAGGGGACATCATTACTATGCATATTTTGAGGCAGTGGGGCTAGGTTCTGCCTGAAATTTTAGATTGGAAAAAGCAAAGACCTTGAGACTGTCCTCATTCTTTCCACGAATAAAAACGTAGGCATAAAATTAACATAAATATTGTTTGTAAACTATATAATGGGACTGAATATAAGAGAGAAAATGAAATACAAAGAATGTAAAAAAAATGAATAAAATTGCAAAAAATAAAGAGAGAGAGAAATAAAAAGATTATACCTAGAGAAATAAAAACTCACACTGGCTGGGAGTGTGTGTGTGTGCCCGAAATCTGAGAGGATAACGGAGGAGAAGGGTTTGCGGTATGTAAATATCCCCCGGGGGGGGAAATAATTCCTTAATTTCTGTCTCTTTGTCTTTTTCTGTGTCTCTGGCAAGCACACGTGCCCTAGAGCAAAAATCTCTAAATAAACAATGTGATTGTCAAAAAAATGAAAATAACCAAAATGTGACTGGTATCGCCTTGAAGGTAAAAGAGAAAGCCACATGTGCATTTGGAAGAATTTTATTTCAATTCAGGCAACTTTGAGAAACACGTATTTACAATGACTTTAGATCATTACGATGATCAGGCCAAGAGAACATTTCCGTCATCGTTTCCACTGAAACCCTTTCACAAAGACCAATTCTCATGTGAGGTCCGGGCGCTGCAAAGAAGATGAAGATTCCATAGGGAGTCCTTCATCAGAGGTTTCAAAAATTCTGTCAAGCGGGCACCAAATACAGACGAACTGCAGAGCTTCGTAGTAACATGATACTGTCAGATTTCCGCTTGCACATTCTCAGTTATTGTACAGTAAACCTTAGAAAGCCTTTCTGTGAGCACCTGGTACATGCCCTTTGAAAGGGAATTTAGGATTACGTCATTGAAATGGTCAACGGGTATGTTTCCCGCAGGATGTGGGGCTCCAGCCTTTGCACGTGCACCAGAGATTGGGCAGGTTACGATGCAGCAGACACAGCTGCTCCCTGCATGCTGTCTTGGGCCGAACAGCTTGTCCAAGTCGCAGGAGGCTGGAGGCTGTGCTTTCCCCCTTGTGTGGGGTTTCTCAATCCCAGTCGCTCTCCTCAGAGGAGGAAGAAAGCCGGAGGTCCTCATAGAGGACACTCAGTGGGACCCGGGTACAGTGTCCTTCAGACTTCTCCGGGACGTGAGAGCTCTGAGCAGGAGGGGTGGACCTCTCAGGAGGACAGGGCGAGGGAGAGGTCATTAACCTGGAGCTCCACCATCCATTGTCCAACCTCCTGAAGACCACTCTGAGGGGCTGGCCGGGAACATGGCTGGGCGGGGGATGGTGGGACACGGTGCTGGCGTGGTCAGTGTTCAGGCGAGGTCTGTCGTGCCGAGGCTGCAGGTCCGAGCTCGGCAGCGGGCTTAGCGTATCCTTGGTCACTCGGGGTGACACTGCTTCTGTCAGTCCGGTTGGATTTGACGGAGGCGGCAGAATGTGCACAGCCTCCAGCTCAGGTGTCTCCGTGGTTTTACGGGGCGTCTGGGATGAGTCAAGTCTCGGTTTCTTGGGGAGATTGTGGCAACCTCGCATGGAACTCACAGCGGGTCTCTTGCCTGGTGCCTTGCTTCTGAGGTTGGAGACCTGGCTCAGCCGTTGTGTGGCAGGCTTTGGGTCGGCCTGTGTGTTCACAGCGGGACGCTTGGCTTCTGCCTGCGGGTGGAACGTGTGTCCCAGCCCAAGGGTTTGGGAGGCAGCCTGGGGCCCTTCGAGGGAGCCACCAGCAGGACCGTTGTCTGCCAGCTTCACGACGGGAACGGGCTGGCCGAAATGACTGAATCGGATTCCTTGACAGGCGGCTGACTCAGAAGACTGGAGTCCGAGGCAGATTTACTCTTTGTTGTGTAGACCGGCATCGGCCTGCTTGGATGCTGCAGGAGAAGAGAACACATGGACAGGATCGGTTAGGAACTGCTCACCATCCACGAACATGAAAATCATTCCAATAAAAACACGGGGCATAGCAAACTCAGTTTATCCACAAGCTGTTTCCCGGCAGTCCTCCTCGGTACCAGTGGCTATACCAGCCCAGGAGCAATCAAGAGGAAACCAATGGACATGTCAAGTGCTTCTGTTCTAAAGTCCAATTGCAACCTAACACCCATCAGAATATCCAGTCTTGTGGGTGAAGCCAAAAAAGTTGTCCTGGGCTGGCTCCGAGGCCTGGGGGATGAAATATGCACTGGATCCCTCATGGCCGACCGAGGGATTCCAATCCCCAACTCGGTGGTTTGAGAAACACATGGCACCCCTTTTAGGCACACGTGCCTGAAATCCCAAGCACGGAGGGACAGACGAGAAGGAATTGTAGCATCACCATTGCCCAAGGGGCGAGGGTGCTTTCTGCTGTCCCTTCTCTCTCTGTCTCTGTTTCCCTCTGGTGAGCACTCACGCTCTCTAGCAGGTGAAATAGAACCAAAGGAAAAGTTCTTTCACGTCCTCCGTCACGGAGCCCAAAAGGCTCTAAGCGCTCTGAGGGCCGGGTGCTGGCTAAGGAGTCCGGATGAACAATTCCGGACCATTCTTCTACTGTAATGGTCCATTTGCGTGGATATAGGAATTTTATCTTTTGGAGCCATGTGCTTAACAAAGAGTGCCATGGACGCAGAAGCGTATTCTTGGCAGGCATGCAAGCGGCCATGAAAAACCAACTAAACCGGCTTTGGAAAAGCGCATGACCTGGTCCCATGAGCCCGCATGGATTTTCACTACCTCCTGAGAAGGGCCAACGAAGGAAGGAAAGCACATCGGGCTGACTCAGAAGAGAGAAGGAGGTGGGAGCAGGGAGGTGACTCACCCTGACATAGTCACAAGACTCTGTCACTTCCTTCCAACCTTTCTGCTGCCTTCCTGGGAGCATCTTGGGAAATTTCTGGAGTAGAGCCTTCCTCTTTTCCTCTTCTTGCCTGGGGAACAAACAATGTTAAGGGGATGCACGCAGATTTCCTTCCCAAGACAGGGAGGAAGGTTTATGGGCCGAGTCCCGTAGCGTGTTTGGTTTGCTACAGAGAGTGCAGCCCCGTGAGCCTTGCTTAGCCTGTGCCCTCCCACATGGGAGATATTAGAAGCCTTGCAGGTGTTTCCAATCACAACTTTCCCTTAGAACCCATGCAGTCTCTGTCTCTCGTGGAAGAAGTTCTAAGGGGTCCCCAGGCCGTGCGCCATCGGGGAATGCCCAGGAGCACTATGAACTCCCCGAATGTGGACCCTGGAGGATATGGGCCCTTTATCTCCCTACTGTCACTACGACCTAAGAGGACGACACCCGGGGTGTAGAGATGGAGAGACGGCCCCTCCTAGGTGTCCGTACACCCTTCCCCATTGCTCACCTTTGTCTCTGTTCCTTCTCTCTCTCAGCCTTGTTGAAGGGCGCTGCGTCGTGGGCGTTCAGTGGCTTCTTTGGTCCCAGGTTCTCTTTTGTACTGGGGCCCAAGGGCTGTGGGGCCAGGGCCCCGGCCCAGCACTTCATGGGGCACCGCCTACTCCTTGCCGTGTGTCCAAAGGCCCCGCAGTCCCTGCACTTCACCTGCGGGTGAGAAGGGAGAGGCATGGGCAAATCTGCAAAAAAGGCACAGGCAGCTGTCCAAGGTCAGCATAAAGGCAGGTTTTCCATTCAGGGCAGGGTAACGTATTTGGGACGGGGACAGAGACACGTGTGGAGGTGAGGAGGGCGGGGGTTCAGGGCAGAGTAACGTATTTGGGACGGGGACAGAGACACGTGTGGAGGTGAGGAGGGCCGGGCTCTTTCCGATCCGGCACTTCCTCTAGTACCCGTTGTCTGGAAAGACACTAGAAAGAAGGAGTGGATGTTCTAGGAGTGAAGATAGGGAGGCACATTTCTACAACAGGACCCCGAACTGGCTTGGCATGACACCAGATAGAATGAGTTTGCTCCTCAGATCTCCACGTGGGGCCAGATGGCTGGTGAGGAGGCCCCTTGCAGGCCGTCATGGCTTGGGAAAGGACAACTGAGCTACGGAGGCACCCCTTTCCCTTGTCAAACCCAGCCTCTGGGGACCACGGAACTGATGCCTCCTGCTCTCTGGTTCCTGACAGATGCACACACCCACTTACCCTGGGGTCCTCCTCCTCTGCTTGGGGAGCTCTCTGAGCATCGGGTTCCTTCTGCTCCTTCTTTGTGCTCGGGGCAGTAGAGAGTCCACGGACCCGATGACGTGGGGGACCACCTGCCATTTGCCTCATCTCTTGGGAGAGTCAGGTCAGTCTCGCTCACAGGTGGAGTTTTGGATTGCCTGAGTCACAAGGAAAGGAAACAAAGGTGTCACATTCACGTAGAAACAAAAGTCCCTCGTCACCTCTTTCCCCGAGAGGGGCCCTCACTGCCAGTTGCTCCTATCAGGTTCTCACGGGCTGGCATCCTGTTCCCACATAGCTCACCTCGCTCTGCCATGATTTCCTAGCACAGGAGCAGGACCCTGTTTTAGGAATCTTTGGTAGAGAGGATCGGCAATAGAAAGGGCCGTCTGCATTTGAAAATCAGAATTAACGTGCGCTCTGCCCTCTAAATTTTGAACTGTCACATTGAACCTTGCAGGAGGCACTCTCAGAAGGCAATCTTACATAACAATGATGTCTTTCCCTGTGGTCTCGGAGCGGATGGACTCACCTGTTATCCCGAGTCTCCTCCACAGTGTAGGAATCATACTTAATGTCTTTCACTTTGCTATAGGGCCTGCACCCTTGTGGGAGACAGAGAAAGAGAGAAATCACCCCCAAGGGAGATGGCCACGCCAAAGTCCCTTCTCCTCCTTTCTCCCCTAGGGACTCTGGGCACGCAGGCACGCACGCTGGGCGTGATGGTGTAGACACCGGGTGGAGGCTCCAGATATGCCGTCAGTCCATTGGCATCCAGCCCCCTTCACCTCCACACTACCTGCTCACGCTGTAACGACTCTGTCCTTCATGTGAAACGCCTACGGAAGTGAAATCCCTGGGCATGCAACGCCCATGGCCCAAATCACTAGGTGTATCCGAACTGCGGATACACCTGTCCAGGGACTTGAGAATGCTGCTTGCTGTATGTTGTACTGTTGGGATAGTCAGGACCCTTTTTTGTATATAAAAACAGAAAAACTATATCATGACTTTCCCAACCACCTAATATTTCCTTGGAAATGTTAGCAAGTGTTTCGAGTGAGGTATTTTATCAGACTCTGTACTAAGAAATACTGTTAGCAATGAGAGAGCCTTATCCCATCACCTAATGGCATATCGGTAAAGATATTGCCCAAGGGTTTTCTGGTCTGTTGGTTTGTTTGCTCGTCTGTTCATTTGTCAAGGTCACGTGAATACCCAACTTGGAAAGACACTAACCTGCACTCTAACTGTCCTTCCGGCTGTCTGTCTGAAGAGTTTTGAGAGGTGGCTGCTCAGATATTCTGTGGACAGATAGGCCTGGACTTGAGGCAGCTTCCAGAATGCCAGAGAACGGGGCAGTGAGGGAAGCTGGCTCTCCAGGCTGACTTTTACCCTGGGTCAAGGCCTCGTGAGGTAGCCGGTCCCCCGCCCTATGCCAGGTGATCCAATCACGTTTGTTATTGTACCCTCTGCATGAATGCGCTCTAACAGGCGTACCCAAGGCAGCATAGCACAAAGTACTTAGGCACCTGCGGTTTAAGAATACATATTTTCTCTAAGAACAGTAGCTATTTGTGCGCATGTGTATTTCCCTCTGCACCTCGTCTTTTAGAAATTGTGGCACTATAAATCATCGAAAAGATGTATCGTTCACCATGGTCCTCATCTGAATTCTTTCTCTTCCTTCCTTCCTTCCCTCCTTCCCTTTTTCCTTCGGTTCCTTTCTTTCTGATTCACGTTAGGGCATGAGTGCTCATCTGTGAGAGGCAGGGAGAAAAGAAAGCAAGTCTTCGCACTGCCTGTGGAATGGTCGTGCTGACGGTCTTTCTCCTCCGTGTCTGCCTCTTTTCCAGATTTGGGTCCGGGACACACACTGCTCAGTCTGCCACGTGGGATCCAACTGCCTTAACCACCACACCATGGAGCCAGTCCTGGTCTGATGTTCTCGATCCTATCATATCTTTCCACAGGGTCTGTTTGTTTCCTTGGTGTACACTGCATTTTGGGGGGCTCTTCTTAGCTATTATTACTTCCTAGTTGATATCATTCATCATGTGGCTTCCCCCCCCATATGTGGAGTAACATCCATTGTTGTGAGACTTTTGCAAGTGTTCATGTGGCACTTGAAACTCGTACCTATATGTGATGGTTTATAGTTCAATTCCTTTTCATTTGCAGGATGGCATCTAAGTCCTCCAGAGAGAGACTCAGAAACACACACATACACACACACATACACACACACACACACACACACACAGACGTCCAACGAGAAAAGCAGAAAGCCCCCACATACCTCACAAACATTTATCTTCATCTCGCTATCCTGTCAGGATTTGGCGTAAAGCTGCCCATGCCGCTGGCATGGTTCAATCCACTGGGACTAGGATTTGAACCTCATTTGATCATGTATCTGTCTCTCTTAATCCGTATAGGGCCAGCCCTATCTCTTGAAAATTTAAGCAAGTCTCCTCTCATCCTCAATGCTTCGTAGATCTCCTCTAGCCGTCCAGGTCTTGGTTCCTGGTCTTCCTCCTGTACACTTAGCCTCTGGTGCATGCTACACTTGCTCTTGGGAAGTGTAAATACACACACACACACACACACACACAGACGTCCAACGAGAAAAGCAGAAAGCCCCCACATACCTCACAAACATTTATCTTCATCTCGCTATCCTGTCAGGATTTGGCGTAAAGCTGCCCATGCCGCTGGCATGGTTCAATCCACTGGGACTAGGATTTGAACCTCATTTGATCATGTATCTGTCTCTCTTAATCCGTATAGGGCCAGCCCTATCTCTTGAAAATTTAAGCAAGTCTCCTCTCATCCTCAATGCTTCGTAGATCTCCTCTAGCCGTCCAGGTCTTGGTTCCTGGTCTTCCTCCTGTACACTTAGCCTCTGGTGCATGCTACACTTGCTCTTGGGAAGTGTAAAATGAGGGTGAAGAGTCAACTTGTGTGGATCCCTGAAATGTGTATAACCCGTTACGCCCTTAATGATCGGGGCGCCTTTCCCACTTACACTTTGCCGTGTGGTGCATGGAAACTTCGCTTTAGCGATTGAAGTGATTCCTCGTGTCGTTTATTGTCCCGCCCCCGAAACTTCCCATCGTCACTGTTTGATTGCTACAGCCCTTTTCCTCTCTCAACACCAAATGGGGTGATTCATTTTCACTCTTGTGTATTTTCAAATTTATATACACATTCTGGTTCCCGTGCACCTTCCCTTTTCTATCGTATGTCTTGTCTAGGATAAAATTGGCTTGAGTTTTTATTGGAGTCCATGGAATGACACGTGAAGAGAAAAAAGGATTATCTGTGCCCTTTCCAGTATGGATCGGTGTGAAATTCCACTCAGGTGAAGGTCTTATTTCTTCCAACAGAGAGATTTTGTGTTCTTGTCATAGTCTGTGATGAGATCTTCTTAGATTGAAGCCTTGAAATCGGTACTTTGACTATCTGTGTTCAATAATCCCTCTTCTCAATTACATTCTAACGTGTGAAAATGATATCTGGATGGTCATTCCTCTTCCCGGAATCTTGTCGAGATCATCTCTTAGTTGTCAAAGGCCGCACACCATTTCCCTCAGTTTTGTCATGTGAGCAATCTTGACACCAGGCGAAAACCGAGCTGTTTTGGGGATCTTGTTTCCAGTAGAAACACGATGTAGTCCTTTCTCAGGTCTCAGAGCACTGGCAACAGGTGCAGTACAGAGCCAGGCAGAAGGAAATCCATGGCCTCCTCATCACCGGCCCGTCCTAAAAGCACTGCAGTTTCCTTAAAGCACCGTGTTGGGGAGGAATCTGTACTATTGGAGAGATCTGAGTGACTCTCGATTCTTTTCCGACATTATTAAAAGTTGGCATCTTTTCCTTTCATGCTAACCCTGTGCAATTTTCCCATCTGGAAGAAAGAAACATTCGAATGTGAGACTGTCCCAGCAAGTTCTCTTTGTTTCTCTTTTTTGAAAAATGGTTTTCTTTGTTTGAAGATTTCCTATTGAAGTTCTCACACTTTTCTTCTTAAATTTCCTACAGAGTCTAGAGGAAAAGGCAGACAGTGATCAAAGGATCACCTAAAAGATCATCGGTAAGTCTTTCAGATTCTACCAGTGAATGAAGACACTCGGTATTTTTATTATTTCTTTTTAATTTTAGAGGGAGAGATTTTTGCTATAGGATGTGTGTCCTCGTCCGAGAGTAAGAGAGACAGACAGGAAGCAAGAAATCATCCCCAAGTGGGGATGGCCACGCGACAATCCCTCCTCCTCCATTTTCCTCTCGGGATTTTGGGCCCCCACGCACATGCACCCAGTGTGACTGTTAAGCCATTGAATCTGGGATTCGAGCCGCCATTGACTACGTGGGGATCCAGCGATGTAACCATTCCGTCATCTGCTGGTCCCGACACTCGATAGTTTTTAGTGGCGAAATACCGTATTTGTTTCTCACAGCTTGGTGTGTTTCACCGAGCCGCTCCTTCAGAACTCCAAAGTGCTGGTGCACCCCTCACCCATGTTTGTGGACCGTTCTCTCAGCCTGGGTCACTAAATGACCTCTGAAGGGAATAGAGACAGCTGGCTCTGGGGTCACTGTCTGGCTTGCTCATGCCCCCTGAGGGCTATGGGCCATTTCCATATCCTTTCCTAGACGAAAACCCCACCACATGCCCCAGTCTGGGCTCTCCACGTCACCCGCCCCCAGCCTCCAGCCTTGACACAGACATTCCAAGTCTTCCACGAATTGTGTAGGAAGGCATTATTTCCCGTCCGTTAATACCAGACCAGCAGAGAATTGAACCACATAGCTGAGTTTCAGGAAACGGCAGGAGGCTCTGCAGCCAACGAACCAGTTAAGCTGTAAGCCATCGAATTGCGGGTTCGGGCTACTCTGTTTGTCGATACCGTCCAAATGGTTTCGGTTGGAGTCACTGAACCTGGCATAGCTGCGAGTGCCAGTGAGTGACTCGTTTTGTTTCACTTTTGCTTTCTTTTGTTTGGTTCCCTGCTGTTTTGAGTGGCACAGACAGGCTCTATTGCATTTAGTTGGCTAGAGAACTTTTTCTCATGGGAGTCCCTACGTCATCTTGGGGATGATTCTCTCCTGACTCTGGAGGCAGTGTGCTCCCCTTTACGAATGGATTGAAGACCTGTGGCACAAATATTCTGTGGAATACTACTCAGCCACAAAAAACACAACAAGCTCCTGGATTTTGACAGAAAGTGGAGGGATATGAAAGCTTTACTGATGCGTGAAGCAAGGCAGGCTACGAAAGAGAGACACTGTATGTCCCCACTTCATCTAGACCGAGTGTGCGCACTCTATGATCGAAACGGAATGACTAGAGGATATAGAAACAAAGTAAATGGTTGTGAATACCAGGAATAGTAAGGCAAGAGGGTGGGTAAAGGAATAGAGTCTGAGGAAGGAAGGAGTTTTCGGACATAACTAGAGAGGGAAAGCGTTACTGGGACAAAGAAATGGGTATTTCGTGTTGAAGATAACTGTATAGTGTTATCAAGTGGCAGAGGACGAAAGGACATGTGTTTGCATATTCTCTTGGCAAACTAAGTAATGTGATTGAATGTATAAAAGACCATGAAATGATTAAAAGAAAAAAAAAAAAAAAGCTTTCTCCACCATAGGCAGCCCTGCTTCAAAGCGGTAGGGGTGAAAGTCCCCAGGAGGCGTGGGACCGCAGGTCCCAAACCATGCCAAGTCCAAGGGCCCTGTCCTGCGCATGCAGAGTGATGATGGGCTGAGAGGAGGCACCAGCCTTCAACAGGGTCACAGTGGCAGGTATGGCTCCTCCCGCCTGCCTGAAGAGCCTCCTCCCTCCTGACTCCTGCCAAGGGCCTCTGGGGCTGAGTTAGGGAATGTGACTGGTTGCGGTGCTCCTGTAACTCAGACATAGCTGAGGCCTGGGACTCAGCTGCCAGGTGTGGGGCATAAATCCCTCTGTGTGCCAAGAGGGTCCCAGTCGCCCTAACCACCAGGGCACTGGCTGGCCCCTTCTCACTCCATTTCTCTATGCCCCTGTATCCCCCTACTTTTTGCCCAATCACTCACTGTTGTGTCTTTCCATGTCCCTAGGGCTCATCGCATTCAAGTACAATGTCACTGGCTCCATCTCGCCCTCAGGCTCCTTTCCTCACTCAGTTGTGCTCTGGTTCTATTATCCATTATTCCTCCCTGGTTCCTCACTGCTCACGTCACATGCACAGGAATTGAATGAAACTGACTCGGCCTAGTGAGTCCCCAGCCCAGCTGAAATCTGGGGTCTGCAGAAGCCCAGGATTGAGAAAAGATGTGGCGCCCAGGTGCATCCAGCAAGGGGAGAGCCCATCCCCGAGTGGCGGCCTGACAGGCGAGGGCTCTGGAAGGGGACGGTGAAGGAACCACCAGCGAGGCTTTAATGACAGATAAATGTGCATCAGGGAACCAGCATCGGGACATGGCCCAGTCGCCAGGCTCGGGCTGTCGCATTTGGGTACGGTTTGTGACGTCCACAGTAACCCCAGACCTTAGGCGTGGAGGATGACGGGGCCACTATTCTGGGTGGAAACTGGAAACCCGATGATGGCTCTATCACCAGAAAGCTGAGTGTGGGCGGGCCTGAGCCTAATGCCCCTCCCTGGCTGTTTCCCTCTGATCCTAATCTGCTCAGCAGAAACCGAGTCAGGGATTGTGCGGGCTGTGCTTGCTGTCTCCAGCTCAGTGCTCCTGGAACGGGGGCTCTCAGGATCAGCATCAGCCTCACCCATAACCTTGCTAACAATGGAAAGCATGGGTCCACTCTGAGGGCTCAGAGTCATCACATCTGAGATGGGAGGCCCAGACCTCTCAGAGCGTTGTTCACACAGTACAATTCCAGAAGCAAGATTGACTACTTGGTTCTCTGAACTTACTTCCCACTGCCATCTCTTGGGTCTCTAAAGTCTATCATCCAAGCTGAACGTAGGTCTAGATAATGATCCAGATGAAGTGATATCGGAAGGATGGAGCACTTATTCCCTTTTCTGCAGGAAGTATTCTACCCATAGTGTCATCAAAATCCTTCTTGATTCCAGCGCACTTTCTACCAAGTTGGGGAAAGGACACAGCTTGCGTGTGACTCGTTAGCTCTTCCTGGCATGCCCGGCAATGCATGAGTTTGACTACTCGTGAGAAGACTCTGCCAATATTCTGTGTCTGAGGTGGAGCCCAGGTCCGAAAACTTCTAAAGCCCTATCGAGGTGTACTAGGCAAATAAAATCACCTATATCTAAGTGGACAGCAGAAATAAGTTTGATTGTGATCGTTGTAATTTTGCGAACAACTCGGGGGATTGCACGTTGAAGCAAACTGAGAATGCGATCCCTGTCACACTTGAACATGCAGACGATTCCCTCACACAGCAGAAAGAGGGCAAAGGTGGTGTCTGGCTCCCACTCTCACTGTCACTGCAGTACACAGCCTTCCAGACAGACAGCGCCAGGGTACGGGAGAGCCGGACAGGCTCTGGGCGACTCTGGGCTTGGCGAAGGAAAGACAACGAAACACGGACAAGCGACATCCTAAGAAAGCCAGAGGAAACATGTCTCCGTATGCATTCTTTGGGCAAAGGTGGTGGGAGGAGCACAAGAGAGAACAGCCAGAAGCTTCCGTCAACTTCTCAGAGTGTTCTATGGTGTGCTCAGAGGCGTGAAAGACCCCGTCTGCTAAAGAGAAAGGGAAATGTGAGGCTATGGCAAAGGCAGACAAGGTCCATTTGGAAGGAGAAAGGAAAACCTATATTCCCTCCTAAACGGGTAAGAAAAAAGAAGTTCAGGGACC
>NW_006203440.1:421169-422402 GCF_000334495.1 Tupaia belangeri chinensis
AAAGAAAGCAAGTCTTCGCACTGCCTGTGGAATGGTCGTGCTGACGGTCTTTCTCCTCCGTGTCTGCCTCTTTTCCAGATTTGGGTCCGGGACACACACTGCTCAGTCTGCCACGTGGGATCCAACTGCCTTAACCACCACACCATGGAGCCAGTCCTGGTCTGATGTTCTCGATCCTATCACATCTTTCCACAGGGTCTGTTTGTTTCCTTGGTGTACACTGCATTTTGGGGGGCTCTTCTTAGCTATTCTTACTTCCTAGTTGATATCATTCATCATGTGGCAGCCCCACCCCCCGTACGTGGAGCAACATCCATTGTTGTGAGACTTTTGCAAGTGTTCCCTGCTGTTTTGAGTGGCACAGACAGGCTCTATTGCATTTAGTTGGCTAGAGAACTTTTTCTCATGGGAGTCCCTAGGTCATCTTGGTGGTGATTCTCTCCTGACTCTGGAGGTAGTGTGCTCCCCTTTACGAATGGATTGAAGACCTGTGGCACAAATATTCTGTGGAATACTACTCAGCCACAAAAAACACAACAAGCTCCTGGATTTTGACAGAAAGTGGAGGGATATGAAAGCTTTACTGATGCGTGAAGCAAGGCAGGCTACGAAAGAGAGACACTGTATGTCCCCACTTCATCTAGACCGAGTGTGCGCACTCTATGATCGAAACAGAATGACTAGAGGATATAGAAACAAAGTAAATGGTTGTGAATACCAGGAATAGTATGGCAAGAGGATGGGTGAAGGAATAGAGTCTGAGGAAGAAAGAAGTTTTTGGACATAACTAGAGAGGGAAAGCGTTACTGGGACAAAGAAATGGGTATTTCGTGTTGAAGATAACAGTATAGTGTTATCAAGTGGCAGAGGACGAAAGGACACGTGTTTGCATATTCTCTTGGCAAACTAAATAATGTGATTGAATGTATAAAAGACCATGAAATGATTAAAAAAAAAAAAAAAAAAAAGCTTTCTCCACCATAGGCAGCCCTGCTTCAAAGCGGTAGGGGTGAAAGTCCCCAGGAGGCGTGGGACCGCAGGTCCCAAACCATGCCAAGTCCAAGGGCCCTGTCCTGCGCATGCAGAGTGATGATGGGCTGAGAGGAGGCACCAGCCTTCAACAGGGTCACAGTGGCAGGTATGGCTCCTCCCGCCTGCCTGAAGAGCCTCCTCCCTCCTGACTCCTGCCAAGGGCCTCTGGGGCTGAGTTAGGGAATGTGACTGGTTGCGGTG
>NW_006203440.1:422442-423733 GCF_000334495.1 Tupaia belangeri chinensis
CTCTTCTCACTCCTTTTCTCTATGCCCCTGTATCCCCCTACTTTTTGCCCAATCACTCACTGTTGTGTCTTTCCATGTCCCTAGGGCTCATCGCATTCAAGTACAATGTCACCGGCTCCATCTCGCCCTCGGGCTCCTTTCCTCACTCAGTTGTGCTCTGGCTCTATTATCCATTATTCCTCCCTCGTTCCTCACTGCTCACGTCACATGCACAGGAATTGAATGAAACTGACTCGGCCTAGTGAGTCCCCAGCCCAGCTGAAACCTGGGGTCTGCAGAAGCCCAGGATTGAGAAAAGATGTGGCGCCCAGGTGCATCCAGCAAGGGGAGAGCCCATCCCCGAGTGGCGGCCTGACAGGCGAGGGCTCTGGAAGGGGACGGTGAAGGAACCACCAGCGAGGCTTTAATGACAGATAAATGTGCATCAGGGAACCAGCATCGGGACATGGCCCAGTCGCCAGGCACGGGCTGTTGCATTTGGGTACGGTTTGTGATGTCCACAGGAACCCCAGATCTTAGGCGTGGAGGATGGCGGGGCCACTATTCTGGGTGGAAACTTGAAATCCGGATGATCGCTCTATCACCAGAAAGCTTAGTGTGGGCGGGCCTGAGCCTAATGCCCCTCCCTGGCTGTTTCCCTCTGATCCTAATCTGCTCAGCAGAAACCGAGTCAGGGATTGTGCGGGCTGTGCTTGCTGTCTCCAGCTCAGTGCTCCTGGAATGGGGACTCTCAGGACCAGCGTCAGCCTCACCCATAACCTTGCTAACAATGGAAAGCATGGGTCCACTCTGAGGGCTCAGAGTCATCACATCTGAGATGGGAGGCCCAGACCTCTCAGAGCGTTGTTCACACAGTACAATTCCAGAAGCAAGATTGACTACTTGGTTCTCTGAACTTACTTCCCACTGCCATCTCTTGGGTCTCTAAAGTCTGTCATCCAAGCTGAACGTAGGTCTAGATAATGATCCAGATGAAGTGATATCGGAAGGATGGAGCACTTATTCCCTTTTCCGCAGGAAGTATTCTACCCATAGTGTCATCAAAATCCTTCTTGATTCCAGCGCACTTTCTACCAAGTTGGGGAAAGGACACAGCTTGCGTGTGACTCGTTAGCTCTTCCTGGCATGCCCGGCAATGCATGAGTTTGACTACTCGTGAGAAGACTCTGCCAATATTCTGTGTCTGAGGTGGAGCCCAGGTCCGAAAACTTCTAAAGCCCTATTGAGGTGTACTAGGCAAATAAAATCACCTATATCTAAGTGGACAGCAGAAATAAGTTTGATTGTGATC
>NW_006203441.1:0-2225 GCF_000334495.1 Tupaia belangeri chinensis
TCCTGAGAAGAAACTGGAGAAGAAATTGAGGTATGGCTATCCCACTTGGGGGTGACTTCTTGCTGTCTCTCTATCTCTCTCTATCTTTCCAGTTAGAGCATGTGTCCTATATCAAAAACCTCTCAAAAAAAAAAAAAAAAACAGAGAGAAGGAGAGAAGAAGATCCCTCATGGCTTCTGCAAACTAGGCAGGAGAGGCGAGGCCTTCAGGAGAAGATTCCTCTTGGCTCCTATGAACTAGGTATTTCAGGATACAAGAGAAATGAAGATTTTCTACTGAAAATTCAGCCTCCAGCAAACAAGCTAGTGTGTTGAACCTAAGGACACTGTACCTAAACATCCAAATACTATTAGGGTTAAAATATTCCTCAGTATCTACTGAATCTGCTGCACCAGTGATCACAACAGAATGGCAAAGAGATTCCAGATCACCTCTTTCTGCTTGATTCTGAACATTCAGATTGAACTTCAAGATTTAGAAAGAAACACACAATCCATCAGATGACAAGAAATCACTGCAGGACCCCAAGAAATATGAGAAAGCAAGAAAATACCTCTCCTCCAAGAGAAAAGAATAACTCTTCTTCATCTACAAGCAGTTTAGTGAAAATCATGAAAATGTCTGATAAAGAATTTAGAGCATTCATAATGGTGAGGCTAACAGAGATGGGAGAGAAGAGAGACAATGAACAGCTAAAGAGAAAGGAGAAAGAAGTTTATGAGTTCCAGGAGATGAGGAAATTCTTACAAGACCTAAAAGAGGAATTACACATTTTACAAAAGAATCTAACAAAACTGTCAGAAATGAAGTCTATAATACAAGAAGTCCAAACATAGATACCAGAGACAGTGTGGGAAGAGAGTGGGAGATGGCAGAGGGTAAGAGATAGGGAATCAAGGATGGGGGAAAAAAACCAAAACATACAGAAAACAAGAAATGGAAGATTATTTGCTGACAAAAACATCTTTGTTGATCTGCTTAATTAAGACGATATACAGTGTACTCTGGATGGAAAATCTCATTTTGTATACTGTAATGATGTACAGTGAATGAATGCAAATAAATAAATTGAAAAAAAGAAAAAATTAAAAAAAAAAGAAGTAAAAATCCCCCTTGAAAGTATTAAAAGCAGACTAGATCATACAGAAAATAGAATCTCAGACGTAGAAGAGAAAATTGCTGGCCTAGAAAAATCTACCACAAAGACAGAGAAAATGGCCCAAAGCCTTGAGAATAATATAAGAGAAGTACTAGATACCATCAAACATCCAAACATCCGGATGATTGGCATTCCAGAAGGTGAAGAGACCCATAAGGGCATTGATAATCTATTCCATGAAATCCTGCAAGAAAACTGTCCAAACCTAGAGAGGCATTCGAAGATCCAGTCTCAAGAAATACAAAGGACCCCAAATAGAATCAACCCAAGAAGATCTTCTTCAAGACACATTATAGCCAGGTTGACCAAAACCACAGACAAAGACAAGATACTAAGACTGGCAAGAGAGAAACGGCAAGTAACCTACAAAGAACATCCCATCAGGCTAACAGCAGATCTCTCATCGGAAACAATGCGAGCAAGGAAAGTTTGGGAAAATATATTCAAAGTGTTAAGAGAAAAGCAATTTAGCCCAGAACACTGTATCCAGCAAGATTATCTTTCATGTGGGAAGAAAAGACAAGAACATTCTCAGATAAACAAAACCTGAAAGAATTTACCAGCACTAGACAAGATCTCCAAGAAGTTCTCAAGGGTGTGTTATTGTCAGGAAAATTAAATACAGACACATGGAAATAAGAGTTCAAAAACTAAGAAAGTGGCCAACTTAATTATAGGGACAAGTGTGGAGTTGAATATTATATCCCAGAATTTAATTGGAAAAATTGAACCAGAACACAAGATAAAGTACATGAGACTGATAGGTTCATGAACCTGCCATTTGAACAGAATCCTAACCTGTTTCCTGGCTTTAAGCAAAGTTCCTTGGCATTTCTTTGATTTAAGTTAAAACTGTTTTTTTTTTTTTTTAATAGTAACGAGTGAACTTACCACTGAAAGTAGAATGTAGATTATGTAAGAAATTGTGTGATCAATACAATGTGGGTGGGAAAGGAATGGAAGACAATTGTAGACACCAGAGATAGTGTGAGAAGAGGGTGGGAAAGGACAGAGGGTCAGAAAGAGGGGTAAAAATAATTCTAGGAACTAGAAATGGAAAATTTTT
>NW_006203441.1:3181-16707 GCF_000334495.1 Tupaia belangeri chinensis
AAAAAAAGAAACACAATTGCCACTGTATATAAACTCTTAAATTAACAGCAGTGCCTTCTTGTTTTTGGCCACCAATCAAGGTTTATCTTAGTAGAGAAATACCACAGGATATTAGGCAGATTAAAATTCGAAAGTTGATATGAATAGGTTTTGGGTTAAGGCAAAATACAAATTTTATTTCAGAAGTCCTGTTCTTTGGACTGTGAAGAAACTGCAAAAGCTGTTTTGTACGTTATAAAATGGTTTTGTTTATAATACTGAAAATGTAAAGATTTTTCTTAAAAAGAAAGTATAGTTTTGAGTATATAGACTTTGTAACATAGACAAAATAGTAAAATAATTATTTTTTATTTTTATCTATTTTGAAGAATTTTGCCATAGAACAGGTATACTTGCCAGAGGGAGACCGAGAGAGACAGTGAAAGGGAAAGTGAGAACTCATCCACAGGGGGAATGGCCACACCACAATTTCTTCTCCATTTTTCTCCTGGGATATGGATCATGCATGTGTACATGCCTCATATAATTTTCAAACTATTAGGTCCAGTGCTGAACTTGAACTTGTCATGTGGGAGTACAAGACCTTAATTACTACTCAATGTGCTGCCCCCTAATAAGTTTATATTTGATTTATTCTTTTTTAAGTTTCATTTACTGGGGCTGGCAAATGGCATGGTGATTAAGGGTGCTGGACTCCCACATGGCTGACCATTGTTTGAGTCCCAGATTGGTGGCTTGCTTTCTCTCGCTCTCTCTCTCTCTGTCCTTCTCTTATCAAATCAAGACAAATAAAATAAATAATAAAAAATGTTAAATAAAACAATTCTTTAAACAATTTACTTCATTTTATTATTTAAAAAAATTGCAGTAGAGGATGTGCATTCATGGAAGAGTGAGAGAATGTGAGAAAATGAAAAAGTGAGAAAACGAGTATCAAGGACTGGAACTCAAACTGTGTTTGGCCTTGTGGGAGCCAAGTGCCTTAACCACCATTCTTCCTGTAGGCTCCTAAAATATTTATTTTTACCATTTATTAAGGTCATATATTTAAGATATTTTCTAAGAGTACATTAACTAATAATATTGCTTTAATTCATTTCTATTTTTCCTGAGACAATAGTATTCAAGCTCTTTGCATCTTTGACATCAATGTTTCTAGTAGTACTAGAGCCGCTTTGAAAAAAGGTTTACTAAGGATCACACTGTAACATTTTTCTGGGTTTTCTTTGGGAGAGGTAGAGATTTCTGCTATAGGGTGTGTGCACTTGCCAGAGAGAGAGTGAGAGATCATACTGCAGGGGAAATGGCCATGCCACAATCACTTCTCTATTCTCTTCTAATGGTTTTGGGCATGCACACACACTCACCCAGCAAGACTTTCAATTAACTCTGGTATGGACTCAAACTGTGGTAAGCCATGCAGGAGTCCAGTGCCTTAACAACTATGCCACCTGCTGGACACAATATTTACCTGTTTTTAGTGTATAATTTAATATGATTTAGTAAATTTATAGAGCTGTTCAACTATGACCAAAGTCCAATTTTAGAATGTTTATATCACTCAGAAAAATCCCTGGTGGCACACTTTTCTCCCACCCTGAAAATTTACTTGTTTATGATTTGCCTTTTCTATTTCACATAAATGGAATGAAAATGATAAAAGAAAGAAAAAGAGCATAAGAATCTGTTTCTCCCTTAAATTGCTTGGTTTGTTCACTTTTGGACTCTAAAATTTTATTTATGAATTTCACATGACAACATATCTTTGACTTTAAAATCAAGCAGATAATTACAATACAGTATTTTTCAGCCATAACCAAAATAAATTCTTTAAAAGAGTTTTTTGTTTAGCATTAGAAGGTCTTATTAAAGGAAGATAACTTGACTTTTGCTAGAACTTTTTGTCCCATTTTTTTACAATGTTTTTGTACTCTGCATCTTGAACATTGTGCACTTTGCAACTATGTGACCATGTTTTCAAACTCACAAATGCTTCCTAGAAGTTTGTGGAATCCCAAGTAACACAGCAAAATGTCTGTGTGGCTATGGCAGGATGCTAATTAAGTGGGAAAACAGAAGCATGTTATGCACTGGTTAGATGGTCCCTTGTCTCACTAAGCTGTTCCCTGTGTTGATGAACGTGCACTCCCCAGCTATGCTGCAATCCCTTCTCCCCCATTTTCTTCTCAGGACCTTGGGCTAGCACACACCTAGTGTGATTTTCAAGCTGTCAGTCAACCACTCCAATCATGGTAATGCGGTAATTGGCCATGTGGTAATTCAGTGCCTTAACACCACACTGGCCTACTGGCTGTAATATTATAGTCCTGGACTTGGCAGCTTGCTTTCTTACTTTCCCTTTCTCTCTCTCTGTACTTTTAAAATACCTATGAAGCTTTTTTATTTTTATATAGTTATTTATTTATATTTGTTATTATTAGTTTTAAAATTTGATCAAAAAGAGACAAAGAGAGAGAGAGAGGAACAATGAGAAAGCAAGCTACAAGTCAAGGACTCATACCATAGTCAGCCATGTGAAAGTCCAGCACCTTAATTACCAAGTCAGCTGTTAACCCCTATTTTTGTTTATGAAAGGCAACAAATTATAGCTGTCTCTAGGGAAAATATTTTTCTTCTTCTACAGCATGTTCCATTTTAATATAAATTTATCTGTGTAATTTGCTTATATTATGGTTCCATGATATTTGTCTATTGTTGCTATAATACAGTTTCATAATATTTGTTACTGTTGGGTAATATTATTGATAGTTATTACCATTGCCTTAATTCATAAATTGTTTGGTTAATTCTATAGGTATATATATTTGATGTTTAGGTAAACATTAGAAAATTTTGGTCCCTTTTTCTTTGAAAATGAAATATATTGGAATTTTGATGAGGTGTCATTAACTTTGTTGGTGAATTTTGGGAAATTGTTTATTTCGTAAAGATAAATTTTCCTTATTTGTGTACATGTTATGTAATATCACATCTTTTCATATCCCTCAATACACTTTTATTTTCTTATATAGTCTGCATATTTTCTTTTAGAAACATGTGGAGGGCCAGAAAGGTGGAGTGGTGGTTAAGGTGGCTGGATCCCACATGACTGATAGCACAGTTCAAAGTCCAGATCCGATGACTTGAGAAACACAACAGGCGTGTGCATGTATGTTCAGTATCCTGAGAAGAATGGAAGAAAATGGACTGTTGTGGATCAGCCCCCCTGAGGGGTGCTTTTCAACTTTTTTTCTCTTTCTCTTTCTATGTTTCTCAAAATAAAAAAAAATGAATATGTGTTATATAACACATGTCTTCTTTTTATAACTTATGATGTGTTTTACATTTTTTGCTAAATTGGGCCTATAAGATCTAAAATAATGCTAACCCCTAGAAGCACTTCTTCTACACTGTCTCATTAAACTCTCCCTTATTGATCTCTTCTTGACACCTTCCCTTAGTTTCAGATGTTTGGATTAATGCTACTTTGAGCTCTTTCCACAGTACTAATGTGCATGCATTTGTCTGAGTTTATGCTTTTGGCTTGTGATCGGGCTGTTACATTATATGTCTTCAGAATCCAATTTACCAAAATGTATGTAACTGACACTCCAATTTTGATTCTAATAGTACAGTTGTTCCACATTTATTGATTTTTAAAAATTTTATTTGGTCTTATTTTGTATTTTTCCATTTACTAATGATGTTAAATATGTTTTATACAATTATTGAACATTTAGAAATCTCCTTTGTGAAGTATCTGTCCAAGTGTATCATCTCTTTTTCTTTGAAATGGCTCAGTTTTTTTTATAACTAAAGATGTTAATTATCTGCTTCAGAGGAGGAAGTAGGAGGATCATCAGTTAGCAAGATCCTGGTTTCTTTGTTGCTTTTTATAGGTTTTGCTAAATGGATAAAAATATGAAATCTGCATTTGATAAAACTGGCAGAAATGCTATAGCTTACAGACAATAATTCAAGTAAGTAACTCTTTTTGTTTCACTTAAGTCTTAAAATAGGTCTCTGGCATGAACTGTTTCAACATCTTTAAGATCAGGTAACTTGGAAAGGCCGGCTCTCTCTTTGGCAAGTTTCTGTTTCTTTCTTCTTTCTCACAGCCTAGGGTCACTTCATCACATGGAGATTATGTAACTGCAGTACCAGATGAGCAGGACTGCATGCCCCAGTGATGCTGGTGCTATGCCAGCCCTCCTTCTTCACCCACTGCAGTATAGATGCATTACCTACACTGGCACAGCAGGTCAATCAGAAGCATTGGTGCAAAACATGTTGTTCAGACTGGTTGCCAGTCAGCCAGGGAGGGAGAAGGTCTTAACTTTTGAATTATGTAAACATTTGTGATCACTTTATTTTTGTCTCTATTTTTATTTTTCTATAGGATTAAAGATTTTTTTTTTAATTTTTTTCTTCCATGAGATGGTACCCTCAAGAGTGTCTTGATCCTTGATTCATTCTCACCTCAGCCAACTGTGAACCACAGTACGCATATGCTCAGCATACTCAAGTAGGTCTCCATTCCATCTCTTGAGCATCATGGTGCATTATGTTTTACATTGTGTCACCATCTGTCCTCTCCATGGGAAATCCTTAAACAGCCTAGAAATGGTGGTGTTTTACTATTAAAACATTTTTAGTGGTTTTGTCTCTAGATTTTTGGAATAGGTCATGTGTGCTTGCTGAAGAGATACAGAAATAGGGTAAATGAGAAATCATTTCCAAGGGGGATGGCAGTCCTTTCTCCACTCTCCTCAGTATTTGGGGCACAGGTAACCAGTGTGTTTTTCAAGTTGTCAGGTTTGGGACTCAAACCACAAAATCAGCTATGTGCGATCCTGCATTTTAACAACTCTACCACCTATTGACCAAAATATTTATCATTTTGTTTAAATAATTCTATCTGTATTGACAAAGATTCTCTACTTGACCGTCATTTAACCAGGCTTCTTAAACTTTACCAAGATCTGTTTGTGGACTTTTCTATGAATTCAAGGTAAGTGAGTTTGAGCAGAATTCAAATCAGCTATGTGCGATCCTGCATTTTAACAACTCTACCACCTATTGACCAAAATATTTATCATTTTGTTTAAATAATTCTATCTGTATTGACAAAGATTCTCTACTTGACCGTCATTTAACCAGGCTTCTTAAACTTTACCAAGATCTGTTTGTGGACTTTTCTATGAATTCAAGGTAAGTGAGTTTGAGCAGAATTCCCCTTAGACTTAAGGCTACTTCATAGTGATGTGCAATGCACTGACCAGCACCTTGCTGCATGGTGCTAAATTCACACTGGTACATTCTATATTCAGAGTTGAATCCACTCTCATACACACAATCTCATTGTCTCAGTTCCTGTATCTGTCTCCATGGTCTCTAATAAAATGATATTAATTACTGTGCTTTACTAGGTAGGTATACTACATAATTTTTAATACTACATTACTGCATTCAGAATTTTTATAAAGAATTGTTTTGAGAGAATTTTTCCATAGGATGTATGTGCTTGCCAGAGAGAGAGACAGAAATTGAGAAAGCATTCCCCAGGGGAACGACCATGCCACAATTTCATCTCCATTCTCCTCTCAGGATTCTTGGCATGAACAAAATGCACTCCACATGAGTTTCAAGCCCCTAAGTTCAAGACTCAAACTGTGTTGCTATATGAGAGTCCAGTGCCTTAAGCAGTATTCTACCTGGTGGCCCTTGGAACTTAAATTTTGTACCTCTTGTCTAAAAATGGTCAGGATTTGTTACTTTTTAATAAAGCCTTGAATAAAAATATTTATATTTAAGGCACAAGATGATGTTGTGTATGCTAAATTGAGAGCTATCCAATATATTTAAAATATATTTTATTTTATTTTAATTTCTTTTATACATTCAATAACTATACATCAGTTAGCTTGTAAAGTGAATTTTTTCAACATGAATACATTTTACACAAGTTCACTTGGGGTTACTATACATGTTATCAGCACAGATAATCCATTTCTGTCTCATAATTTTTATAAACTATGCTTCAGATGAGAGCTATTTAATATTTAAATTTATTTGTTCCAACTCTCACAAACTGTCAGTAGTATATTATAATTTTCTCGACTTTTTAAATATTTTTCATTTTATCATGTTCATTTCCATTTATGAATGGGAGTTTTTGTTTACCACTGGGGAATTTATAATGCTTGATATCCACTTAAAGTTGAATTCTTCTTTTTCACAATTAAAACTTGTTATATGGTATAGTGTCTTTGTAGTGCTTTTATTTTATTTTTTTTAGCTTTTTGCCATAGGGCATATGTGCTTTCCAGAGAGAGACAGAGAGAAGGAAGGTAAGAAATCATTCCCTAAAAGGAATGTCCAGAATGGCCATGCTGTAATCCCTTTTCCTCCATTCCCCTGTCAGGGTTTTGGGCACATGTGCACATGTGTCAGGAGTAATTTTTCAAGCCACAAGGCCCAGGACTCAAGCTATGGCCAATCATGTGGGAGGCCAGTGCCTTAATCAGCATGGCAACTGCTGACCCCATATGCAACCTTTTTTTTGTATTAAGGTTTTTGCTATAGGGCATATGTGCTCACTGGAGAGATACAGAAAGAGACAGTGAGAGCAAAAGTGAGAAGTCACTACCCAAGGACGATGGCCATGTCCCAATCTTTTCTTTATCATTCTACTCCTGGGCACATGCCTGGTGTAATTTTCAAGCCACCAGGTCTCAAAACTTTGTCGTCTATATGGAGTTCCAGCACCATAACCACTTGCTGGCCCTGTGGTACATTTTGAAATAATCTCAAAATCAAAGACAAGAAAAACAATAATGAACAGATTACATTATATAAAACTAAAATGATTCTATCCAGCAAAATAAACAAAAGCAGATTCTAATAACTGCAGAATGGTTTACATATTGGTAAATAGTATATTACATAAGGAGTTAATATTCAATATGAATAAAAACTGAATATTCAGAAAACAAATCAAAGAGCAAAGTACAAAGGAGTCAATAGATATTTTTCAGAAGAAAACACATGAATGGCTAATAGACATATGAATAAACACTCAACATCGCTAATCACTAGGAAAATACAAATTAAAAGAATTGTGATATAGCACCTCACATCTCTGAAGATAGCTATTCTTAGAGAAAATGTGTTATATGGAGAAAAAGGAAACCATTAATCATTTTTGGTAAACATATAAGTTGGTTTGTTCTACATAGTGGAAAATAATTGTCTTCTTCTTTATTTTATTTTGATTCTTAACATTCAATTGTTATACAACATTTGACTTGTAAAGAAAATTTACCCAACCTGAAATACATCTCAGACCAGTCCAGTTGAGAATACTATAAATGTCATCATCAATAGGTAATAAACTTTTTTTGTGTCCCACAAATGTTTTGCCTTTTTTCTCCTCCCTGATTTCTTTCCATATACTCTTCCCTTCTAAAACCCTTCTCCCACCCTTCTCCCACACTTTGTACAGCATCCTTAACTATTAAATACTTTTCTGAGATTTTTTAGAAAATAAAAATAGAAATACCATGTGACTTAACAACTCCATTATTGTATGCACTGTATGGCAGAAACTAGAGGATATGGAAACATCAAAAATGGTTATAGATACTGGATAAAGTGTGGGAAGAGGGTGGGGAAAGGAGGAGAGTGTAAGAAAAGACATTAAGAAGAAAAATAGGCAAGAAGTTTATGGGACATAGAAATGGATTATTATTTGTTGCTAATAACGTGTATAGTATCCTGAATTGGACTGGTTTGAAGTGTATTCATGTTGGGGAAATTCAATTTACAATCTAAGTGATGTATAGTGATTAAATGTATAAAAGAAACTAAACTAAACTAAAATACATTTTTAGAAGGATATAAAATTAATATGTCCAAAATATTTTTGTGTTTCCATATTCATTGCAGAATTGTTCACAATAGTCAAAATATGATATTATCAAAAGTATCACAGACAAATGGATTGAAAACAAAGACTTAAAGGGGCCAGCAGGTGGCTTAGAGATTGAGGTGCTGGACTCTCACATGGTCAACTATGGTTTGAGTTCCAGACTTGGCAGCTTGCTTTCTCACTTTCTTTCTGTCTGCCTGTCTCCGGTGTACACACGTGCCATATAGCAAATTAGATAATAATTATAAATTGAATAAAATAATATTTTAAAAACCTGTTGTATGTATATACAATAGAATAATATCCACCCTTTAAAAAAAAACCTGCATTCCAATCTCATAGTCTAATAATTAAGAGATCAGAGGTCCGCATGGCTAACCATGATTGGAATCCTATTGCTGGTGGCTTAAGAAACACAGCATGTATGTGTGTGCATTTCAAAACTCCTGACAGAATGGAGAGAAGTAGGATTGAAGCATGATCATGCCCCAATGGAGACCATTTTTCTTTCTCTATTAGTCTCTGCTGATCACATGTATCCTAAAAGTAACAGGAAAAAATCTGTTATTTTAACAGGAATAAACTTGAAGAACATTATGCTGATTGAAATAATTTAGGTACAGAAAGACATATCATGTATAAGTAGAGTGTTAAAACCTCAAATTTATAGAAACAGAAAATGCTACTAACTGAAAGGCATTGCATCTCAGAGTTCCTGCTGTTGCCTTTTCTTGAGCAAGTGTGGTTTGGACACTCCTCCCAATGTACTTCTGCAATAAGCACCCATCGTCCAGGAGCAAGTAGCAGAGAGCGAGCGAGCACAGAGCACATGTGAGCCTACGGACTGCACATCTCAGACTTCTTGCTGATGCCTTTGCCTGCCCAGCCCTACATTCCCCTGCACCTTAAGCCCCCATGGTTTAGGAGTCAGTGGCAATAAGATACTGAGACTGTGCACAGATGGATCAAGTGTCTCAGACTTCTTACTACTGTTTTTAGCTTAATTTGGTGTTTTGAACCCTCCACCCTAACTCCACCTTAAGCCCCGATGGATCAGGAGTAAGTGGCAGCAAGAGAGAGACAGGAAGTGCAGAAGGACTCCTGCACTCCCTAAACAGTAAGAAATCTGAGAGGCATCAGATTTCTTACTGTATAGTTTGCTTTAAGATTTCGGAGTTTGCTGATGTGTACTTCCTCCTTACTTGAATCACTCTATCCCAGACCCAGGGATATCTGATGCTGAAAGATTGGGATAGAAACCAACCCTGATATTAAAGCTGAGGTGTGTCATGTTGTGTTCAGGGAAGCCACGCTCTAAACCCATCTCCAAGTCTCCCAAAATATTCAGACAAGATAGAATGACCTCTGTCTTCTCTCTGTCTCTGGCTGTTTGTCTCTCTGTCTCACACTCTCTCTTTTTCTTAAAATTTTAAGTTTTTTTAATTTAAAAATTTCAAGCTCCTCTCCTCAGTTTGGGCTTTTTTTTTTTACTTGTTAATTTCAGAAGCCATTTTAAAGCTGAGGTGTGTCCTGGCATGTTTGCATGACGTGCAAGGTTTTCATTTTTTACTCTTAGTAGCAATTTTCTAGTTTTTTTTTCTTTTTTGCTTATATTTTTAAGCTTTACTTTCTTATTCTAAGCTTCACTCTCCACACATTTAATGTCTAGATAGGACTAGGTGCACAGTAGCCAAGCAACTGAATACTTTTAGAGTCATTGAAATCCTCAACACTTATTGAACCTCCTGATTTAACAAAGAAATTTCTTTTTATAAACCTGAATTCCTAATCTTACTGTTGATGCCACATTGCTAAGCACTGTGAAGGAGATATTTTGTCACAGAATGACCAAAAACCATCACAGAGGCACAAGAAACATGAGAAACCAAGAAAATATTTCTCCCCCTCATCATCCACACACAGTACAGTAGAATTCATGGATATGTTTGATAGAGACTTCAGAATACTCATAGTGACAAAACTAAATGAGATGCAAGAGCTGAGAGATAATTAACTCCAGAAGATGTAGGAGAAAAGAAACCATGAGTTCCAGGAGGTGTTGAAGTTCTTTCATGATCTGAAAGAGGAAATACACACCATAAAAAAACCAATCTAATGGAGATTTTAGAGGTGAAGGATGCCTGACTGATTGACTAAAGGATATAGAAGCACAGGATATAGATGTAAATACCAGATATAGTGCGTGTGAAAGAGGAGGGCCCGAGGAAAGACATTTAGAAGAAAAATAAAGAGGCAAAGCATTAATGGTACATAGAAATGTGGTATTATCTGTTCAAGATATTTTATAGTTTTAGCAACTGTACTAGGGAGAAATCTTCATCTGTTGAAATATTCATTTTGTAAGCTAAATAATGTGATTGAATGTATAAAAGAAAATGAAATTAAAAAATAAAAATAGCAATATAGGAGCAAACAAATTCCATTCAAGATTTAAATGTTTTAAAATTAAAACATTTTACTGGGACTAGAAGTTGTCATAGTGATTTATGGCTGGACTGCCACATGGTCAACTGCACACATGCCTGGTGTGATTTCCTGGACCTCTCCAGGTCCAGAACTCAAACCACGGTTTCTGCCATGTGGGCTTCAGTCACTTTAACCTCATAGCACCAGATGGCCTGAGATATTTCTAAGTGTACATGAGAGGCACAAGTGTCCCTGAAGGAGGACCAATGGCTTGAGTGCAAGAACTAGAAATGGGGGCCAGCAGGTGGTGTAGTAGTTAAGGCATTGGACTCTCAAGTTCCTGACCACAGTTCAAGTCCCAGACCAAACAGCTTGAAACTCATGCCAGGTGCATGAGCATACATGCTGAAACATCCAAGAGGAGAATGGAGGAGAAGGGATTTCATGGTCATCACTCTTGGGAAGTGATTTCTCACTTTCTGTCACTCTGTCTCTTCAGCAAGAGAATACGCCATATAGCATAAAAAAAAATCTCAATAAAAGAACTGGAAATATATTGATAGAGTTCCAATCAAAGCCCCTCTTTTACTTATTCTGTAACTTTAGGCAGATCACTTAAACCTTCTGAGCCCCATTAATACAAATGTAGAGTGAAGTTCATATTAGTACAGACCACAAATTTTTCTTTAGATGCAATCTTCTCATGTTTAGGAGACTCGAAACTATATTAAGTGGGGACATACTATGTCTGTCTTTCATAGTCTGAATTACTTCTCTTAGCATTAAATCTTCCATATCTATCCACTTTCTAGCAAATGTCAGATTTTCATCTTTTTATGGTTGAGTAGTATTCCACAATGTACATGTGCCACATTTTTTTGTGCCACATTTTTTCAATCCACGCATCTGTTTCTGGGCATTTGGTTGATTCCAACTTAGCAATTGTGAATAATGCTGCATGAAATAAGACTGTGCTTTTATAAAAACTCAATAAGGAAATTCTCATAAGTTCCTAGGTGCTGGAAAATGTGTATAAAAGGAGCTAAATGTATTTTTTATAATCACCAGATATTTTAAAAATCCACTAGTTAATGACAGCTCTTAATTTGTGTTACAAATATGATATTCATTTTGACTGGTGCCCTTTGTCAAAAATCTGTTGACTATACATTTTGGGGTCTATTTCTGAGGTTTCTATTCTGTTCCATTGTTTTATATGTATACTAAAATAATACACAGTGATTAAATGTATAAAATAAAAGTTTTTAAAAGATGATATTTATTAGTGTTTTGGCAAAAGCATTAGAAAGCCAGAGTATGGTACCAACAGCTTTATATCAAAGGAGCACAATTTTCTCTCTTGCTTAAGTAACTTATCAGAGATATCAGGGGTCATTTCCCACCAGTTTCCTTAGCCTTAGAGTTTGGAAAAAGCTTTAATTCAAGGTTTAAGTGTTAGGAGGTTATACCTTTGGAAGACAGGCAAGTTTATGGAGAAGGTAAAACAAAGACTGGGTTCCTATTATTTTTAACCTGGTGTCTTGGGAACAGAGAATCAGAAAAAAAAATCATTTTGTGTAGAGCAATGTCCCACAGGGCAATTATGTGCTCAAGATTGGAATGACAAGGAGGACGTGTGTCTAATGAGTAGATAAAACAAACGGTTAAGATCTGCTCTCCTGTGCAATCTTGGGCTGAGTGGAATATTGTTTCTTTGGGAGTTCTAAATATGGCTAGGGTACTGATGCTTGACCCCTTTCTGCTGTCCCGTCTGGTCACAAAACTTCAGTCTTCATCATCAACCATTCAGAGAGGAACTCACACTTCCACATGGGGCCCTTCTTTTCAGAAAACACATATAGGTGAGTCAGAAATTCTGGTCAGTACTTCAGGACACATTCAGAGAAAATGGATGTAAGCATGTGCTTGGAATCACCTGAGAGCCAAGCCAGCCTAGCTCAGATCCAAGAGGTTGCTGTCATAGCTTGTTTAGTAAATAATGTACTTATTTATGATGCTAAAAAGAAAAAAGGGAGCTGGCAAGTGGCATGGTGGTTAAGGTGCTGGACTCCCACATGGCTGACTGTGGTTCGAGTCCTGGACCTGGTGGCTTGCTTTCTCATTTTTCTTTTCTCCTCCTCTCTCTCTCTGCTTAAATTAAAATTATAATAATAAAATAAAAGTAGATAAATAATTATTTTTAAAAAAGAGAGAAGGGAACATTGAATTGATCCATGAAAGTGAATGTTGATAGTTAAAGGATGGTCATGGAAGTCTAATTAAAAAAGAAAATAAGAGGCTTATAGTGGTTTCTGTAAAAGTAGAATATAGGTCCATGGATCTTTGCAATTAGGTGGAAAGGAAATATTGGGCATGAGATATGGAGAACATTCTTTTTTATTTCTGAAATAAAGTGTATTTGAATACATTTTCACATTGAAGAGAAAGATCTGGTTCAATGTATTGTTTGAAAATACTGCCTTGCGACAGAAATTCATGAGATGTATATTTTGTCGTGTATTCTCTTACACTGGGTATTCACATTAAAAGGATTAACAAATTCAAAGTGGTTTACTAGCAAATGTTACTTTGCAATTATTTTCTTACTTGAGAACTAAATGTTTGTTTCCTAGATATTTGTCCCTTTATTGCAAATTTTGTGACAACTTTTTTCCTTTCTTTTCCTTTCTTTTCTTTTCTTTTCTTTTCTTTTCTTTCTTTCTTTCTTTCTTTCTTTCTTTCTTTCTTTCTTTCTTTCTTTCTTTCTTTCTTTCTTTCTTTCTTTCTTTCTTTCTTTCTTTCTTTCTTTCTTTCTTTCTTTCTTTCTTTCTTTCTTTCTTTCTTTCTTTCTTTCTTTCTTTCTTTCTTTCTTTCTTTCTTTCTTTCTTTCTTTCTTTCTTTCTTTCTTTCTTTCTTTCTTTCTTTCTTTCTTTCTTTCTTTCTTTCTTTCTTTCTTTCTTTCTTTCTTTCTTTCTTTCTTTCTTTCTTTCTTTCTTTCTTTCTTTTCTTTTCTTTTCTTTTCTTTTCTTTTTTTTCTTTTCTTCTTTTTTCTTTTCTTTTATTCTTCTTTCCTTTCCTTTCCTTTTTTCTTTATTTTTTTTTGAGAGGTGTTTGCTATGGGGGTGTGCACTCACCAGGAAGACAGAGAGAAACAGAGAGACAGAAAGCA
>NW_006203441.1:17610-20847 GCF_000334495.1 Tupaia belangeri chinensis
GCATGCAGACATTCTGTTTATATTAAGCAGGGACATACAATGTCTGTCTTTCATATTCTGGCTTCCTTCACTTAGCATTAAATCTTCAGTATTCATTTACTATCTATCAAATAACAGGGCCTCATTTTTATTTATGTCTATGTGCCACATCTCTTATTGTAAGGGAAATGCAAATCAAAACCACAATGAAACACCACTCAATTGCAGTCAAAATGGCTACAACTAGAAAAATACAGAATGATCAGTGATGGTGACGCTGTGGTTAAAATGAAACTCTCCTACACTCTTGGTGGAAATGTCCATTAGCACCACTGGAGAGAACAATATGGAGGCTTCTCAGAAACCTACAGATAGAACTATTATATGATCTAGTAATTCCACTCCTGGGTATTCATCTTGATTTAATCTTTTATTTTAATTTTGTCTTTATTCATGGTAGAGAGTGAGAATGTACATACATGAGAGAGAAAGAGAAAGAGAAGAAGAAAAGCCCCCTCCACAGGGTTTGGTCACATTGTGCTCCCCTTATTCCCAATCCTTCATCCTGTTAGATCTAGACAGTCACATAAGTGACCTACATGTCTCAATGTCTCAGTCTGTGTTGGGTTCTTTCTTTTAAAAGGGATTTTTGTCATAGGCCTTGTGGGCTTGCCAGAGAGAGAGAGAGAGACAGGAAGAGGAGAGAGAGAGACAATGAGGAAAAAAGTGAGAAATCACTCCCCAGGGGAGATGACCATGCCACAATCCTTTCTCCATTCTCCTTCTGGGATCTAGGGCATCCACACATGTGCCTGGTGTGATTTTCAAGCCACCAGATCTGTTGACCTGAATGTGGTCAGCCATGTGGGAGTTTAGTGACATAACAGCTATGCCACCTGCTGGCCCTATGTGGGTTCTTAAACCATGCTTGCCATATAAAATCTGGCTTTTCCTGAAAAGTGCATTACTATGTGCCTATAAAGCCAGTCCTTGAGTTGTTACTTTTGAAGGTACCACCAGGTCCTCTATAATAATGTTAGTCCTCTAAATATAGTTACAGGTAAAGGAGAAGAAAATCTTAGTGCATACAAAAAAAAATTAACTAGTTCAGTCAACATTATATAGGCACAAGAAAGACATCTCTACTAATATTTCACATTAAAAATGTCTATATTGCGGGAACCAGCAGTTAGCGTAATGGCTATGTCGCTGGACTCCCACGTAGTCGACAGTGGTTCGCGTCCCAGACCCGGTGGCTTAAAACTCACGCTGGGCGCGTGTGCGTGTGTGCCCAAGATCCAGAGAGGAGAATGGAGGAGAAGGGATTGTGGCGTGACCATCCCCCCTGGGGGGTGATTTCTCGCTTTCTGTCTCTATGTCTCTGTCTGTCTGGCGAGCGCACGCACCCTAGCGCACGCACCCTATAGTGAAAAACCTCTCCAAAAAAAAAAAAAAGTCTATATTGCGTTATTCTGTGTATAATTCCTCTTCTGAATTTTTGCTTTATTTCTCCTCCTTTTTTCTTTTTCTATATGGTTGTTCAATCCCTAAGTTTCATAATTAAAAAAGATGTCATTTCTTTTGTCCATGGAGAAATTAGCTTTTGATCTATTATTTTGTTTGATTGGCCTCAAGAGGATATAATAGGTGTTGAAATGTCTTCAAAAGTAAGAAACTTTTTCTTCCCTAGATTCTCTCAAGGACCCCCTGAGCTTGTTAAATCTTCTTTTTTCCCCCTTAGGTCCAATTAATTTCTCTTTCACCCTATTTCTTGGCTAATTTTTAATATGTTTTTGTAGACACAGGAATGGAAATATCTATACAAAAGTGATGCCCCAAATTTACATGTATATGAGAGAGTTATGAACTGGTATTTCTGGGTATCATTTCTATAGTCTTTTGAAGAAAGATACTTTGATATTAACAGCATGGCTTGTATTTCTGATCATGTGGCTGGAGCTGAGAAGAACATAGTATTCACATGTCTCTCTAGACACCACATTGTACCACATGTGTACACGTGCTCTGTGTGTGCATGCATGTGTGTGAAAGTGCACATGCATGCCTTTAGGAGTGAGATCAGATTTCAGTGAAAGGAGACCTGAGCTCAATATGTTTGAAAGATGACTTCTAGTAGATAAAGTCTTCAAACTGTCATCATTTTCATAATGAACATTAGGAAAAAATTATGCATAGTTTTCAAATTTTTTGTATAAAAATAAACCCTACTTAACTCTGTTTTTCAATGACCTTTCAAAATCCTCTCATAGAGGTCAGCATTCAAGACAACACATGGAAATAAAAAGAAGATGCATTTTTTTTTTGCTTTACTGAAGGTAGTACTGTGTAATAATGCTATTCTGTCATTTGTTTTCTTCAATGGCATTAAAGATCTTCCATAAGATGACAACTTTCATAACTTTATAAGGATGCTATAATTTACTATTCTCATGGTTGAATCAGTAGGTTATATTCAGTTTTCACTCTTATAAGCAAGGATGCAGTTTATGTCTGTGTGTGTATATTGTATATACACACAAAAACACCAAAAGACCTGAAAGGAAATATACCACAATGCTAACAATGATTCTCTCTACATAATGAAATGATAGGCGACATTCAAAAGTTATATTATTTTTTAATGATAAACATATTTTTGTAAATAAGAAAATAATAAAAATGATCCTTTCTGAAAGAAAAAAAAAGGAGGCAGTTGCATTTCAAGTCACAGGGTACCTTTGCAGCCAACTTAATAAAGCACAATGCAGGCCAACAGATGGCATAAAAGTTAAGGCACTGGACTCCCATGTGGCTGACTGCGATGTGAGTCCCAGACATAGGTGGCTTGTAAAACATGCTGGGTGCATGTACATACTTGCCAAAAATCCCAGGAGGAGAATGAAGGAGAAGGGATTGTGATGTGGCCATCCCTCCTGGAGGGTGGTTTTTCAATTTTTTGCTCTCTCTCTCTCTCTCTCGCTCACTCTCTCCAGCAAGCATTTTAACCACCACTCCAACTGCTGGCCCCTGTTTTTTTTCTTTATAGTATCTGGAACCATTCAGTATAATTATTTTTTCTTATATATAAAATAGTTTTTATTGACATAATATTATACATATTTATAGGATACAATGTAATTTTTCAGTACAAGAATATAATGTGTGATTAAATCAAGGCAATTAGTATATATATATATATATATATATATAGTCTTTACTAT
This sequence comes from Tupaia belangeri chinensis, assembly GCF_000334495.1. Lineage (NCBI taxonomy): Eukaryota > Metazoa > Chordata > Mammalia > Scandentia > Tupaiidae > Tupaia > Tupaia belangeri. The sequence goes on from NW_006203441.1 coordinate 20,811, forward strand.
TTCTTTTTTTATATTTTCTTTTTTTTTATTTTTTTTC
>NW_006203441.1:21299-22107 GCF_000334495.1 Tupaia belangeri chinensis
TGGAGGCTGCATCACCCAGATGTTCTTTTACTTGCTTTTTGCAGTGTTGGACAACTTTCTTTTGACTGTGATGATCTATGACAGGTTTATGGCCATCTGTCATCCCCTGCATTACATGGTCATCATGAACCCCTGGTTCTGCAGACTGCTGGCTCTGGCATCCTGGATCCTGAGTGCTCTACATTCCCTGTTACAAAGCTTAATAGAGTTACAGCTGTCCTGTACATTCCCCCCCCACACACACACTTTTTCTGCTAACTTATACAAGTGGTCCATCTTGCCTGCTCTGACATTTTCTTAATGACATGATGGTGTATTTCACCTCTGTGTTGCTGGTTGGTGTTCCTCTCGCTGGTATTGTTTACTTTTATTGTAAGATTGTCTCCTCCATATGAACAATCAGCTCAGAGGAAGTATAAAGTCCTATCTACCTATGCCTCTCACCTGCACATTGTTTCCTTATTTTATTATACAAGTCTAGGTGTGTACTTTAGTTCAGCTGCAACCCATGACACATAGTCAAGTGCAATAGCCTTGATGACGTACAGAGTGATCACACCCATGCTAACCCCCTTCATCTACAGTCTGAGGAATAAAGACATAAGTGAGGCTCGGAGAAGGTTATTCACAAGAAAGCCATTAAAAAACCACTTTTTTTCACCATTTTATTTATTTATTTATATATACATTCAATCACATTATTTAGCTTACAAAATGAATATTTCAATATGTGAACATTTCTCCCCAGTCCAGTTGATCAAAATACATTCAACAGATAACTTCTTAGTCTGATGTAATTCCACTTGTC
>NW_006203441.1:22175-23398 GCF_000334495.1 Tupaia belangeri chinensis
ACACCAATGTGTCCCAGAGTTTCCCTAGTGTTTTTCAGGAGCAGTTTTGGATTTGAGGTCTTAGATTTAGATACTCTATCCACCTTGACTTGATTTTTGTCAAAGGTGAGAGGTAGGGATTCAGATTCATCTTTCTGCAGGTGGAAATCCAGGTTTTTTTTTTCTTTTTATGTTTGTTTATTTAAATTTTATAAGTTTTATTTATTATCATCACAATCTTGTTTATATTATATTGAAACACATATAACTCTACAGTGTATTACATTTCTTTTTCTAGAAGGAATACCATGCATAGCAGTCAATACAGAGACATTAAAATCCCCATTTCATTATCTAATATCTTTTCATTGTTTTTCCTAATCATTATTTTATTTATTTATTTATTTATTTATTTATTTAAATTTTTAATACATTCAATTACATTATTGAGCTTACAACGTGATCATTTCAATATATGAACATTTCTCCCCGGTCTAGTTGATCAAAATATAGCAACATTACCTCCCTGTCTCAACAATGCTGTCTTCGTATCCCTCCTCCAAATGTTCTTCCCCAGGCCCCTTTCCTCCACACACCCCACATTTGGCATTTACATCCACCTTTTCTGTTTGTACATCCTTTAGCCCGTCAGTTTGGGTTATAGAGTGTGGACATTCGGTATATATTAAGTGGGGACATACAGTGTCTCTCCTTCATAGCCTGACTTACTTCAGTCAGCAGTAAATCTTCCATATTCTTCCACTTTCTGTCAAAAGCCAGGGTTTTGTTGTGCTTAATGGCTGAATAGTATTCCATAGAGTATATGTGCCACAGTTTTTCAATCCATTCATCTGTATGGGGGCATTTAGGTTGATTCAATGTCTTAGCAATCATGAAAAGGGCCACCATAAAAAAGTGTGGAAGCACTTTTCCAATGAGAAATTGTTCTGTCCTTTGGGTAGATGCCAAGAAATGGGATTGCTGGATCATATGGCAGTTCTATTTGTAAATTTTTGGGGAATCTCTAAATTGTTCTCCACTGTGGTTGGAATAATTTACATTCCCACCAGCAGTGTAAGAGAGTTCCCCTTTTACCACACCCCTGCCAACACTTATCATTTTTTTTTTTTAATCTTAGCCATTCTGACTGGGGTTAGGTGGTATCTCATTGTTGTTTTGATCTGCATTTCCCTTACGATGAGAGATGTTGAGCATTTTTTCATATGCCTTCTGGCTATTCGTAT
>NW_006203441.1:28523-29114 GCF_000334495.1 Tupaia belangeri chinensis
GAGTTATATCTTCTTGATCTATTGATCCTTTTACTACAATATAGTGCCCTTCTTTTGTCTCTTCAGACTGTTTTTGTTTTAAAAGGCTATCTTGTCAGAAATTAGTATCGCAACTCCAGCTCTTTTTTGGTTCCCAGTTGCATGGATAACCTTTTACCAACCCTTTACTTTCAGTCTATGTATGTCTTCATCGATGAGGTGGGTTTCCTGTAGGCAACAGATAGAGGGTCTCTGTATTTTTATCCATTCGGCCAGTCTGTGTCTCTTGATGGGGTAATTTAATCGGTTCACATTCAGTGTTATTATTGTTGTAACTGGATCTGTCCCGACATTTAAGTTGGCCATTGTCACAGCAGGCTTTTATTCATTTGTTTCTGTCTGTTAGCTCTGTAGTTTTCCTGTTACAGTACTTTCTTCAGGGTTTCTTGAAAAGCTGGTCTGGTGCTGGCAAATTCTTTCAGGTCTTGTTTGTCTGAGAAGATTTTAATCTTCTTTTCCCATATGAAGGATAATCTTGTAGGATACAATAATCTTGGTTGAAATTGTTTCTCTCTTAAAACTTTCAATATATCTTCCCATTCTTTCCTTGCT
>NW_006203441.1:29459-30997 GCF_000334495.1 Tupaia belangeri chinensis
TTTTCTCTATCTTTTTGGTGGTTCTTTCTAGGTCAGAGGTTTTATCTTCTACATCAGAGATTCGATTTTCAGCATGGTCTAATCGACTTTTAATACTTTCAAGGGAGTTTTTGATTTCCTCTATTCCAGTCTTTATTTCTAATAGCTCCATCTGGTTCTTTCTCAGAGTGTCCATTTCTTCTTTCATATCTTGGAATGACTTCCTCATCTCTTGCAGTTCATTGTCTCTTTTTCTGTTCCAACTCAAAGAATTTGTTCACCAAAAATGTTCGAAATTCTTTGTCTGACATTTTGGTAACATCGTCCATTAGCACGAAAGATGGAGGGGAGTTACTCTGTACTTTTGATGGAGATATATTTCCTTGTTTATTCATACCTGAGTCTGTTCTTCTACTTCTAGCCATTAGAAGATGTAATCACTTTGAATACCTCTTGCGGGAAGGTTACTCCAACTAGAAGTAAGTGACTTTCACTTTTGCTGCAAATTAATGTTTGCCGAAGTCTCTCTCCTGTTGTTTTAGCCCATGTGGTATCAAGAGGGGTACTGTATTGAGGTGTCTGAAAAGTAATATCTCATTTTTTTTCAGGTGGATCAGTACAAGGGAAGATCCAAGAGAAAGTTAGGTTGTTGGAAGATTTCAGATATCTGATTATAGACCTGTATAGTCCTTCTGGAATGGTAGAAGATGAAGAGGAGAGAGAATTAGGTGAAACAACACAAGAAAAAAAGAAAAAACAGAACACAGAGAAATAAAGAAAATTTGCGTGCTGTGCATTAGTGCAGCACGTGGTTTCGCCAGAGACCTGCCGCTTGGTCTGTCTGTGACCTGCAGCCGGGGACAAGATAGGCTGTGAGAGGAGGAAGAGCAGGAAGTTAACAAGAGAATAAAGGAGTTTAAAATCCAAAGGAGAAAAAAATGGTGACCTACCTACCTAGCGGGTGGGCGTGGGGCTTGGGGTCGGCAGGAGACGTAGGTGGGCAGTGATGTCCTTGCCTCAGAATCGTTGGCTGGCCAGAGGCCTGCCACTGGGTCAGTCTGGGGTCTGCAGCCAGAAACAGGACAGTCTACCTAGCAGGTGGGAACTGTGGCTGGGCTCTGCAGGAGAGGAAGGTAAGCAGTGATGTCCCTGCCTCAGAATCACTGGCTGGCCAGAGGACTGCCGCAGGGTCGGCCTGTGGTCTGCAGCTGGGGAAAGGACAGGCTAGCTGGTGAGCTCTGGGGTGAGGGTCAGCAGGAGAGGTAGATGGGCAGTGATGTCCCTGCCTAAGAATCGCTGGCTGGCCAGAGGCCTGCCGCTGGGTCCATCTGTGGTGTGCAGCTGGGGACAGGACAGGCTGTGAGAGGAAGAAGAGCAGGAAATTAACAAGAGAATAAAGGAGCTTAAAATCCAAAGCAGAAAGTAAAGGTGACACCTACCTACCAAGCGGGTGGGCGTGGGGCTTGGAGTCAGCAGGAGAGGTATGTGGGCAGTGATGTCCCTGTCTCAGAATCGCTGGCTGGTCAGAGGGCTGCCGCTATGTCTGTGTGTGGGCCGGA
>NW_006203441.1:31101-31790 GCF_000334495.1 Tupaia belangeri chinensis
TGCCGCTGGGTCGGGGTGTGGCCTGCAGCTGGGGACAGGACAGACTACCTAGCAGGTGGGTGCAGGGGCTAGGGTCTGCAGGAGAGGTAGGTGGGCAGTGATGTCCCTGCCTCAGAATCACTGGCTGGCCAGAGGCCTGCCACTGGGTCTGTCTGTTGCTTGCAGGCAGGGACAGGATAGGCTGTGAGAGGAGGAAGAGCAGGAAGTTAACAAGAGAATAAAGGAGCTTAAAATCCAAAGGAGAAAAAAATGTTGACATACCTAGCTAGCAGGTGGATGCTGGGCCAGGGGTCTGCAGTAGAGGTAGGTGGGCAGTGATGTCCCTGCCTCAGAATCGCTGGCTGGCCAGAGGCCTGCTACTGGGTCTGTCTGTGGCCTGCACCCAGGGACAGGACAGGTTATCCAGCGGGTGGGCACTGTGACTGGGGTCAGTTGGAGAGGTAGGTGGGCAGTGATGTCCCTGCCTGAGAATAGCTGGCTGGCCAGAGGCCTTCCGCTGGGTCTGTCTGTGGTATGCTGCGAGGGACAGGACAGGCTAACGGGTGGGCACTGGGGCTGGGGTCTGCTGGAGAGGTAGGTGGGCAGTGATGTCCCTGCCTGAGAATAGCTGGCTGGCCAGAGGCCTTCCGCTGGGTCTGTCTGTGGTATGCTGCGGGGGACAGGACAGCCTAACGGGTGGGGCATGGCGG
>NW_006203441.1:31906-32528 GCF_000334495.1 Tupaia belangeri chinensis
TTGGCAGTGATGTCCCTGCCTCAGAATTGCTGGCTGGCCAGAGGCCTACTGCTGGGTCTGTCTGTGGCACACAGCTGGGGATAAGACAGACTGTGAGAGGAGGAAGAGCAGGAAATTAACAAGAGAATAAAGGAGCTTAAAATCCAAAGCAGAAAGTAATGGTGACATACCTACCTAGCAGGTGGTCCCTGGGCTTGGGGTCTGCAGGAGAGGAAGGTGGGCAGTGATGTCCCTGCCTCATAATTGCTGGGTGGCCAGAAGCTTGACACTGGGTCTGTCTGAGGCCTGCTGCTGGGGACAGGACAAGCTACCTAGAGGGTGGGCGCTGGGGCTGGGATCTGCAGGAGTGGTAGGTGGGCAGTGATGTTCCTGACTCAGAATCGCTGGCTGTCCTGAGGCCTGCGGCTGGATCTGTCTGTGGCCTGGAGCTGTGGACAGGACAGGCTGAGAGAGGAAGAAGAGCAGGAAATTAACAAAACAATTAAGGAGCTTAAAATCCAAAGCAGAATGTAATGGTGACCTGCCTACCAAGTGGGTGGGTCTGGGCCTTGGGTCTGCAGGAATGGTAGGTGGGCAGTGATGTACCTGCCTCAGAATCGCTGGCTTGCCCGGAGGCGCGCCG